>NW_026061700.1:936589-1248786 GCF_023897955.1 Schistocerca gregaria | reverse complement strand
TGCACTCTATTTTGAAACAACTTATATATAGAGTATGTCTATCACACTGATTTTTTTCAGCACACAATAGCAAACTGCTCCTAAATAACTCTTAACACTGATGTGTACACACTCTCAGTACTCGTAAACTGGCCAAATAGCGCATAGCACGACCTACAGAGCCGCTCACGAAATAATGCAATGAACGCGTGCAAGTACAGTCCACTGTCCCCTGTCCCGAAGAGTACACCGGAGGTAGCGATAAGTGACGCATCAGTCAGATGTCAAACGGTACACAAGCCCATGCTCGGTTTCTGAAAGCATGAGGTGGTGGCACCCCCATTTATACGTAACACCTGAGAAATTCCTGTCCGCTAGACACCGATGCTGACACGATCGCACGTACGTCAGCTGAAAAGCACTCTCAGGCCTCCCGTTAGGGCCGCACGTGCCACAGCCGCTGCGAGGTGAGGCAGCCGCAGCTAGGGTCCCGCGTGCTCCGTCACAGTCCCCGAGCCGTCGTCGTCGAACACTGGTGAAAGTTGCATGCCTCTATTCAGCCACGGTTATACTGTCATAGCATTCCAAAGCGCGTTCACGCCAGTCTCATATTCAAAGCATCTCTTGGCGCCACTTGTCTTTGCCATCGAAGGAAGAATAGCACAGAGCGTGTTGACACACGTGTTCAACCGCACGTATCCACCCCGGCGTGACTGACACGTTGCTAGCTAAAACATTGTCAGTCTTAATCTTACGTCACATCTCTTTCTGGTCCAGCTCTCCGTAATTTTATAGTCCACCAGAAATAGTTAACGCTCGCTTTCTTGTTGTCTCAGCTAGTATGCGCCAAAATCCATGTACTGTTTACCAAAAGATCGATGAATCCAGTCTTCCTCCTGGACATAACGTGATAGTCATCCTATCTCAACATATGCAATTGTTCTCACTGTTCCTATATCCCACCACAATCAATCATGAACTCTCATTGAATCATATCGAATTTACCAGTCGAATTACTAACGTCGTCGGTATCGAAGCACCATCCACCTTTTCTTTCTGGAGCTTTCTGAAGTCATTTTGCAAAGATTGCTAAATTGCACCGACGGTTCCTCCAATCTATACACCCCCAACCTGTCCATTATTTCTACAGACGCTACACTCAGTGGTAATAAACTATTTTTCACTGATCACCAATCTGCACCGTCCGCCCCCGGAAGCTGAGTGGTCAGCACGACGGAGTGTCAATAGTAAGGGCTCGGGTTCGATTCGCGGCTGGGTCGGAGATTTTCTCCACTCAGGGACTTGGTGTTGTGTTGTCCTAATCATCATCATTTCATCCCCATCGACGCACAAGTGGCCGAAGTGGCGTCAAATCGACAGACTTGCACCCGGCGAGCGGTCTACCCGACGGGAGGCCCTCGTCACACGCCATTATTATTATACCAATTTGCACCGACAACTAAACAGCGCAAAGTGATCTACAGGTCATCAAATATCTACTATACTTGCAAGAATATTGGAGCGTCAAACCGATCTCCAACCAGCGAATAAACCACCGAGTACCGTCTCGATCTATTAAACATGCAATTCAAATCCCCCACCATACCAAATCACCCCCTTTACATCAGCGAACCGAAGTCACTCTCAGAAATGATGTGCAAAGGCAGGCTCGTTTCCCCTCGGCACAAACTCCTTACTGTTTCCGCTTTCTTGCTCGCATTTCTACAGATATCTTCAGATTCATCGATTACAAGAACACCTTTATTTTCGCCATAATATTATACAATTTTGGCACTACTTCCCGATATCAAGCACACAGCAGTAGCCTCCCAATCGCTAACGCGACATAATGCACAAGAGATAGACTGTAAATTATTTCTCCACAAACAACAAATTTTAACGACGTGCAAGTTGCTGTAAACCATCGAATGACTAGCAACAAGTGGAGTAAACTGATACTTGCACTCTCGAATACCGAAGTTGGAGATGTAGCAGATTCCAGATGATCAATATTATTTACAAACCAACTAGGTTGTTTCCCTGATGATGATCTATATTATTTACAAACTAACTAGGGTGTTCCCCACGTCTACAGAACAGGCAAACATGTGTCCAAACACACCACTATGGTTCTTCTCTCAACTAAATAAAGGCACCGAATGTGCAGAAGCAGTGGACTGAACAATTTACATGGGAGGAAATAACGCTCCACCGCAAACGCACCAGCTTCTCGAAGTTACACTTGATCACGAAAGCCGCCCAGCACATACTTAGTATTAGTTCGCTATTCGGTCGTCTGGAAAATCGTAAAATTCGCTCTGATACATTCCTACACTCCAACGTACCTCAGCATTCGGAAGACTGCTACCATTAACATGGGAACGCGATTTAATACCACCACAGACTTTGCATACATGGACACATTCTAGAAAACCACTCACATGTATCTTCTATCATAATACTTACAATTAAATCATACGATCGCGGTTTTAACAGAACGGCATTCGGCAATGACCGAAATATCGGAAATACACTCTGTTGACCGCTGTGGCTCTGGAAATACCTGTACCTTCTTTACGACCAGACACACTCTTCCATTCGCTATCAGAGTACTCCAAATCAAATCAATACCCTTCCTACAACAGCACATAGACATTTGCTTTACACAAGCACAAATACTTTATAAACCTGATGCTCAAATGCGAACATATCACACAGCCAGCACTAATATTAAGTATAATATGACCTCGTCAATAACTGGATGCATACGACATCAAATAATACTGACCGAAAATCATCAATGGGTGTGCGCGTCTCTTACGTTCTTCTTGCGAGTCATGCCACCGTGTCATAGACGCAATCGAGCAGATGTTGAAGAACAAATCCCGATCCCAAAAAATAATTCATGTTTCTCTCACAAGCGCTCTTTGTTCTACAGTTGCACGCAAGTATTCATGTTAAAATCTGTAACTGCTTTACGAGTCGAGGTACGAAATTACCCCTGAATGAGGTGGTGTTTTCTGGACTGATACCGTGACCGTGATCGTAGAAATCTGGCTATTAACACCCATCTATGCAATCTCACAATAGACTCAATGAACTCTGAAATCCATTCGGCTAAGGAACGAGGTATGTAAGCGCTATTTGCGACTCCATCACACCGCACTCAACTACATAATTCATTAGTTTTTGCAACGCGTTCTGTCCAGAGACCATATCAGACGTTCCGCAATATATATGCTGAGTTATAGGGGATAACAGACAGTAGTAGTAAATGAGGTGCTGATTGAGGTCCTAGGAAGGAAAATATACACTAACCTCTCAGATCTCTGGCCTTACACTACATATTAGAAATTACGTCCATTCAAACACATAACTGCTTATTCTTACATCCACAAGTCAATCATATTTCACGCACTCTCATATCTCTAAACGAGTCACCTTCCTCGAAGCTGTCTGCTACAGTAAAATTAAAAACCATCTTAATCACACCCTACACATCTTGCACTCCCACCCATTTCTATAGCTTTCCACAAGTGCTAGTTTAAATTTTGGTTGGAGAGAGGCATATCCAACACCTTCTGCAACCCGTGTAGAGACAGATCGAGCTGAGTTACTGCTACAGGACCGTGTTTTGAGCATTTGGAGGAAATGTGCGCAATGTGGCATGCACCCGAACTAGATACAAGTACTACAGTTCCCCAACATGCTATTTTCGTTATTCTATAAAATACCAACATAGAAAAATTACGAACTATAAAAGCTAGTCCTATTTACAAGTAATCTAGGCGTCGATGCTGGTGCAATGATGTACAGCTAAGGTGTGCCTCCAGCGTGAAGAAAGAGATTTCACAGTACTTCCCCAGAATAGCGTAGAGTGCAGCCACCCAGGCATTCCAAACGTCTCACCAAGTCCGACACCTCAAACTGCAGCTGCTTATGTGTACACGATCATATTAAATATACAAACACCTCAGAGACCACTTTAAACTTACATCACCTATACCCTAAACGAATTATCGTATGAGACCCTCCCTCTGGTCCTGATTCAAACACTGTTTTCTAACATGCTTTTGCACATTGCCAAACATTTCGTTTTCTGCCACGACTTTGAGGTCTGTTTCAGATTCTAAACTGACATTAAAATGCTCAGGTCCACGACCTCTCACAGAAAACTTTACATCACACGGTGTAAATCATATTCTTATGTCGGGTAGCATAACACTGGATCATTTTTAAATAAAACACACTTACAACATAAGGAAACTGGAAACTATTCACAACGCTGCCAAACTCTTCTAAACTACCGTCCGAAAGTGACTGAAGACATCTACATATAAACTGAATGTCACAGTGACGGAACAGATGGCTCCGTGTTCCATTTCGAGTTATTCAAAATTTTGCACTCATGTACGCGATCGCTGTTTAGCTGCTAGCAACCACCAGAAGTTGTCACCCATCCACAAAACTTCTTTCCCAACTCAAACAAGCAATCTCACTCAATCATCATGTAGTAACCAACGTACGGATGTGATGGAAAAGACACCGCCGATGTACTGTAATATTAAGCGACGGACTTGATAGCGCGAAAAATTTTACACTAATTTCAGCACCAGCCAATGATGTGACACCGTGTTCCCCAATTTGAGTATCATAGCTAAACAATGCCCTCTCCACGTTGCGAGTATCGTTGCGAACATCGATAGATGACTAAGCAGTACGCCCATTAACTCTTAAATCTCGAATGCACAAATCATCAATCTATACCGAAGAGTGTTCTACATATTTCTATCACCTCGAGTATAGTGTTTAATTTACGATCTATCTCTCAGCGTATGGGAATCACAGAGCATTCTCGTCGTCTTAGGATAAAAGAGTTTGTACATGGGATCAAGTATGCTCCCACAAGAAGAATGCTAGAAAACATTGACATCGAAACGAAGAGGAATCAGGGAGGTAGTCAATTTTTTCCCATTGAGTCAGTATTATTCTGTATGTCTACTGAGCTACCAGTGACACACGTAACTTGACTACTGTGTTTGGTGCTTTTGAGGAGTACAGAGATCATTTTACCTTTAAACTTACTTGCATCTGCGTTATAGGATAACAGAGGTTGGGGGGGGGGGGGCTGATCGATTGAGAAAGAGCTGTAACGAGGTACGATTTAAAGGTTGACTAATTCATTCTAGAGAAGGAGAAGTTGGTGCAGGTCAATTTTTTTTTTTCAGTGTTCTATCCGGATGCATGAGTCACGTGACATAGCCTGCGTTCTACTCGTATACAGCTACATGTTCAGTATGTAGTTTAAAGCATTTCTACTTGCGATCGTTAACGGTGAACCCCTCGGTCATCAGATGACTTCCATCTCATGTGTGATGAAACTTCTCTAAACGGATTTTGATGTTATGCGATCCTCCTGTCGCATCTTGGGTGTAAAATCGAGACTTCAGGGTCATAACTAACTTAGCGGTACGAGATTGCGATGCGCTTCAATCCCTGTGGACACACTTGCTTGGTTGATGTGCTGTTTACAGAGTTAATGACGGAATGGCTTGTAGTTCTCACGTGTCGGACACAGCTGCTATGCGTTTATTTGTTTCCTGGTAGGATGTTCTCCCGCTACTAGCTACCACGTTATACTGGGTGTTACAAAAAGGTACGGCCAAACTTTCAGGAAACATTACTCACACACAAAGAAAGAAAATATGTTATGTGGACATGTGTCCGGCAATGCTTACTTTCCATGTAAGAGCTCATTTTATTACTTCTCTTCAAATTACTTTAATCATGGAATGGAAACACACAGCAACAGAACGTACCAGCGTGACTCCAACACTTTGTTAAAGGAAATGTTCAAAATGTCCTCCGTTTGCGAGGATACATGCATCCACCCTCCGCCGCATGGAATTCCTAAGGTGCTGATGCAGCCCTGGAGAATGGTGTATTGTATCACAGCCGTCCACAATACGAGCACGAAGAGTCTCTAAATTTGGTACCGGGGTCCCGTAGACAAGAGCTTTCAAATGCCCCCATAAATGAAAGTCAAGAGGGTTGAGGTCAGGAGAGCGTGGAGGCCATGGAATTGGTCCGCCTCTACCAATCCATCGGTCACCGAATCTGTTGTTGAGAAGCGTACGAACACTTCGACTGAAATGTGAAGAAGCTCCATCGTGCATGAACCACAAGTTGTGTCGTACTTGTAAAGGCACATGTTCTAGCAGCACAGGTAGAGTATCCAGTATGAAATCATGATAACGTGCTCCATTGAGCGTAGGTGGAAGAACATGGGGCCCAATCAAGACATCGCCAAAAATGCCTGCCCAAACGTTCACAGAAAATCTGTGTTGATGACGTGATTGCACAATTGCGTGCGGATACTCGTCAGCCCACACATGTTGATTGTGAAAATTTACAATTTGATCACGTTGGAATGAAGCCTCACCCGTAAAGAGAACATTTGCACTGAAATGAAGATTGACACATTATTGGATGAACCATTCGCAGAAGTGTACCCGTGGAGGCCAATCAACTGCTGATAGTGCCTGAACACGCTGTACATGGTACGGAAACAACTGGTTCTCCCGTAGCACTCTCCATACAGTGACGTGGTCAACGTAACCTTGTACAGAAGCAACTTCTCTGACTCTGACATTAGGGTTATCGTCAACTGCATGAAGAATTGTCTCGTCCATTGCAGGTGTCCTCGTCGTTCTAGGTCTTCCCCAGTCGCGGGTCATAGGCTAGAATGTTCCGTGCTCCGTAAGACCCCGATCAATTGCTTCGAACGTCTTCCTGTCGGGACACCTTCGTTCTGGAAATGTATCTCGATACAAACATATCGCGCTACGGCTATTGCCCCTTGCTAATCCATACATAAAATGGGCATCTGCCAACTCCTAACTCCTCATTTGTAAACATTGCACTGACTGCAAAACCACGTTCGTGAGGAACACTAACCTGTTGATGCTACATACTGATGTGCTTGATGCTATTACTGTAGAGCAATGAGTCGCATGTCAACACAAGCACCGAAGACAACATTACCTTCCTTCAATTGGGCCAACTGGCGGTGAATCGAGGAAGTACAGTACATACTGACGAAACTAAAATGAGCTCTAACATGGAAATTAAGCGTTACCGGACACATGTCCACATAACATATTTTCTTTATTTGTGTGAGGAATGTTTCCTGAAAGTTTGGCCGTACCTTTTTGTAACACACTGTATACAGGGCAGGTATAATTTATGACCCGTGATGGGATGTGAACAGTAGACACTATACGTCTCCACAAGGCCATATTGTGCCCGTGTAATGCAAAGCAAATGTTCTACGATTCAATAAGATAGTTAAGAGTAGAGAAACCGGAAAGAAGGATGAGTGTCTGACGTGTCGGAAAAGTATGCGATCTAACTTATTATTCAGTTTTTAAGTGCAAAACGCTGTAGTCTTAGGAGTGCGTGTGTTTATGTTCTCTCTCTCTTAGAAATAACATCCAGGTGCGGATCCTAGACTCTAGAACAATACTTTAGCGTTCATAGCTTGGCTGATTTATGTAAAAAGGAGTCGAGCTCCTCCCATGACACTAATTGCACCAGGTACAGACGTGTAGTTGAAATATATAGAAAAATAAACTTGAAAGGGTAATAATAGTATGCGTAGCTACCATAGTTCCATCACTGAACTGACTGAGCTATATTGACTACACAGAGAAAACAGCTATACATTTTACACATGAAGAGTAACTTGATCAATGATCATCTCAGTTACTTGTATAGCAATGAAAAAAATTGATTATAATGACAGAGGTATGAAATAATACACAAAGTATTACAAACACTGTTTGAGATTATACATAAATTATCTATTTAAAAATCATTCATGGGATGTAGCATTTCAGGACTATCATTACAATCTGTATGTATCTTCTTCTTCTTCGCACTTATACAGTATTTACCAATGAAGCTTTTTGGCAAGCAATAAATTCAGCCCATAGCTCACTCAAGCCAATAGATTACGCACAGTACTCAGGTTCTTCACACACACATTTCATCTGTTTCTCTTTAGCTTTACCGTTCATGTGCGAACATAGGGGTTGCTTAAGATCATCAACATGTATACTATGCACACGTAGGGAGTTTACAACATCATTGCGTGCAAAGTCTGTGCTAGGCAACCAACGATTCAGTCTGTCCAACGCAAGACGTATGGCAATGTAAAGATCGTATAACTTTATAACTGAGGCATGTTTAGATAAACACAGTTGTCACCCGATTTCACACATAATGCACAGTCATCATGTACTGTAGTAACAGAAAGTGTCACATCAGTAAGGCAAATGTCTGGGTGAGAATGAGTTGGATAATATTCTGTAGTCATCTGCTGATTGATTTAGCGCTGTGCACGACATATTTCATCCCAGTCGAACTTGGAAATTGGCACCTTAACACATTTGGATACATTTTCAATCTCCATTCTAGCATGCAGCCCCCAGACATGATGCACTTTTATAGCAATGTTCACACGTTTCGATCCACTTGGAGTTAAATTGTATGTGGAGGCGAAAAGCGTAGGTGCACTCAATGCCTTCTTATCCACAGTATCTCCACTCTGTGGGTGCGCTATCACAGGGATGTTCTGCTGGGATGGGTCATATGTTGGCAACTAGTACCCATCTTGTTGTTTAACACCGCCAGCGACAGCATTCGATGTGTCGGGGGCAAATCGCATGTCCTCATCACACAAATCGATGAGTGGGATGGACAGCAGAAACTCCTTGTCCTGCTCCAGCAAATGATCTGTGTGTGCTACCAAGTCCCACGTGGCTGCTACTGGTTCAGACATGCTGGAGGCTGCATCAGTAGGTAGCGACAAGATGGCAGGACAGTTTGCTACAGGTCCAGATGTGTTAGCAGAGCTAGGCATGTTGGAGCTCGACCCTGTTGAACGAAGATGAAGAAGCATTAGATATGGACAAAGATGTGAAAACTTTAAATAATAATAGTAATAAGGCGAACCAGAGATAGAGATGTGATATGGGATACTTACTTTTCTGTTTAATCCTGTTCTGCATGATTGTGGTGGAGTGTGACTGCTGTTGACGCTTCATGGTTCTTGTTCTTCTGCTGACTAACTGAACAAGACTGAGGCCCTGGAGCTGCTTAGCCTCACCTATATCTCCTACAATGACGTCTCCAGATACTTCCGTCCAACTGGCTGAAGTCGTGCCAGTGCTGGGTACTAGGCTACATGATGAACTGACTTTTCGCCGCCATTTTGGATAACGGTATTTGCGTCATCAGCTGACGTCGTGGTAGCACCCTCTGGAGGTGGCAATATGTACTAAGTCAGTTGGAGTCTGGAGCTCGTTGTCAACACACTGGATGGCCGTCTTCTTGGATTAGGTCACAGATGAGAGCGCCCTCTGGTGGTGGCGATGTGTATTAAGTCATTTGGGCTCTGAACCTCGTGGTGAACACAACAGATGGATGGCACTGCATGTAAGCGTTGAAATAAAGTCTTATGTCCAAGTCCTTTTCCCATGAATTCTTAGGAGGTGGCTGTCGGGCAACTGAGGTTAGTACAAGTGTCCTTTCTTTGGCTTCATTTTCTTACCTTAGTAGAGAAACCACAAGTGACTTTGTTTACCGCCAAAATTCAGTCTTGGCCCCAGTTCATAGGAGGAAGTGGCAGTAGTGTGACTTACGTTAGTGGATGAGGCCTGAGTGAGCTATCGTCCCGCAATTTTCTTTGCTTAGTAAGGATAACTGTGGTGTAATGCATTATCCTGTTGGAATTTGAACTTTCCACTATTTTTCTGAGGGGAAGGGGGCATGGAACTTTCCTTCCAAAATGAAAGCTTGCCTCAAAAATCCGCCATCTTTAATGACGCCATGGCAGCCATCTTGGATGACATAATGTGCTGTTGCCAAGTCCACACGACGCCATCTTGGATGACGTCATCACCGTAATCATATATACATCTGGCAACAATGCTGAGTAGGTGGTACATACTTTGTTCCAGTACTACTGAGCACCTATTCGATGGCGTTTTTCAGCTGCAAAATGTACTAGTTACTGAAAGTCATGTAATCAGAAACATTGAAATTAAGTAAGTCTAAAGGTTCAGATTGGTTTTTTTAGGTCCAGTTTTCTCAACAAGTTGCTGATCAAACAAAAATATCAGTCCAGGCCAAGGAAAAAATATTTCCACACTTCTGGAACGAATCACTAAAGGCACAGACGTTTTGCCCAAAATAGTCATTTTTTGTTAACTTGCAAGTATGTATGAAGGAAGGAATTGGTGTATAATCTAGTCAAGTAACCACTCAAATTTCACCTGAATGCTAGAATGAGATACTGTTATACAGTAGCTTCCAGAATTCAGAAGGTTACTGAAGTGTATCTTAAAAAAAAAAAAAGAAACTATCCAATCTTAAAAACACCTGTGTCACGAATAATATATAAAATGTCAATGAATAAGTAACAGATTTTGATGAGGACTCAGACCTTGTATGTATGAAACGTAAAAGGAGACCTCTGTAGGAAAAACAAAATTAAGTTTTCCAAAAAACCAAGTGATTTTGTAAAGAAACGCAGACTTTCTCTTCTTATGATTCACTTCTGTTTTGACATTCTATGTACTGAGAGGTAGGTTGCCGAAATTCCTATGTCTTATATTTTTTTGGAATAATAAGATTATCATTCGTAAATATCGGTCTCTGCAGTTATTGTAGTGAACCTTTTAATACTGCCACACTGAACTGCTTAAATGATTTTACACTCCTGGAAATGGAAAAAAGAACACATTGACACTCGTGTGTCAGACCCACCATACTTGCTCCGGACACTGCGAGAGGACTGTACAAGCAATGATCACACACACGGCACAGAGGACAAACCAGGAACCGCGGTGTTGGCCGTCGAATGGCGCTAGCTGCGCAGCATTTGTGCACCGCCGCCGTCAGTGTCAGCCAGGTTGCCGTGGCATACGGAGCTCCATCGCAGTCTTTAACACTGGTAGCATGCCGCGACAGCGTGGACGTGATCCGTATGTGCAGTTGACGGACTTTGAGCGAGGGCGTATAGTGGGCATGCGGGAGGCCGGGTGGACGTACCGCCGAATTGCTCAACACGTGGGGCGTGAGGTCTCCACAGTACATCGATGTTGTCGCTAGTGGTCGGCGGAAGGTGCACGTGCCCGTCGACCTGGGACCGGACCGCAGCGACGCACGGATGCACGCCAAGACCGTAGGATCCTACGCAGTGCCGTAGGGGACCGCACCGCCACTTCCCAGCAAATTATGGACACTGTTGCTCCTGGGGTATCGCCGAGGACCATTCGCAACCGTCTCCATGAAGCTGGGCTACGGTCCCGCACACCGTTAGGCCGTCTTCCGCTCACGCCCCAACATCGTGCAGCCCGCCTCCAGTGGTGTCGCGACAGGCGTAAATGGAGGGACGAATGGAGACGTGTCGTCTTCAGCGATGAGAGTCGCTTCTGCCTTGGTGCCAATAATGGTCGTATGCGTGTTTGGCGCCATGCAGGTGAGCGCCACAATCAGGACTGCATACGACCGAGGCACACAAGGCCAACACCCGGCATAATGGTGAGGGGAGCGATCTCCTACACTGGCCGTACACCTCTGGTGATCGTCGAGGGGACACTGAATAGTGCACGGTACATCCAAACCGTCATCGAACCCATCGTTCTACCATTCTTAGACCGGCAAGGGAACTTGTTGTTCCAACAGGTCAATGCACGTCCGCATGTATCCCGTGCCACCCAACGTGCTCTAGAAGGTGTAAGTCAACTACCCTGGCCAGCAAGATCTCCGGATCTGTCCCCGATTGAGCATGTTTGGGACTGGATGAAGCGTCGTCTCACGCGGTCTGCACGTCCAGCACTAACGCTGGTCCAACTTAGGCGCCAGGTGGAAATGGCATGGCAAGCCGTTCCACTGGACTACATCCAGCATCTCTACGATCGTCTCCATGGGAGAATAGCAGCCTGCATTGCTGCGAAAGGTGGATATACATTGTACTAGTGCCGACATTGTGCATGCTCTGTTGCCTGTGTCTATGTGCCTGTGGTTCTGTCAGTGTGATCATGTGATGTATCTGACTCCAGGAATGTGTCAATAAAGTTTCCCCTTCCTGGGACTATGAATTCACGGTGTTCTTATTTCATTTTCCAGGAGTGTATATTTTTTAGGTAGATGTATCACGAAATTGTGGTCACGTTATTTGAAAGCAAGATAAACGACTGCTTGTCGCGTTGTGCCGTTTAAGTATATTAATCTCCATACGTCGGACCTGTAGACCTGTTTTTACGAAGACCGGTCGATTATTGACAGCAGTGTCTTGCAGTCAACGAGCTTTCAAACAGCGGTTGACGATGGTGTTCAGTAACAGCAGGATCTCATACATTGAAAGAATGTAACTGCGTTAGCATAAAGGGTAAATAATAGTAATGGTATAGTAGATTAAAAGGATTAGTTTTATATATATATATATATATATATATATATATATATATATATATATATATATGTGCGTGTGTGTGTGTGTGTGTGCATACGGATACTACCCCACCACGGCATCCCATTTGTAACGTATCCTTCCTGTGGAAAACTCATAATAATGCGCAGAACATTTTTTTTCATTTATTTGAATATTTCTCTCACTTTTAACCACCCATAAGGAAAGAAACGTTACAGTGGACGCTAGTCTGCCATCTTTCTTGCTGAAGTGGAATATCGCGTTTATTAAATTTCCTTGATAGGTTAACTGAAACTGTTTTCCCTAGCCCAGCGAATTGCCGGAAAGTCTGCCCTGAGAGTTCTCTGTCGACTTGCAGATTGTGTCAGTCTGATATCGAGAAGTGATTCGTGTCGATTGCTGGTACGGAGGGCGCTAGAGTAGATTACACGTGGTATCTGTCACACGATGTTACCCCATTAACTCTCGTAGCATTGAGTGCCGCACTTCGGGGTTGTGGCGTGAGGCTTTCTTTTCACTATCTAGCGCTGGCGTCACTACAGCTGTTGGACGTATCTGTAGTCTGTTTGTAAACATGGCTTCAAAGTTATTTTCGTCGACTTTTTAAAAATAAACTAGCTTGGGTTATGGGAGTGGGAGTGGGGGGGGGGGGGGGGGGGCAGGAGCAAGGGGCATAATTAATGCATGCTATCAATTGTGTGTTGATGGGAGATGGAATATACTGCAATCGACTTCATGTCCACAATCACAGCTACAGCCATCCACCTCTACATCTGGAAACATACATGCAGCCAGCCGGAATAGAGGATGTGGTAACACTCAAAAGTTCTTTCTTAGCTTTCCTTTCTACTTTGTTTTTGGATTCTAGATGCGACAAATTAAAAAGCGCTTCATCTGCTTCGTACTTTGTATTAACTTTGCTGTTGTGGGAACACTGTTCAAAATTAAAAATTGTTCTTATAGTCCATAAAGTGTACTAAACGTTTATTTACCTTCACATATTCCACCTTCATCGGTTTATAAATCGCTTCACACCTTTCTGAAATTATTTTGGTTGATTACAATGTGATATTAATGTGCTGTGTTGTACACCAGACTAGCTCTCATGTATCAAGAAATCGCTGTGACACAGTTTGTCTTCTGGACATACAGCATATCTAAGAATATTCTGTTTTGTAACATGAGAACCTCTTTACTGAGCAAATACTGAAATACTCTCATCCATTCGTAAGTAATTTATATGTTAAGACTTGAATTCCTCCTCTTGCAGCTCTCGTAACAAATTTTGCTGAATTCTTTTACTATCTAGACGTAATACCCAGTGCTTCATTCAAGTGTTTATCGTTTCTCTACCGCTTTTCTTCCAAATACACACACAATGCAATTGTGGTGTTAGCAACTGCAGCGCATAATAAGTTTCCGTCCGCCGTCTTGAAATTTTGATGAAAAATGACAGAGTAATGCCCTTTTTAGCGCCACGATCTTTGTCAAAATAATTTGACGAAGATTTGATATTTCTTTGTCAAAGAAATATGACAGTCTAATACGGGCCTTATTCTTCTCTGCTTGCTGCTGGCGCGCAAGACTGTGCTAAGACACATGGAACAAGAAGACATTCATAATTCTTTCTAAATAAATGTGAAACCATCATTGGATGTCATTTCAATATGACAGGGAATAGCTTTTGTTTTCATTGTTCCTCAGATTAAAATTTAGTAGCCTTACTTAATTCACACGTTCGTAGTAATGCAGAGTGTTCGTAGGTTCACAAATCAACATTGGCATGTTTATGGTGAAAGCTGTAACATGAATTAAGTAGCAAAAATGTAGTAAGTAGTGGTAGTGATAAATCTGACTAGTGAAGTATGTTTCGGTGTGTTCTGTCAGGTGTCATCGACAATGTCTTGACACCGTTGTCGAAAGGGAATTGTAAGATGTCTAGTATTTAAATTATTGTTGCAAAGCATGATATTGACGTCTACGTCAAACTCCCATGGAGGCATTTATTGCATCACAAGACCCTCAAAATGTTTCTAAGTGAAAACACTGCGTCCTTTACTCGTCTCTCTGCAAGAGTGTAAGAAAGAAAGCTGACGCAGTTTGTCTATTGAATTTTAGGGAAAGTTTGTAAGAAGCTTTCAAACACAATAGTAAAATTCAAAACGGTGGTTAAGTGGCAGCGTTGTAAGGAACAACCTCTGTTCTTACTGTGTGCTATTTGGAATGGTTGACGGTTAATGGCGTGAGTGGGGACTAGGCGAAGAGGCATCAACATTTTATTTCGAATGCTAAAATGCAACAAGGTTCAATTTCATATGTTACAGCAACTGTTAAATACAATCAGCTAAGCACAGTGAGAATTGACCATGCCCTTTCACTAGCAGCACGACTGGAACTTTCAAACACAACGAGAAGGTTACGGAAACAGAAGCGGAATAGATGCATTACGACTATCTGCTTTTCAGCATGGCAAAAGTTGTCTCCGAACTCGTGAGGAATCTGAGGCATGAGTAAATAAAATTTTCAGAACTTCTGAAATTCTTCGCTGGATAAGAACACTCACGAAATATTATTTAGCATCATGGAGTACTTGAAGCCACTTTCTGACAATCATTTAACAACTTGTATTATGGATGTTGTTAAGGAACAGATTTCAAGTGAAATTAAAATAATCCTCTAGAGCAAGTTTCAAGTGAAATTAAGTCCTTTTGTCAGTACAAGCCGACGACATAACGGATGTCTGAAGTAAGCTATTAGTAATTTTTCGTTTTAAAATCAGGAGAAATGTGAGATGGTTATGGTTTTATGACTTAGCTAAAAACTGGTGCGCACAAGGCATAGCCACTGTTTAGCTGCAAGTGCTAAGCAGTTGGAATATTGATAAAAACAAATTAGTATCGCAAACATAAGACGGCTGTAGTGCAATAACAAGGAAAAATTGTGTACATCCTGTAGTGAAACAGGCACACCCTCGTGCAGTCTGTATCGACTGCTGTGCACATCAGTTGGACCATCCTCTGTGCTTCTAAAACTTACGCATTTAAAATTTTTAATAGCAAACCTGTATTTCACGCATTTTTAGCCGTTGCGGTAAAACAAGTTACCTTTTGGGGGAAAGGGTATTTAAATTATACGGTCCTTGCGAAACAAGGTATTTTCATTCACACGCTGTAAAAACCATTTTCCTTTACCATACGGACATGAGCAGCATTCAATGTGAAATACAAGCAAGACTGGGATTATAATTCTTTACATCGACCAATTGGGCTAAATAGTATACTTGATCACCAGACTTCTCTTTTTCTACTGCAGGTGTGCAAATGGATTTTGATGCCTACCGGTATCTTGTTCGACATTTTGCAAAGTAAAACTGTAAGCCTGAAATAGAAAACTACGTTATGGCTAGTGAGAGACCAATATGTATGAAACGCAAAGTGGAAGGTAAGAAAGAGCCTTATAAATTCAGCAGGACTATCTGAACTAGTGTAACGAAACAGAAGTATGTATTTAGAAATGGAGAAGGCTAGTATTAGAGGTAATCGACACAGTAATAGTAAACACGGAAACTAAATTCCAGGACTACTGTGAAACAATTTCCCTATACCTAATGTTGAAAAGCTACTTAAAATATATCCTTTGACAATCAGAATTTGAAAAGAAGAAAGTTTATTTACACCAGTGAGGATAAATGTTTGGAGCTTCAGGACATCCTTCAGTCCATTATAAACAATTGATTAAAAAAACGTGTTCTCCGGAGGAGTGAAATGACTGTCGTTGGTTCTTGCAATTCCACGAACCACCGTGTCTTGCAAAAGAAGCATGAGTACGTTGAAACGCGTTAAAGCCTACTTCAACAACACAATGACAAATGACACTGTCAACCATCACTGTGTTGGCTGTAGAGAAGAGAACTCCGAGATCAAATCGACAGGATTTCATATCTCTCGTCACCGGTCTACGCCCAGGAAAAAGGGCTACAGGATAGAACTTTATAAAAAGGTGTAAGGGTGTATTAATAAGTATTATATTTTCATGAATGTATACCTGTTAAATACTTTTTGCATTTGTTTATAACAATTGCTGTAGTAATTTGTCTTAGTGAAAGTATGTAAGTTACTTTCGGATTGTTTATTGGAACTGATAACGTTTATGTCAACGTCTTTTATTTTGCTTAACCGTGTTGTACTTCTTCAGTCAAGTATAAATCGCTTTGCAGGAAAATGAATCATTTTAGTCAATTTTGGGGATACAACAGCACTGAATTTGAGGTGCGCTTAAACCCTACTATTGGCTAGAAATCGTAATGTAACGAGATGCTTCTCCTCCAAGCTTTCAACCTATGATGAATTTATTTTTGGTTAAAGACGGTTTGATGTTCAGCAGTTCTTAGTCGGTAGCTTATGATATTCGTAATTATCTAAGTAACAAATTAGATAATTTCCTTTCCTTCTATTAGTCGCATCTTTGCCAGCATTTATCTAGGATTTTCTGGCCTTTTTACGCATCAAACAGCCAAGGCAAACTCCAGTTTCAGTTCCTTTGTAAAACCAACCGGAATCGCGTAGACATTTATCACACGAACAAATCACACGAGGCACCGTGATTGCGTAGTGCAGGTGGTTACGAAATTGGTCCGTTGGTCGGTCGGCCGACAGATATAACAGTGCGTGTGGAGGGCCTTTAGCAGAACGATTTTCAGTGCAGCCCAGTCCCGTTCTCGCAATATTTACACACCTTTTGTCGTAGTTAGCACACTAAGCATAAAAACCAAAACTTCAAGGTAAATGGAGACCCCCCCACTACAGGTCCAGGGGTTGCAATAGACCCGAGGTATTTCCGCCTGTCCTAAGAGGCGACTAAAAGGATTCTCACGTTTCGGCCTTTATGTGATGGCCCCCTCTATGAATTGGCCTTAATTTTTCAAAATTTTCCCGAAGAGCGAGCCAATTTAGGAAGGACGCCTTATATGGAGTATAGCATTCATGTGCTCATACTTATCGCATCCTTTGTCGACGTGGATCTGCGCTTCTGCTCATTCTCGAAATGTTGGGCGAGGCCACCCTCCTGGGTGAGTATTTTTCCATAAACTGTGCAGTATCGTTTTCTACACTGACGATTATAATGGACTTGTTCGCTTGGTGGCACCTGACAACCAGCACGGTAGCTTGCCCGTTGTGGTGGGGCCGCTATGTACCCTGTCAGTTGTAGCACCCTGACCACACCCCCTGATGCCTCCGCCATTAACTCCCCATGTATGCCCAGACACGGGATTTACTCGCTGACAAGCTGGGGATGTTCCTGTAACCATCACGCTCCACAAGAGCTTAAATATGGTCAGGGTATCATATTTCACATGGACCTTATTTTGCAGTCTGACTATGAGCTGCACGCAAATTTAGAGCGGCGTGGTGTTCATTTCGTCCAGCGTGTCCACCGGGGTCCAAGGGATAATCTGGTTTCCACCGCTGCTTTCGTCTTGGCCTTCGAGTGTGATACAACACAGTATTAGACCGTCACCTTGACCTTCTCTGTCAATGTAAAGCCCAATGTCCCTCACACGATGCGGTGCGTTAAGTGCTGCAAGTTTGGACATATCCAGCTGTACATCCAGCGTCACATGTCGAGATTCTGGACGCCCTTCACATCCCAATACTACATGTGCCCCGCCTCCAATCTGTCAACTGTGGAGAGCACCATTCGCCTTGCTCACTACACTGCAGGATTCTCCAGAAAGAAAGGAAAATCATGAACTAAAACACACTGGACAGACTGACCTACACTGAGGCTAAGAGAAAATTTGAATGCCTGCATCCTGTGCATGTGACATCGTATTACGCCGATGTTACAACAGTCGTGGTACAATCAGCTCTGCGAATCATAGCCACCTCTCAGAGCCGGAAGGTGTTCCTTGTTGATGGAGGGCATTTCCCTCCCTATTGCTCCTGCATCACCTACTTTGGGAGTAACACTCCTCCAACCATCGGGGACATCTGTCCCCTTCGAAGCTGGAGAAGCATAAGTCTTCCTTGCTTCTTTCGCTAGGAAGGGGTCCCCTTCCCAGATTTCTACTAGTGGGAAATTTGACACCTGCCAGTGACTGAAGAGCCCAAAAGCAGCTGGTTTAAGGGCTTCACTCTCAGCCTCAGTCCTGGAGACTGAATGAGTGAAGTCCTCCCAGCCAAGGAAACCCAAGGTGCAGTGAGAGAAATCCAAAAATAAAACCATTAAGACCATGGCAATTGCTGTTGTACACACACCACTGCTACACACACCACTGCTACCTACAAGCTGTGTGTGTGTGTGTGTGTGTGTGTGTGTGTGTGTGTGTGTGTGTGGATGGGATGGGAATTTATGCATCTACTGAGGACCTGTATCCCGCCAGACCCTCAGACACGACAGTTATAGACCGCTCAGGCAATAAGCTGGCTGCAGCATGTGACTCTGAGGCATAAACCACTTCATTGAATGTTCCATCCCTTCACATTGTCACGATGACGTTATCCTAAAGTGGAATTACAGACCTTATTCCATCACTTGGATGAGCTACGGCAACAGTTGGGCTTTACACCTGCTATCTGTATTGCCTTCCAGGAAACCTGGTTTCTGACTATGCGGACCCTCTGCCCTCCATGGCTAAACAGATATTACAGTAACTGTAGCGGCTATAACAGGGTGTCAGGTGGAGTTATCGTTTATGTCCTAAATTGTCTGTAGGGAACCTGTGCCCCTTTAAATCCCCCTTGAAGCTGTGGCTATCAGAATAAGGACGATGGAGGATCTTACTGTGCAATATATACCTTCCTCCAGATGGTGTAGAACCCCTAGATGTATTAGCTGCACTGATTGATCAACTCCCTAAACCTTTCCTACTTTTGGGAGATTTTACCAACCATAACCCCTTGTGGGTTGTCACTGTGCTTACTGCCCAAGACAGAGATGTCAAAACTTTGCCTCAGTTCGACCTCCGACTCTTAAATACTGGGACTGCTACACATTTCAGTGTGACTCGTGGTAGTTACTCAGCCATTGATTTATCACTCCGCAGCCCGAGACTTCTCCCATCTACCCATTGGAGAACACGTGACGACCTGTGTGGTACTGACCACTTCCCCATCTTCCTGTCACTGCCCCAGTGTCATGCACATGGACGGCTGCCCAGATTGGCTTTAAACAAGGTGGACTGGGAATCTTTCACCTCTTCTGTCACCGTTGAAACTCCCCCACACAGTAACATCTATGTGATGGTTGAGCCGGTTACTACAGCAATTGTTTCTGCAGCAGAAAACTCAATCCCTCGTTCTTCATGGTGCTCAAGGCGTAAGGCAGTTCCTTGGTGGTCACCGGAAGATGCTGAAGCAATTAAGGAGCGCCGGAGATCTCTACAGTGGCATAAGCAGCACCCTGCCATGGAGCACCTCATGTTGTTGTTATTGCGGTCTTCACTCCTGAGACTGGTTTCATGCAGTTGGCCTTGCTACTCTGTCCTATGCAAGCTTCTTCATCTCCCAGTACCTACTGTAACCTACATACTTCTGAATCTGCTTAGTGTATTCATCTGTTGGTCTCCCTCTACGATTTTTACCCTCCAAGCTGCCCTCCAATACCAAATTGGGGATCCCTTGATCCCTCAGAACATGTCCTACCAACCGATTCCTTCTTCTGGTCAAGTTGTGCCACAAACTTCTCTTCTCCCCAATCCTACTCAATACTTGCTCATTAGTTATGTGATCTACCCATCTAATCTTCATCATTCTTCTGTAGCACCACATTTCGAAAGCTTCTATTCTCTTCTTGTTCAAACTATTTATCGTCCATGTTTCACTTCCATACATGACTACATTCCATACAAATACTTTCAGAAATGACTTCCTGACACTTAAATCTATACTCGATGTTAACAAATTTCTCTTCACAAACGTTTTCCTTGCCATTGCCAGTCTACATTTTATATCCTCTCTACTTCGACCATCATCAGTTATTTTGCTCCCCAAATAGCAAAACTCCTTTACTACTTGAAGTGTCTCATTTCCTAATCTAATTCCCTCAGCATCACCCGACTTAATTCGACTACATTCCGTTATCATCGTTTTGCTTTTGTTGATGTTCATCTTATATCCTCCTTTCAAGACAATGTCAATTCCATTCAACTGCTCTTCCTAGTCCTTTGTTGTCTCTGACAGAATTACAATGTCATTGGCGAACCTCAAAGTTTTTATTTCTTCTCCACGGATTTTAATACCTACTCCGAATTTTTCTTTTGTTTTCTTTCCAGCTTGCTCAATATACAGATTGAACAAGATCGGGGAGAAGCTACAACCCTGTCTTACTCCATTCCCTACCACTGCTTCCCTTTCATGTCCCTCGACTCTTATAACTGCCATCTGGTTTCTGTACAAATTGTAAATAGCCTTTCGCTCCCTGTATTTTACATCTGCCACCTTTAGAATTTGAAAGAGAGTATTCCAGTCTACATTGTCAAAAGCTTTCTCTAAGTCTACAAATGCTAGAAACGTAGGATTCCCTTTCCTTAATCTTTCTTCTAAGATAAGTCGTAGGGTCAGTATTTCCTCACGTGTTCAAGTGTTTCAAAGGAATCCAAACTGATCTTCCCCGAGGTGGGCTTCTACTACTTTTTCCATTCGTCTGTAAAGAATTCGTGTTAGTATTTTGCAGCGGTTTCTTATTAAACTGACTGTTCGGTAATTTTCACATCTGTCGCTACCTGCTTTCTTTGGGATTGGAATTATCACATTCTTCCTGAAGTCTGAGGGTATTTCGCCTGTTTCAAAATCTTGCTCACCAGATGGTAGAGTTTTGTCAGGACTGGCTCTCCCAAGGCCGTCAGTAGTTCCAGTGGAATGTTGTCTACTCCAGGGCCCTTGTTTCGACTCACGTCTTTCAGTGCTCTGTCAAACTCTTCACGCAATAACTTATCTCCCATTTCATCTTCATCTACATCCTCTTCCATTTCCATTTTATTGTCCTCAAGTACATCGCCCTTGTATAGACCCTCTATATACTCCTTGCACCTTTCTGCTTTCCCTTCTTTGCTTAGAACTGGGTTACCATCTGAGCTCTTGATATTCATACAAGTGGCTCTCTTTTCTCCAAAGGTCTCTTTAATTTTCCTTTAGGCAGTATCTATCTTACCCCTCGTGAGATTAACCTCTACATCCTTACATTTGTCATCTAGCTATCCCTGCTTAGCCATTTTGCACTTCCAGTCGATCTCATTTTTGAGACGTTTGTATTCCTTTTTGCCTGCTTCATTTACTGCATTTTTATATTTTCTACTTTCATCAATTACATTCAATATTTCTTCTGTTACCCAAGGATTTCTAGCAGACTTCGTCTTTTTACCTACTTGATCCTCTGCTGCCTTCACTACTTCATCCCTCAAAGCTACCCATTCTTCTTCTACTGTATTTCTTTCCTCCATTCCTGTCATTTGTTCCCTTGTGCTCTCCCTGAAACTCAGTACAACCTCTGGTTCTTTCTCCTTATAATGACATCCTCTTGAGTAGTCCCCGCCCGGAGATCCGAATGGGGAACTATTTTATCTCCAGAATATTTTACCTAAGAGGACGCCATCGTCATTTAACCATACAGTAAAGCTACATGCTCTCGAGAAAAATTACGGCCGTAGTTTCCCCTTGCTTTCAGCCTTTCGTAGTACCAGCACAGCAAAGCCGTTTTGGTTATTGTTACAAGGCCAGATCAGTCAATCATCCAGACTGTTGCCCTTGCAACTACTGAAAAGGCTGCTGCCCCTCTTCAGGAACCACGCGTTTGTCTGGCTTCTCAATAGATACCCCTCCATTGCGGTTGCACCTACAGTATCGCTATCTGTATCGCTGAGCATGCAAGCCTCTCTACCAACGGCAAGGTTCATGGTTCATGGGGGAGCACCTCATACAGTAGCCTTTAAATAGCTCTGTGCCCGCGTTCGACAACTTATCAAACGATGGAAGCAGTTGGGAGAGATACATCTCGACCATTAGACGCCATAAGTCACCTTCCCACGTCTGGGCAAAGATCAAACATCTTTTTGGGTACCAGACCTTAACAAGTGTTCCTGGTGTTAGCATAAATGGCGTGTTATCTACAGACACAAACGCGATTGCCGAGCACTCTGCCGAGCACTCTGCTGAGCACTCTGCCCTGGAGAATTACCCCCAGCCTTTCACAGTCTATAAATGGGGCGTTATAGGGTTCACTGTGGCGTGTATTGACTGAGGTGATGTTCTCGTCCAGCCGCAGTTAAAGTGGGAGCTCCTCAGTGCCCTTGCATATTGCCCTGACATAGCTCCTGAGCCTGATCGGATCCACAGTCAGATGCTTAAATGTCTCTCATCTGACTACAAGCGATATCATCTCGTCATCTTCAACCGGATCTCGTGAAGTGGTGTCTTTCCATTGCAATTGCAGGGGACACCATCATTCCGGTGCTCACACCAGGTAAAAACTCGCTTGACATGGATAGCTGTAGGCCCATTAGCCTCATCAACGTTCTTTATAAGCTGCTGGAATGTATGGTATGTGGGCGGTTTTGTTAGGTCCCTTTAGTCGGATGGCCTACTGGCTCCATGTCGGGGTGGTTTTTGCCAGGGTCGCTCTACCACTGCTAATCTTGTGTCCCTAGAGTTTACCATCCAAACGGCCTTCTCCAGACGCCAACGCCTGATTGCTGTCTCCATTGATTTACGAAAACCATATGACACGACCTGGCGATATCATATCCTTGTCACATTGTATGAGTAGTGTCTCTGGGGCCACTCTGGATGTTCATCGGAAACTTCTTGTCACTCCGTGTCCAAGTTGGTGCCTTCCATAGTACGACCCATATCCAGGACAATGGAGTTCCACAGTGCTCTGTATTGAGTGTCTCTATTTTTAGTGGCCATTAACGTTCTAGGAGCAGCTGTTTGTTGGACTCTCCATCTCACCTTCTCTGTATGCAGACGACTTCTGCATTTAGTACTGCTGCTCCACTACTGGTGTTGCTGAGCATTACCTACACTGAGCTGTCTTCAGGGTGCAGTCATGGGCTATAGCCCTCAGCCTCCAGTTTCCAGACGCAAAGTCGTGTGTCATGCACTTCTGTCGACGTCGTACCATTCATCTGGACCCAGAACTTTACCTTCATGACGATTCACTCACTGTAGTGGAGACACACACATTCTTAGGACTGGTTTTCGTTGCTCGATTGACATCGGAGCTAGGTGGTCTCTTTTCACATTTTGAAAGATTTCTGTTGCTTAACGTAAATTTCATTCCCGGAATATTTCCGAAATCCTCATTTTCAGGATGTTAGCTTTAAACTTCCGTGCAAGCGCGCAGCCAGTGGTATCGGGTTTTCTGTATGAATCGTTGTCTTCGCTGCTGCGTATTCCTTTGCTGTTGTAATTTTGCAGAAGAAATTTTGTACCGCAGATGAAGTGACGTCTTTGATTTCACATTACGTGTATTAACGAAGCGCAGGTCAACAGTGTGGAAATACTTAGACGTAGAAATGAAATCGTAATTTGCTGATAAATTAACTATTTTAGTCTGTTCTACTAAACTGATAATGAATTAGTGTTTTTCAAAGTAGAGAACAGCCAGAAAATATTATATATGTTACAGAAGTTATTCAGAAGTACTGGTCGGTGCGCATTATTCTACCGTTTTGGGAAAGGTGAAGTGTGCGCGATGACAGTTGCTCGCCAGTGACATCCGCTTCTCATGCTAAGACACATTTTCTTGGGTGCGGAAACGTGTTGCAGCGTGCTGCGGAATACGGTTGCATCATTCTGTCTGATGCTGGCTGCGTGGTCCTGCGTGAAACGTCTACCAAGGTGCGGGAGGGAGCGGGTCAGTGTCCGTAAAAAAAAGAAAGAAAAAGAAAAAGGTGGCGGCGCGGGTTGTTCTCACTGTCCCTTGGAGAACGTCCACCTACCTCTATAGGCTTCAGGTTTTCTCCTCACTCACTGTGTGTTGGTAGATACTGGATTAGCCAACAGAAATAGCGTTGGCGAAAATGCGTCTAAGTGCCCACCACGAAAAAGCCACAACTCCAGTGCATGGGCAGAAACCGAAAGTTAAACTACCGAGCGTTCGGGTTTCTTGCATGTCTCGTTCGGGAGTGTCTAAAATTTCTTTCTCGTTGTTTTGTCTTCATAACACTGAAAATATCGGGTCGGAATAAATATCTTGGGCTGCTTTCAGGTGTGAACTTTTAACGGAGAATCAGCGATATGGCGTAAATAAAGTCCGGATATTAAATACGGGCTTTATGGCCTTTTTCTGAGTCTCAAAAAGTCGCTGACCCGCGACTACTTGAGTCAACACATTGTCGTTCAGTAGGCGTCCTATAGAGAAGTCGTCGACATAATGTGTAGCAATCTGCACGAAACATGCCTAGCGGAGTTCATGTACAACTTGAAATGTTCGCACACAAATATCTCCTAAATTAAGCCACTCACAAAACTCGAACTTCCACAAAATACTCAGCACTGTAGTTGCTTTTCGTCAACTGCGCGAATTTATTAATTTTCAACTAGAAATTTGATTCTTGAGATTTAAGAAACCTTAACCGGAATACGGCTCCAAGGCGACTGTATCGTCTCCTAGATCTAAGGCGCAAAGCCTACTGAAAGGCGCGGCGAATACTGAATTCCTATTGGCGACGCAATCATTACAAGATGACAACTAGTAATAATTTGCTACGTTATAGTGGTATTTATAATTAGACTACTGTGCATGATAGCGATACGACAGCTACTCTCTAACACCTTTTCTTAATTAAATTAAAATATGCTATGGAAATGCAGAAGCATTTAAGCTTTTAGGAGGAGTTGGTTTTTCTCGCTACTCGCCGTTTACCACGTCTCGTCTCCTAACCTGTGTCGTACGACATACTTGTATACTCGGCTTCAGTGGTACACGTCGATAACGTGAGGAAACATTTTGGCTAACAGCCAGTAACACTGAAGTACAAATTAATATAACATGATGAGGAATTTTAGGAAGCCAACATTCGAGATGTAGAGGTGGTGAAACTTTTACCTTTATACTTTTTGTGCAGGGGAGGTGCGGCGGTGAAGGGAGTAACAGTTTCGGAAAAGAATGAATTTATTTTTACAATCCGTTGGAGGTCGGTGGGTGCCACAGTTTATCCTTTACTGGCGCGACGCGAGTTTCAGTGTGCTGTGATCAACAGCTTGCTTCTACACGCACGACAGCAGTAGCGGAAGCAGCTAAAGCAAAACATGCAGCTCTGTGATCGAGTGGAAAACCTGTTCGTTTTGGCAGTCAGAAAGTACATCGTAATTATGGAAGAGGAATACTGAATATTACCGGAAAGGGTAATCACAAGTGTTACTCAGTCAATGTTCATAAAACGCGAAGGACGGGGCATAACATTTCAGTAACAAAATTGCTCGACGATGTGGAGAGACAAAAGTTCCCACAACTTCACAACACAGACTTACGTCGCTTTGTATCGGTATCTACGGCAACAACGGTGTAAGACAGTGACAAATTCGAAAGATAAGGAAACCAGTTTAGAGAGCAAGAACAGCGTATCATCGGTCTCTGGGAATCGAACGAAATGGAATTCACTTACGTAGAGGACAGAAGGCGGAATGCTGATATTAGAAGGCAACAGCGGAAAAATACTGAAATTCGGACATCGTTCTAAGACTATTCGTTGTAACAAGGGACATGAACTTCCATCCTCCATGTTAACAATTCTGGAACAAATGGAGAATCTGTTTCGTGTCGCAATACTTGGCTACATTTGCTTGATAATGAACTCAGGCACTCGTGGGAAGCTGAACAAGTGCTACAAACTCTTCAGAACAGTAAGTTATTTGTGGACATCGTCACCAATAACAACAGGATGCGTTACACGAGAGAGCGATCACACTTTGCCGAAGAGGTTTTCAGAACAGTGTGTACAGCCGTCACAATTTGGAACAGACCGTTACAGGATCCGGGATCGATGCGGTGAAGTTTTCCAATCTTTCGTGGCCCTACTGTGAGAAAATAGGCGCATCTCGCACGTAGACCCACATACGAACTACCTGGGCCACCCGTTTGGTGCCCTGAACAGTTGGTTTGCCAACTGAAACTCTCGTTCGTAAGTGAGTAAGCGGACAGATGTGAGTTCTGTTGACACTGTGCTGTTGGCTTTTGCGTCACTGGGGGTTGGAGTCACCGGGTCGACAGATTGACCATATTTCTTACTGACAGGATACCAAAATTCCCTTCTCGCGGGAGAGGGTCTGTGCAGCGATAGCAGCAACGAAGAGGAATCACGTAGACATGGCAACGAGCGCGTGGAGGTGCTAAGAGGCTAGAGGGAAGAGCGCCTTCAGTATGGAAAAAGATAATTTTAGCAAATGGCAGAAAATGGCTCAGCAATATGGGAAGCTCGGTAGCCTGTATGCCTGCTAAAGACTTCCGTGTAGTAAGACATTCCTGTAAGGGTGCGGTCACATCGCCGTCGGTTTCACATCAACCGAAGATCTTTCCAAACCAGTAAGTCGTTACGTGCGCGGTCACAGGGTAGCCGATGTTACCGCCCGAACGTGCACATTTCGGACAATTGCTGAAATTCAAATGTTTTTATTCGCATATCGGCCGACATTATACGAAGCAGACTGCAAGAAACAGATCGGTCAAAGGCGTTTGTGCCATTTTGTGAATGAAAAGTCATCGGGATATATTTTGATATCAATAGATTGAAATCTCAGCTTTGTCGGAAACCACCCGTAGGATAAATCATTATCGGGAATTGTAAGTGTAACTTTACTTTTTAACGTCAAAGAATCTGTTAGAGAGGGATGCTGTATCTCACGGTTAGTTGCTTTAGTGGATATATCTTGGGTTGTGGTAAGTGGACAAAAGTTGCATAGCTATTATTATTACTGCTACCAACTGGGGCTATGTCAGTAGTGTGATGGTTGCATGAAGGGGTTTAAGATGTGTGTGTTTTTTCATTTTTCAATCTGTAGGTGTGCACAACATCAAATAAATTCGGCAACACATTACCTGTAATCTTGCTGTTAAAGGTTACCACGAATGATCGAGAATGTGTTGTACCAAAGACTCGTACGTGACTCACTTTCGGATAACGGAAGATGATTTTGAACACCTGCAGAGGTGTGATTAGGGTCTACCAAAATCCGATAATCGGAGGGTGCAGTTCTGGCTAACGTAAAACGGGAAATGACACGACTGTATTTGCCATCTGGCGTTTACATATTTCCAATCCTGAGACCTATACGACGTTCGGACAAGTTCTTGTCACGTGTTGCATGCTATTCAGGCTACAATGCCCTGAAGATTAAAAAGCTACTTATTTCACTTCTGCGACCCACATAAAGTACGAATAAGGATTGCACTTTTTCCATACCGAATTTTGGAGCTACGCTTCGTTCAACCCCCCAGCGGGTTTGGGGTCAGAATAGGCCCGAGGTATTCCTGCCTGTCGTAAGAGGCGACTAAAAGGAGTCCCTCCCCTCAAGGGGGCAGTTTGCGCCTGTGTCCAGAGACGGATGGTTCAACGACTGACATTTGATGTCATTTTTGTTTTTGGCCTATTCTGGTTTCTTCCTTCCTTTGCTTGTTTTTCCTTCCTTCCTTTTTCCTTCCTTTGTTTTTCTTTCCTTTGTCCTTCTCCCTCCCTCACTGTATTCCTTCCTTTTTTCCTTGCATTCTCCTCCTCCTCCTCCTCCTCCTCCTCCTCGCCTTCCTCTCCTCGTCTTCCTCGCCTTCTTCTTCTTCTTCTTCTTCTTCTTCTTCTCTTCCTCCTCCTCCTCCTAGTCACCCTCGCCTTCTTCTTCTTCTTCACCTCCTCCTCCTCCTCCTCCTCCTCCTCCTCCTCCTCACCTTCTTCTTCTTATTCTTCTTCTCCTCCTCCTCCTCGCCTCCTTCTTCCCCTCCTCCTCACCTCCTAATCCTTCTCCTCCTCCTCCTCCTCCTCCTCACCTTCTCCTCCTCCTCCTCCTCTTCCTCGCCTCCTCCTCTTCCTCCTCCCCTTCCTCGCCTCCTCCTCTTCCTCCTCCCCTTCCTCACCACCTCCTCCTCCTCCTCCTACTCCTCCTCCTCCTCTTCCTCGGCTCCTCTTCCTCGGCTTCTCCTCCTCCTCCTCCTCCTCCTCCTCCTCCTCCTCCTCTTCCTCTTCCTCGACTTCTCCTTCTCCTGCTCTTCCTCTTCCTCGCCTTCTCCTCCCTCCCTGTCTCCTCCTTACCTTTTTGTACGCCCAATTGTCTCCAGCTCAGCATTTAAAACAGTCTGTCCTTTCTCTCTCTCTCTCCCTTTTTTTCCTATTCTTCTTTCCTCCCTGTGCCTGCCTGAAGGCCGACCCACTCATTCACACGCAAAGCTGGTGACGGCGTAATGCGTAATTCCCCGCCCTGGGTAGGCACGTAAGTCTCACACGTACCTCCTGGTAAAGGCCAGGCCCGGGGAGGGGTGATCGCCTGAGCTGACACCTTCCGACTATGCCGATTGGTCCCTCAGTCCGTTTCTCTGGAAGTGTGACCTGAGGTGTAAACATTCACCTAAGGCAGGAGCACCCTCTGGGAGGGTCCCAACAAGGAAGGAGCACGCCATCGGAGATGCTGGCAATCATAGGGGATTCATACGCAATGAATTATTCTTCTTCTCCTTCTCCTCCTCTCTCGACTTCTGCCATAAAAACGGAAACATGACCGGCCACCTGTGACAAAAGTACTGCCGCCTTCCCCAAAGTTCCTCGTAGTTTCTAGATCTGAGGATGGAAAAGATTTTTCATGTGTCAACCCTTTCGTTATTCAGAATTGAGTAGATGCCATAGGTGGATCTGACAAGTCTTGCACCAGGATGCGTAACTGTACCTTGTCGTCGGAAACTGAGAGCGCCTTTCAGGCACAAAAATTCCTACGCCACACACTCCTGTACACGTTCCCTGTCCAGATGGAGGCTCCCTGCACTTTGAATTCATCTCGTGGTGTGGTATCTACTAGATCACCCGATGGATTGACTGACGCGGAGATTCAGTCTTTCCTCGCTTAGCAGGGCGTGACAGCTGTCCATAGGGTCATAAAAAGGTCGACTATGACCTTGTACTGACCCAGACAGTTCTCTTGCCCCCCATGGGGTCCACAACTTTTTTGTGGATACGTGTGTGGCGAGCACGGGCCCCAGAGCTATTGCAGCCTTCTTTCTCTCCAGGGCTGCATTTCCTTTCCCTTCCCCTCCCTTCACCTCCTTGTTCCTTTCCCCTCGCCCTCTCGTCTCCCTCTATTGGCGCCCTTGCTTAAGTTGGCCCCCGCTAACCCTCCTGGTTCTGTTGGTTTTACAATTTGGCTTTGTTGCATAATCACCTCCTCCTTTTAGCATTCCCTGGTCCCCCCTCTGGGGTTTGACCTCCATTCCTAAATTTCTCCTCCATAGAGTGAACCATTTGGGAAAGAGCACCTTACCTAGTGTCTCCGACGTGTGCCCTCCTAGTACATTCCACCTTCTCTGTCATGTCGTTGTCTGATACTAGGTTGCATAGCCAGCACAATAGCCAGTCCGTGTGGTGGGGTCGCTATGTACCTTTTTGGTTGAGCCCCCTGAACACACAGGGATCACACTTCTGATACCTGAGCTGTGACCTCCTCATGCATGCCTTGGAGTGGTTGCTCGTCATCCTTGAGCATCGGAACTCCTGGCAATGGCTGCCATGCCAGACGGCCCTTGCTGTGGCTGGGTGGCACCCGTGAGGATAGCCCTTATCGGAGTTGGTGGTATCAGGGCGGACGCTACGCAAATGAAATGCATATGGGTCCAGAACTCTGGCTGTTCGTCTGTGGGTGTCTCTCAGCGTGGAACCGATTCTTAAAGTGCTTCATCTCTTGCTCCCTTTGGCCTTCCCTCCCATGGCTACCCCCTGGGAAGAGGGTCAGGCCCGTTGGCTATGGACGAAACATTGCCCTCGTTACCTAGTTTCCACCAGGACTGATGGGGATACTTTCACCAATACCAAACCTTTATTCTTTGTGTAACACATTGTAGACAATTTTGGTGAAGTGGACTCCCTGAGCAAGATGCTGTCGGGTTTGTTGCTCATCAAAATTGCTTCAGTTGCCCAATCTATGGCCCTTTGTGCCTCTACCCATCTTGGCACAATTCCTATGTCCGGTACCCACCAACAAATCTCTAAATATGGATCAATGTATGTTTTTCACACGGACCTCATCCTTGAAACTGATGAGGAACTTCAGGACAATCTCGGATGGCAGGGTGTTCAGATTGGTCGGCGTGTTCAGATGGGTCCTAAAGACAATCGTGTTGATAGTGGTGCCTTTATCTTGGACTCTGAAGGGGATACCCTCCCTGCGAATGTTAAGATTATGTTCTATCGATGTGATATGAATCCGTACATCCCACCTCCTATGAGGTGTTTTAAGTGATTGCGTTTTGGACACATGTCTTCCTGCTGTTCACAGGCCCCTCTCTGTGGTGACTGTGGCCGTCCACTCCATGAGGGGAGTGCCTGTGTTCCCCCTCCTGTGTGTGTAAATTGTCATGGTAGTCATTCTCCCCGTTCACCAGATTGCCCAGTATATAAGAAGGATAAGAAGATACAGGAGTATAAGTCCCTCGATCGTTGAACCTACACAGAGGCCTGTAAGAAGCATACAGGTCGTCAGTCTGTGTCCATAACATCTAGTTATGCTTTGGTTACATCTTCACCCCTTCCTTACCCCCATCTCGGACCCCTCACCTCCCCCTCTCCTGCAGCTCCAGCACTTTCTTCTCTGGGCGGTGGTCCCCCTCCCCAGCCGGAAAAGTGTCCCACTACTTCGGCGTCTGCCGGTCAAGGGCGCCTCTCCCAGGATGCCCCTTCCCAGCACCTTCCAGGCCAAAGGTCTGCTGCCACGCGACGACCGCGAGAGCCGCGGTCTGTCGTCCCCCAGGTTGCCCGGTCTTTCTGTTCGCGATATTGCTGCAGCTTCCTCTTTTATGCCACACGGCCCTCCTCGATCTCAAAGAGAAAAGAAGAAACAAAAGTCCAGGACAAAGAGCCTCTGGTGTCACCAGAGGTCCCATCCCCGACTTCACAACCAGATTCTGTCGTTCATGGATGTCGCCCCCTCCTTGTCGGTGACAGATGGTGACTGGGTGGTATGACTGGCTTTAGCCTGTTCAAACCCCATTTAAATCATTGTTCAGTGGTTATCGAATGGAACTGTAATGGATACTACTGTTACCTTAAAGAATTGAAATCCGTTATTTTGTCTTACTCTGCAGCTTGTGTGGTTCTACAGGAATCTCATTTTACTCATGATCACTCACCGACCCTCTGTCGGTTCAGTGTTTTCTGTCGAAATCGGGTCAGACCCCTGAGGGCTTCTGGTGGCGTTTGTACGTTGGTCCATACAGACATTGCTAGCACGTGGATTCCTCTTCAAACTACATAGGAAGCTGTTGCTGTTAGGGTTCACCTAGACTGAGGTCACGGTTTCCAATCTTTATCTCAATCCTGACAGGACTCTTACACCTGCTGCCTTAACTGCCCTCCTTCAGCAACTTCCTCCTCCCTCCCTCCTCTCTTCCTCCTTTTTGGGGATTTTATTGCTCATCATCCCTTGTGAGGCAGTGCCTTTCCATCTAGACGAGGTCTTCTCGTAGACCAGTTAATAGCAGACCACGACTTGTGCCTTCTTGATGATGGCTCTCCTACTCATGTCAGTGCCGGTCACACCTTTTCTGCCATTGATCTTTCTCTTTCTTTTCCCTCTCTCATCACTTCATTACACTGGTCGCCAGACGACGACCTTTGTGATAGTGACCATTTCCAGTTGATTATGTCTCTCCCTTAGAGTTCCCCAAATGACAGGTTACCTCGTTGGTATTTCCAACCTACCGATTGGCCTCTATAAACTGCACAGGTCTTGTTTTCTCCTTCTTTGTCGGGTTGTATTGATGACATCCTCCATGACGTGTCTGACGCGATTGTTCACACTGCTAGCCCTGCTGTCCTGCGTTCATCTGGGCCGTCACCGGCAAGTCTCGTGGTGGAGTATGGCCATTGCCATTGCCATCCGTGATCGCCATCGAGCTTTGCAACACCTTAAAAGGCACCCATCCGTAGCCAGACTTACTACCTTTAAACGCCTCTGCGCTAAGGCCCGTTATTTAATCAAACAGAGCAAGTAGATATGTTGGGAACAATTCGTTTCTTCCCTTGGTTGTTCTGTCCCTCTGTCACGAGTATGGGCTACACTTCGCTCTCTCCAAGGTTGCCATCGGCAGTCCACCCTCCCAGGCCTTCACCTCCCAGATGGCCTTTGTACGGACATATTAGTTCGTGCAGAATATCTTGCGACCCATTTTGCACTGGCATCAGCCTCCTATCCACCTGCTTCCCTTCACCAGGAACTGCTGGGTGAAGCTTCCATCTTATGTTTTACCCCTTGTTAGTAAACAAACCTTTCACTGAATGGGTATTTCTTTCTGTTCTGTCTTCTTCTCATGATACGACCCCTGGCCCAGATTCCATTCATAACGAACTGCTTCAACATCTCAGTGCTCCACAATGGCAAAATCTTGTCCGGCTGTTTAACTGTATCTGCTCCAGGGCGACTTCCCTTCTCTGTGGAGGGATAGCATCGTGGTTCCTGTCCTTAAGCCTCGTAAGAACCCCCTACTTGTAGACAGCTATTGGCCAATTAGTCTGACAAATGTTTTTTGTAAGTTACTTTAATGGATGGTAGCCTGTCGGCTCAATTGGGTCCTCCAATCTCGGGATCTATTGTCCACTTACCAGTGTGGCTTCCGAGAGGGACGGTCTCCAATCGATCATTTACTTCACTTGGAATCTGCAGTTCGGCAGACTTTTTCCCAGCGCCACCATTTGGTTGCAGTGCTTTTTGACCTTCGAAAGGCGTATGACACGGCGTGGTGCCATCACATTTTACTTACCCTTCATCAGTAGGGTCTTTGGGGCCCACTACCGATTTTTATCCGCCAGTTCCTGTTCCATCGGTCATTCAGAGTTTGAGTTGGTACTGTTTTTAGTTCTCCTCGGACCCAGGAGACAGGTATCCCACAGGGTTCTGTCTTGAGTGTCCTTCTTTTCCTCATTGCTATCGATGGATGTGTGGCCTCTGTCAGTCCTTTGGTTGCCCCTGCCCTGTATATGGATGGTTTCTGCATTTGGGTTGGTTCCTCCTCGATGGCATCTGCAGAACGGCAGCTCCAGACAGCTATACGACGTGCCTCTGCATGGACCCTCTCCCACGAGTTTCAATTTACTCCTCTACAATCGCAGGTGGTCCACTTCTGTCGCTGTACTATGATCCATCCTGATCCAGAGCTCTATCTCGATGCACAACGATTGTCTGTGGTCCCTGAGTTACGTTTCCTGGGTCGTCTTTTCCACAAAAAGCTCATTTGGCTGCCCCATATCAGACATCTGAGGGTAGGATGTTTCCGTAAACTCAACGTCCTTCACTTCCTTGCCCACTCCTCTATGGGTGCAGACCGTTCCCCCCTCCTCCATTTTTATCATGCTCTAGTTTTGTCTCGCTTGGACTATGGTTGTCAAGTTTATGGTTCAGTTGCTCCTTCCACACTGCACATGCTGGATACAGTCCACTATCGTGGTATCCATTTGGCCACCGGTGCCTTCCCTACTGCCCCTGTTGATAGTCTCCTGGTTGAAGCTGGGATCCCCCCCCCCCCTTTTCTGTTCGGCGGTCCCTGCTTCTGGTGTCTTACGCACTCGCTGTCCTTTCCTCTCCCTCTCATCCTTCCTATTCTGTCCTGTTCCGAGACCATGGACGTCGCCCACCCGATCCCGCCCTCGGGCGGGTTTACCGGTTGGGCTCTGCCTTGCGTCTCTTTGCTGTGATTTTCAGCTTCCTTGTTTGTCCTGTCTTCCTCGCTCTCTCCCCTCCACCCCTTTGGTTAGTTCCTCAGCCTCTAATTCGGGTTGATCTCCGCCGAGGTCCGAAAGATTCCATCCCCCCAAAGGTGATCTATTCCTCTTTCCGCAAAACTTTATGGGAGTTTCGGGATGCTGTTGTTTTTACACTGATGACTTTAAATCTGCAGATCATGTGGGGTATGCTTTCACGTCCACTGTTGGAACGGAAAATCACCTGCTGCCGCCAACATGTGAGGTTTTTACTGCGTAATTGATGGGAATTTCCCAGGCCCTTTACCTTTATTAAACAGTCCCAACACAACTGTGTTTTGTTAATGTACAGACTCAATGAGTGGCCTTCTTGCTATTGACCGATGTTTTTCGCGCCATTCCTTGGTCTCTGCCATCCATGACCATCTCGTTGATATTCACTGTGCTGCTTGTTCCATTGACTTTCTTTGGGTCCCTGGCCATGTTGGTATCCTGGGTAATGAGCTCGCTGATCGTTTGACGGGGGGAGTAGCCACTTACCCCCCGTTTTTTGTAACCCCTCCTGCAGCGGATTTATGGCTTCACATCAAATCCCACTTCACACAGGCATGGGCCAACTCTTGGGACACTTCTCCCCTGTCTAATAAACCTCGTGCGATCAATGTGACACAAGGATCGTGGTGTTCTTCCTTCCGCCTCTCCCGAAAGGACTCAACCACACTGTGTCGTCTCCGCATTGGCCTTACCAGGCTTTTGCGGGATGGGCCACCCCCACTTTGTGGTTGTGGAGCCTTCCAGTCAGCACGCAGAGCCAAAACAAGGGGGCATTCAACAAAAATGTGGGCTACTAAGTACAGACTCCCCCACATTTTATCTCTGATGTTGGCTGACAATTCCCAGATGGTATCTCTGGTTCTGTTTCGTCCGGGAAAGTGGTTTTTATTCTCAGTTTTAAGAAGTTGGGGCAGGGCGGTGAGTTTTTGATTGTCTCCCACTGTAAGCCATGTTCGGAGATTCCAGACTCATCTCCCTGACAGAGAAAATCTTTTGTTCCCCTTTTACTCTGGTTTACCCTTTTTTTAAAGGATTGGTTAGTCTCCTTTTCCCATAGGTAATTCTACATTCCAGCGGTTGCACCTCTTAAGTCACAGGTGGTCTTGCCTATGCTGCTTCAGCATAGTGTTGGGTTCGTTGTCTTGCTGACTTCCCTCATTTTGTTTTTACCGTTGACAACATGACAGCCCTTTTACGTTTTTAGCCTTTTCCATTTTATTGTTCTGACTTTCCTGAGATGTCAAACTAGTGGAATTGTCCACATTGGCAACAAGGGGCTGATGACCTTGCTGATTGGTCCCTTAAACCCCACACAACCAACCAACCAACCAAGTTTTCTTGCCTTTGACAGTGTTCAGCTGCCGTTGGGCATCAAAGCGGGCTATGAGGTTATTTCTGTTCGCCCTTACGTCCCGACACCTACGTGCTGCCACCAGTGTCATCGTTTTAATCACACCCGCCAGTCTAGTTCTATTGCTGATAAATGCGTCACTTGTGGCAGGGACACCCATGAGGTTGACTATCCACCTCCATCCCCTCATTGTGTGAACTGTCAGGATGACCCTGCAGCATCCTCCCGTGACTGTCCCATCTACAAGGATTTATGTGGTATACAGGAAATTCGGCTCAAAGAGAAAGTGTCCACCTCGGCTGCTCGCAAGCTATATGTTAGTAAGAAGCCCATGCTGCTCCCAACGGGGAAATACAGTACCGTCCTCGCCCCTCCTTCGCCTACCAGGGAGGTGTTGACGCAGACATGCTATCTGGTACTTAGCACTACGGTCGTCCGTTCGGACAGTGCTAAGACCGCCCCGTCAACGTCTCTTCTTCCTCCTGTCACCCCTAAGACAAAAGCACCATTCATCAGCTTCTGCCTAGATGAAGACCCAGAAGTCAGCTGCATGGGCCTTCAAAAACGAACCGTCCTGTAAAGTCTTCCTACGTACCCCAGCCATCGACCAGTACTTCAACTAAACGACCTTCCAAGAAGGCTCATAGGAAGCACAGTTCTCCCTTCCGCCTCGGCGCGTTTCTTCTCCTGCGCCAACCAGCAGTTGCTGCCAAAGGCCGTCATCCGTTTCGCCTGGCCACACCGCTGGTAGCCGAACATATGGCCGTTCACCTCCGGAGGAAGCTCCCCCTCCCGGCCATATTAACAAGATGGCCGACGAACCTATTGAACAAATGGACAGGACTCTCCGCCTATTGATAGCGGCAGCAGTGCTCGCTCGAAGCCAGGCAATTAGCGGCCTTCGAGGCGACACTTTCTTGCATCTCCTTTTTCTTCTAATGATATTCGCCGCATTCGCTCCAACCGAGAGGACTTAAAGTTGCTGCTACGCTTGCACCGTCCGCTCGACGTAGCTCTCTAGGAAACGAGGCTACGGCCATGCAATCAAATTGCCGTAGCACACTACCCCTCTGTGCGATTTGACCTACCCCCTGTATCAGGTATTGTGGCTCATGGAGCGGTAATGTTGCTGGTCTGCGATGATAACTACTACGAACCCATTACATTGCACACCGATCTTCAGGCAGTTGCCGTCCGAATTACTCTCCCCACTTTCACATTTTCCATTTGTACCATTTACACTCCATGGTCGTCTGCGGTTTTTAGGGCAGAGATGATGCAAATTATTGCTGAGCTACCTCCACCATTTTTGTTGACTGGAGACTTCAATGCCCACCATTCCCTTTGGGGCTCTCCAGCATCCCGCTTGAGAGGCTCCCTGTTAGACCTTTTCAACCACCCCAATCTTGTCTGCCTCAATGCTCGCGCCCTACTTTTCTTTCGAACACAACTCACACCTATTTTCATTTACACCTCTCTATATGCACTACCCAACTTGCACGCCAGTTTGAGTAGTATGCGCTTTCTGATACGTATTCGAGCGACCACTTCCCTTGTGTTATCCATCTCCTGCATCATACCCCATCTCCATGCTCAACGAGTTGGAACATCTCAAAAGCAGACTGGCGGCTCTTCTCTTCCAGGGTGACATTTCAGCATCAAAAATTCGCAAGCTGCCATAGTCAGGTCGCACACCTCATGGAAGACACTCTCACTGCTGCTGCATATTCCATCCCTCACACAACTTCTTCTCCACGTCGCCTACCGGTCCCCTGGTGGACCGCAGGACGTAGAGGCGCTATACGTGCTCGTCGACGTGCCTTACGCATCTTTAAACGCCACCCTACGATGGCGAATTGTATTAATTATAAACGATTACGTGCGCAGTGTCGTCGTGTTATTAAAGAAAGCAAGAAAGCTAGCTGGGCTGTTTTCACAAGCTCGTTAAACAGTTTTGCTCCTTCTGTTGTCTGGGGTAGCCTGCGCCGGCTATCTGGCACTAAGGTCCCCTCACCAGTTTCTGGCTTGATGGTCGCGAATGACGTCCTTGTGGTCCCTGAGGTTGTCTCCATTGCTTTCAGGCCGATTTTTCGCAGAGGTTCCGAGCTCTACCACCCTGCCTTCCTCCCCCGAAAACAGTCAAAGGCGGCAAGGCCACCTAACTTCCGCTCCTGGAATCACGAAAGGTATAATGCCTTATTCACCATGCGGGAATTCGAAAGTTCACTTGCCCGGTCACGGCCTTCCGCTCTGGGGCCTGATTCTATTCATATTTAGATGCTGTAGAACCTTTCTCCTGCGGGTAAAGGTTTTCTTCTTCGTACTTATAATCTCATCTGGATTGAGGGTGATTTTCCCACATGCTGGCTCTAATCTATTGCCCCGATTCCTAAGCTGGGGAAGGACAAGCACTTGCCTTCCAGTTATCGACCAATTTCCCTTACCAGCTGTGTCTGTAAGGTGATGGAACGAATGGTTAACTTTAGTTTGGTCTGGCTGCTCGAATCTCGACGCCTACTTACCAATGTACAATGTGTATTTCGTAGGCGCCGCTCTGCTGTTGACCATCTGGTTACCTTGTCGACCTTCATTATGAATAACTTCTTGCGGAAGTGCCAGACAGTAGCTGTGTTCACTGAGTTGAAGAAGGCTTAAGACACCTGTTGGAGGGCGGGCATTACCCGCACCATTGTTACATGGGGATTTCATGGTCGCCTCACTCTTTTATTCGTGCATTTTTAATGGATCGACAGTTAAGGGTACGTGTGGGTTCTGTCCTGTCCGACGCCTTTCGCTAGGCGAAGGTGGCACATTGCTCATTTTCGGAGGTCACTCTCTTCGCCATAGCGATCAATCCAATAATGGATTGCCTCCCAGCTGATGTATTAGGCTCCCTTTTCTTGGGCGATGTTACCATCTATTGCAGCGCACAGCGTACATGATTCCTGGAGCTCTGTTTTCAGCGTTGTCTTGACCATCTTTACCCCTGGAGTGTCGCCAATGGCTTCCGTTTTTCTGCCGAGAAGACACTATTAATTTCTGGCGCTACAAAGAGTTTCTCCCACCGTCATTAAATATCGGCCCTGTTGCTCTCCCATTCGTGGAGACAACAAAATTTTGAGGTCTTACATTTGACACGAAACTTAGCTGATCTCCACATGTCTTATTTGGCTGCCAATTGTAGCCGTTCTCTAAATGCCCTCCATATTCTCAACGGTACGTCGTGGGGAGCGGATCGAACCGTCCTACTTCGCTTATATCGGTCGATCGTCAGCTCCAAGCTGGATTTTGGGAGCTTCGTATACTCCTCTGCACGGCCGTCCATCTTACGCCGTCTCAACTCCATAAAACATCGGGGTTTACGTCTTGCGATCGGAGCGTTTTATACTAGTCCCGTCGAGAGTCTTCATACTGAAGCCGGTGAATTGCCACTAACCTACCAGCGCAATGTACTGCTTTGTCGGTATGCCTGTCGGCTATTATCAGTGGCAAACCAGCCGTCTTATCGTTCCTTTATTGATAACTCTCTCGGCTGCCAATACGGGTTCTATGTATCTGCTCTGCTACACCCTGGAGTTCGATTTCTTTACCTCCTTCAGCAACTTAATTATCCACTCCCTGCAACATTTAAAGTGGGCGAGAGCCAAACGCCACCTTGGCCCCAGGCTCATGTTCGCGTTCACCTTGACCTCAGCTTGCTCCCAAAGGAGGTTACCACAGCTTCGGTATATCGCTCGCGGTTTGTCGAACTTCGTTCGAAGTTCATTAATACGATCTTCATTTATACAGAGGGCTCTGAGACCAATGACAGTGTCTGGTGTTCTTTTATTGTCGGGGCACACAGTTTCAAATACCGGCGCCATGGCCATTGTTCGGTTTCAGAGCTGAGCTATTTGCCCTCTACCAGGCTGTTCTATACATCCGCCGCCATCGACATTCTGCTTATTTCATCCGCTCTGATTCCCTGAGCGCCATCCAGAGCCTCAGTGATCCGTATCCGGTTCACCCTTTGGTGCACCGGATCCAACACTCTCTTCAGCAGCTGGCGGACGACGGTTCTCCGGTTACCTTTATGTGGGTTCCTGGCCATTTCGGTATCCCTGGGAACGAAGCTGCAGATGCTGCAGCCAAGGATGCGGGCCTCCAGCCTCGGACAGCCTCTTGTTGTGTGACTTCACCTGATTTTAGCAGGGTCATTTGTCAGTGCATTTTATCGCTGTGACATGCCGATTGATCTACACTTATTGAAAACAAGCTTCGTACCTTGAAACCTCTCCCCACGGCTTGGACAACCTCTTCACTCCCTTCTCGGCGGGAGGAGGTCGTTTTGTCCTGTTTACGGATTGGACACTGCCGGTTCAGCCGCCGCTATCTGCTGACGGCTGTGCCGGCGCCGTTCTGCCCATGTAGCAATCGCTAACTGTACGCCACATTTTAATGTCCTGTCCAAATTTTAATATACTGCGCATTGATCTTAGCCTGCCATGTACTCTGGATGAAATTTTAGCGGATGACCCAAAAGCAGCTGCTCGCGGTCTTCGTTTATCCACTTGACAATCCTGTGTGACATTTGATTATGCTGTTTTCTTTTAATCCCTTGCCTGTTAATGTGCCTTTTATTAGTGTTGTCCTTTTCAGTTGCTGCTTTAATATTGTGCCTCACAGTGCATTCATAATTTAGTCTGGGCGCTAATGACCACTGTAGTTTGCGCCCTAAAGCTACAAAAAACCACACATTGACAGAAAACCACAATTACAAGGTACACGCCGACCACTTCTTTACGAGTGACACTCTTTAGTACTCTCTTGAGTACTAAGAGCAAATAAGCTGAAAGATTGACCTCCCCAACGAAAAGACATGAAGGCTGGAGAACAAGGAGCAATAGCATGTCCAATAGAAGATACAGGAGATCAATTGTAGTAATACGGTACGACAACAAACGTCTTACTCTGCATTCATCTTTCGTTGGTATTGAGACCCAGGATGAGACACAGGTGGAACATACCACAAAGACAATACGTGCAAGTCTCAAGACGGGTCATTGCACCTTGCAACACCTGTATGGGTGGTATTTGATTGACAAATTATCATCACTATAGAAATACAACATAGCATCGATGATTTAGTATTTATACAGCTTCCGGGACGCAATTACAATTGCGGTAATCACCAGGTGACTCGAATGGACTGCAGGTTGCTTCAAGAACAATACACTCCACTGCGCAGATTAAAAGCAGAAATTGCGGGTGGACTATTAGTGGGTAAGAGAAATCAAAGCGAGGACGCCCAAGTAAAGAGGACTTGTCAAAAAAGAATAGAGCTACGACAACAGTTCCGCCAGTTGTTGACTGCCAAAAGAGAAAGTAAGATGATTAGCTTGTAAGGGAGGAAACAAGAGGACGATGCAGATGAGTTTCAAGATGGTATAGTCAAAGTCTGCATCTGCATCTATACTCCGCAATCCAGCGTGAGATCCATGGCAGAAGTTACGTCCCATTGTACGAGCTACTAGGGTTTCTCCCTCTTGTATTCACGTATACAGCACGGAAAGAACGATCGTTCGTATGCCTCTGTGCGTGCAGTACTTACTCTAATCATATACTCACGATCCCAATGTGAGCAATTGGAATGGTAGTATGTCCTAGAGTAATCATTTAAAGCTGGTTCTTGAAACTTTAACACTTTCTCGGGATAGCTTCTGTATTCGAGAGTTAGTTCTTTCATTCTCTCTCCCACGAATTAACCCTGTAACCATTCGTGCTGACCATCTCTATATACATTAAATGTCCTCCGTTAATCCTATGTCGTATAGGTCCCACATACTTCAGCAATATTTTAGAACTGGTCGCACAAGTGATCTGCGAGCAATGTACATTGTACACAGATTGGTCAGTATTGTACCAATAAAGCAGTTATGGCCTGCTTTACCCATGGCTGAACCTATGATCATTCCATTTCATCTCTCTACGCAATGTTACACCCAGGTAGCTGTATGACCTGTCCTATTCCAACAGTGACTCACTGATATTACAGTCAAAGGATATTAATTTTGTTTGTTTGGTGAAGTGCAAAATTTCATTTTCCTGAACATTTAGAGCAAGTTTCCAATATCTACACCATGTTGAAGCCTTAACATCATACTGAATATTTATGCAACTTCTCTGATACTGATTCATTATAAACAACTGCATCATCTGCAGGAAGTCTGATTTTACTGCTAGTACCGTCTGCAAGCTCATTAATGCACAAACCAACAGGAAGGGTCTCAGCTCACTTCGCTGGGGGCACACTGGATGTTACTTCATCACACCATGTCTGCCCATCCAAAACAACATACTGTGGCCTCCCTACCAAACGTTCCTCAAGCAAGTCACAAATTTCACCTGATACCCCACATGATGGTACTTTTGACAATACGTGTAGCTAATACTGAGTCAAATGCTTATTGGAAATCAAGAAAAACTATGTCTGCCTGGTCGCCTTGATCAAAAGGTTTCGGTATGTCATCTCAGAAGTGGAAGTTGTTGGGTCACACACGAGAGATTTTCCGAAATCCATGCTAGTTGGAACTGAGGTCATTATGTTCAAAACAAATTACCCATTATCTTTGACCTCGAAACATCATCTAAGATTCTACAAAAATTCGATTTCGTGGATAGTGGACGGTAGTCGTGTGGTTCATTTCTATTACGCCCCTTGTAGATGGCTATGACCTGTGTCTTATTCCAAGAACTAGGAAGTTTCGTGTTCAAGGGACCTAAGATTGATCATCATTATGTGAGGGTTAACTCAGGCGCAAATTCAGTATAGAATCAGTCAGAGATAACATGCGGGTCTGAAGCTTTGTTAAACTTAAACGATCCCGAAATTCTCCTAGGTTTTCTGTTGTACAGGAAGATTGCTTTGCTATCCTAAATTTCAGTCGCTCTCTTTCTCTACGGACTGGACCCTAATTCTGGCGCCACTGACAGCCTCTACATATGACCAGAATTTCTTTGGATTTTGTAAAATGCCATTTGACAATATTTTGGAACGGTGGATGAAATCCTCGTGGGCTTCCATTAGGGTAGCTGCGTCGAAAATCCGCTACGTTTCGGTGAGTGTCATTTTCATGATCTTCTGACGAAGTGTCGATGGACCGCGACTGTCCTCTATATATGACTGTTCAGTGGCGCGGAGCGGCCGTACTCTCGGTTCTTTTTGCGTTGACGCTGCCAAAACCTCGGCCCAGTGCAAAGGGCTGAATTGCGCTGCTGTTCCGAAGACAATACCGAAACAGGACATTATCGTCGGCGTGAAAGAAGCCATCCGTGGAGTGCCTGCGGGAAAAGCGGACGAAATCACGCGTGAAACATGCAGAATGATTGACAAACGGCGGCTTCCAAAACAGAATATGAAGTTAGAACGGAAACCACTGAGGGCACTAAGAGATGATGAAAACACCGTAGTCTTTGATGCTGATAGAGGAAATGGTGCAGTTCTATTGTCTGTTGACGACTGTCAGCATAAGGTAAATGCTTTGCTGTAGAATTTGGCCTACAAGAAGCTGAAATAAGATCCAACTCCGAAGAAAACAAGGAAAACCATAGCCTTGCTCAACAAAGCGGATCTAACAAGAGATGATGTGAGACGACTCTACCCTAGGGCCCCAGCACCTACACGGCTATATGGACTGCCCATGGTTCACAAGGATAGGGTGCCTCTTTGCCCACTAGTGAGCAACATTAATGCACCTTCATATGGAGTAGCAAAGCATCTAGCCTCTCTTCCAAAACCTATAGTGGGCCACTGCAGGCTGCAGGCCGCTGACAACCTACAGAGGACGGCCGGGGTCCATCGAAACTTCGCCAGACGATTTTGAGGATGACACTCATCGAAACGTCGCGGGTTTTCGACGCAGATACCCGGATGGAAGCCCGAGAAGATTTCATCAGCAGTATACGCCGGGAAAGCCTACATTCACATAATTTGCTACGGTAGTCACTGAAGGGATCACGCATTGCTCTGTTGACAGGCAAACATTTCATTCACCATCTATCTATAGCCCTACGCTTTCAGACCTATTTTTCAGTAATGTCCCTTTAAAAGTTCCGTTACAGCGATTCTATACCATGGAGGTTATCTTCCACTATGAACTGTTCTGTGGGACACACATCTATCCAGCATGTGGTCAATTACCCTTTCAAATTTCAGCCATATTTCCTCTACATGCTCCTGCCTTGTGTTACAAGTTCCTCATTCACATATGACAACATCCATTTTTATCTAGTTTACAGAACATACATATCTTTCTGCTTTAGTTGACCTCTGTACTTCAATAATCACTGTTGCCAGAACCCCACCATGGTCACTGATCCCAGTTTCGATGTGGATGTCCTCATAGTTCAGGTATGTTCGTTGCATTAAATCCAATATATTTCCATCATGACTGGAGTTCTTAACTGTCAGTTAACCATAATTGTTAGCAAACTTTCACAGGACGTCCTACCACACCCACCACTAGACGAAACATCTCTTCACTTCTCAACAAGTTCCCCAATCATATTGTAATCAGTGGTGGAGACTTTAATCATCCAACAATTAACTGGGAAAATTAGTTTCGTTCAAGTGTTCGGTTACATCAGGAGAGGAGTCTGTTGGCCGATAGGATCCTTTTATACCCACCCGTGGTACTCAGTCTTGCGCAGTCACCCACATGAAGCTTCAGTTTCTCTCTGTGGATTTGAGTAACTGTACTGCGACAAATACACGACCTGCATTTGTCATTTGGCTATACTTTCGATGTACACCTAAATTTTCCCTAAAAATCTACCATTTTGGGTTTGAACCAGCTTTCTGTACCTACCATAATGTGAGCATCACTGCATTTGATGAGCACCTCAAACTCTGGCACATAGTTGAAAATGAAGTTTACCATTAGGATTTTAATACTCTCACCTGTGGGTCGCATTTTTTCGATCATCCACTGATATTTCTGGTTTTTCTTGCAGCGAGTGTTAACTGGATGGATGAAGACCATCAGGTAATGAAGTAGGTTGATAAAACCATAGTGCCTACACACACCATTCAGTGTCCGATGTAGTAGTGCTTCTGTCAGACCAGGGAAAGCTAAGTAGTTCATCACGTGCCACATGACAAGCCCAGTGAGCTGTTGCTGGTGTCTACATTACAACCATACTCAAATATCTTGTCGAAGCACAACCGAATGTATTACTTGTGGTAGGGATGCTCATGAGTGCAATTGCCCACCACCTTCTCCCTGCTGCATAAATTACAATATCAACCATGCTGCCTTATCTCGTTAATTTCCTCTGTATCTCCATGAGCAAGCTGTCTAGGCGATCAGAGTGAAGGAAAAAGAGCCTTACCCTATCGTTAACAAGCTGTTGGCTAGTGAAAGCTGTGTTTTCGACCATCTGCTACTAAAAGTATAATTCTCGATACTCCTCGCTCCACAAAGGAAATCGCCACACAGACATGCGACCTCAAATGCAGCATCGCAGTTGCAAAATAGCCCAGTGTCACGGTAGTATCCGCTTCTCCTTCTCCGAAGGTACAACTCGCAACATCTTCACCTCTGGCGGCGAAATCACAAGCTACACAACCAGAAATCAGGGACTAAACTGCCCTGTGAAGATTGTAAACATCTTTCAAGCCAACAAACATCTGAACTATCATCTGCCGACAGCAAAGGCTCAGATATCCAAGGAAAACTGTCTTTTTCTTCGCTGGCTCGCAGGCCCTCATAAGCAGCGTCGTCACATGATACCCTCACCTGCCCAAGCTCCGTTCTGCCAGTGCCAAACTTTTTCCTGCCATGGAACCTGCACACTTACTCAGTGAGGATGCCGACACTTTCGTAGGTTGCATGGAACAGGATCCTCCAACCACTACGCCCTATTGCAGTGAATCTCTGAAGGCTGACACTCAGCAGCCCCTGAGGTGACAACCCACCACTATTCCTCCTCCCATATCTGTCATAACTTCCCTCCAGTGGAATGTTTGTCACTACATCCTACAATAAGGAATTAAACTGCTCTTGGAATCCCTGCCTCGAGGAAACAAAATCGCCCTTGTGATGGCTTCGTCGACGTCTTCCGTTTCTTTCCAGTCCACTTACATCTCCCCCTCCCCCCCCCCCCTCCCCCACAATGAATACATTCCATCTCGTGAAGGATTCATGCTACTCCTATTGGTTGATGTTCATATTCAATCACTCTCACTGAACACTTCGCTGCAAGCTGTTACAGTCTGAATTTCCTTTCATCACTTGTTCCCTCTCTATTATTGACATCACTCCAGTATTTGATGTTAGCAGTGGCCAACACCCTCACGTCTTTTTTGCTACTTCGTAACTTTAATGTACACCATACCCTTCAGGACCATCCTCCCATGAACCACGGACCTTGCCGTGGTGGGGAGGCTTGCGTGCCTCTGCGATACAGACAGCTGTACCGTAGGTGCAACCACAATGGAGGGGTATCTGTTGAGAGGCCAGACAAACGTGTCGTTCCTGAAGAGAGGCAGCAGTCTTTTCAGTAGTTGCAAGGGAAACAGTCTGGGTGATTGACTGATCTGGCCTTGTAACATTAACCAAAACGGCATTGTTGTGCTGGTACAGCGAACAGCTGAAAGCAAGGGGAAACTACAGCCGTAATTTTTCCCGAGGGCATGCAGCTGTACTGTATGGTTAAATGATGATGGCGTCTTCTTGGGTAAAATATTCTGGAGGTAAAATTGGCCCTCACTCGGACCTCTGGGCGGGGACTACTCAAAAGGACGTCGTTATCAGGAGAAAGAAAACTGGCATTGCACGGATCGGAGCGTGGAATGTCAGATCCCTTAAACGGGCGGGTAAGTTAGAAAATTTAAAAAGGGAAATGGATACGTTAAAGTCAGATATAGTGGGAATTAGTGAAGTTGGGTGGCAGGAATAACAAGACTTCTGGTCAGGTGAATACAGGGTTATAAATACGAAATCAAATAGGGGTAATGCAGGAGTAGGTTTAATAATGAATAAAAAAAAAATAGGAGTGCGGGTAAGCTGCTACAAACAGCATAGTGAACGTATTATAGTGGCCGCGATAGACACAAAGCCCATGCCTACTACAGTAGTACAAGTTTATATGCCACCTAGCTCTGCAGATGACGAAGAAATTGAAGAAATCTATAATCAGATAAATAGTCATGGGTGACTGGAATTTGACAGTCGGAAGAGGGAGAGAAGGAAACATAGTAGGTGAATATGGATTGGGGCTAAGAAATGAAAGAGGAAGCCGTCTGGTAGGATTTTGCACGGAGCATAACTTAATTAGAGCTAACAATTGGTTAAAAAATCATAAAAGAAGGTTGTATACATGGAAGAATCCTGGAGATACTAAAAGGTATCAGATAGATTATATAATGGTAAGACAGAGATTTAGGAAGCAGGTTTTAAATTGTAAGACATTTCCAGGGGCAGATGTGGAGTCTGACCACAATCTATTGGTTATGAACTGTAGATTAAAGCTGAAGAAATTGCAAAAAGGTGGGAATTTAAGGAGATGGGACCTGGATAAATTGACTAAACCAGAGCTTGTACAGAATTTCAGGGACAGCATATGAGAACAAGTGACAGGGATGGGGGAAAGAAATACAGTTGAAGACGAATGAGTAGCCCTGAGGGATAAAGTAGTGAAGGCAGCAGAGGATCAAGTAGGTAAAAATACGAGGGCTGCTAGAAATCCTTGGGTAACAGAAGAAATATTGAATGTAATTGATGAAAGTAGAAAATATAAAAATGCAGTAAATGAAGCAGGCAAAAAGGAATACAAACGTCTCAAAAATGAGATCGACAGGAAGTGCAAAATGCCTAAGCAGGAATAGCTGGATGACAAATATAAGGATGTAGAGGCTTATCTCACTAGGGATAAGATAGATACTGCCTACAGGAAAATGAAAGAGAACTTTGGAGAAAAGAGAGCCACTTGTATGAATATCAAGAGCTCAGATGGAAACCCAGTTCTAAGCAAAGAGGGGAAAGCAGAAAAGTGGAAGGAGTATATAGAGGGTCTATACAAGGGCGATGTACCTGAGGACAATATTATGGAAATCGAAGAGGATGTAGATGAAGATGAAATGAGGGATACGATACTGCGTGAAGAGTTTGACAGAGCACTGAAAGATCTGAGCCGAAACAAGGCCCTGGGAGTAGACAACATTCCATCAGAACTACTGACGGCCCTGGGAGAGCCAGTCTTGCAAAACTCTACCATCTGGAGAGCAAGATGTACAATACAGGCGAAATACCCTCAGACTTCAAGAAGAATATATTAATTCGAATCCCAAAGAAAGGTGTTGACAGATGTGAAAATTACCAAGCTATCAGTTAAATACATCAGAGCTTCAAAATACTAAAGCGAATTATTTACAGACGAATGGAAAAACTGGTAGAAGCCGACCTCGGGGAAGATCAGTTTGGATTTCATAGAAATGTAGGAACACGTGAGGCAATACTGACCTTACGACTGATCTTAGAAGAAGAATTAAGGAAAGGGAATCCTACGTTTCTAGCATTTGTAGACTTAGAGAAAGCTTTTGACAGTGTTGACTGGAATACTCTCTTTCAAATTCTAAAGGTGGCAGGGGCAAAATACAAGGAGCGAATGGCTATTTACAATTTGTACAGAAACCAGATGGCAGTTATGAGTGTCGAGAGACTCGAAAGGTAAGCAGTGGTTGGGAAGGGAATGAGACAGGGTTGTAGCTTCTCCCTGATGTTATTTAATCTGTATATTGAGCAAGCAATGAAGGAAACGAAAGAAAAATTCGAAGTAGGAATTAAAATCCATGGAGAAGAAATACAAACTGTGAGGCTAGTCGATGAAATAGTAATTCTGTCAGACAGCAATGGACTTGGAAGAGCAGTTCAACGGAACGGATATGGAGGATATAACATGAACATCAACAAATTAAAAACGTGGATATTGGAATGTAGTCGAATTAAGTCGGGTTATGCTGAGGGTATTAGATTAGGAGATGAGACATTTGAAGTATTAAAGGAGTTTTGCTATTTGGGAAGCAAAATAACTGATGACGGTCGAAGTAGAGACGATATAAAATGTAGACGCAATGGTAAGGAAAGAGTTTAGAAGAAGAGAAATTTGTTAACATCCAGCATAGATTTAAGTGTCAGAAAGTCGTTTCTGAAAGTATTTGTAAGGAGTGTACTCATGTATGGAAGTGAAAAGTGGACAATAAATAGTTTGGACAAGAAGAGAACAGAAGCTTTCGAAATGTGATGCTACAGAAGAATGTTGAAGATTAGGTTGGTAGATCACGTAACTAATGATGTGGTACTGAATAGGATTGGGGAGAAGAGAAGTTTGTGGCACAAGTTGACTAGAAGAAGGGATCCGTTGGTAGAACATGTTATGAGACATCGAGGGATCACCAATTTATTATTGGAGGGCAGCTTGGAGGGTAAAAATCGTAGAGGGAGACCAAGAGATGAATACACTAAGTAGATTCAGAAGGATGTAGGTTGCAGATAAGTAGTCTTGGAGAATGAAGTTCTGAATTGCTACGAAATTTCTGGGTTATATTCTCACTAGGAAGCTTCGAGAGTTACAATAAACTAGCATTGGAGCATCGGATTCAAGTTACAGGTCCACCAATGTATGCTCCATGACTCCAAAGTTGACCATGCAGATAAATGGGCTTGAAGACTAAAGTTCTGAATTGCTACGTAATTTCTGGGATATATTCTCACTAGGAAGCATTGAGAGTTACAGTAAACTTGCTTTGGTGCATCGGATTCAAGTTACTGGTCCGCCAAGGTATTCTAAATGGCTCCAAAGCTGACATTGCAGATAAGTGGGATTGAAGACTAAAGTTTTCAACTGCTACAAAATTTCTGGATAATATTCTCACTAGGAAGCTTTGAGAGTTACAGTATACAGGCTTTGGTGCATCGGATTCAAGTTACTGGTCTGCGATGGTATGCTAAATGGCGCCTAATCTGATCTTGCAGCTAATTGGGCTTGTAGACTAAAGTTCTGATTTGCGACGAAATTTATGGGTTATATTCTCACTATGAAGCTTCGAGAGTTACAGTAAACTAGCTTTGGTGCATCGCATTCAAACTACTTGTAGACCAGGTTGTGCTCCATGGTTCGACTGCAGACCTTGTAGATAAGTACTCTTAGAGAGTAAAGCTCTGAATTGCGACGAAATTTCTGGGTTAAATTCTCACTAGGAAGCTTCGAGAGTACCGGTATGCTTGCTTTCTTGCATCGGATTCAAGCTACTGGTATACCAGGTTGTGCTCCATGGTTTGACAGCAGAACTTGCAGATAAGCAGTCTTGGAGACTAAAGTTCTGAATTGCGATGAAATTTCTAGGTTATATTCTCACTAGGACGCTTCGAGAGTTACAGTAAACTTGCTTTGGTGCATCGGATTCAAGCTACTGGTCCAGCAGGTGATGCTCCATGGTTGAACTGCAGACATTTCAGATAAATTGTTTTGGAGACTAAAGTTCTGAATTGCGACGAAATTTCTGGCTTATATTCTCACTAGGACGCTTCGAGAGTTACAGTGAACATGCTATGGTGCATCGGATTCAAGTTACTAGTCCACCAAGGTATGCTCCATGGCTCCAAAGCTGACCTTGCACATAAGTGGGCTTGAAGATTCAAGTTCTGAACTGCTACGAAATTTCTTTGTAATATTCTCACTTCGAAGCTTTAAGAGTTACAGTAAACAGGCTTTGGTGCATCGGATTCAAGTTACTGGTCCGCCAGTGTATGCTAAATGGCTTCAAAGCTGATCTTACAGGTAAGTGTGCTTGAAGACTAAAGTTCTGAATTGCAACGAAATTTCTGGGTTATATTCTCACTAGGAAGCTTCAAGAGTTACAGTAAACTTGCTTGGGTGCATCAGATTCAAGCTACTGGTAGACCAGGTGTGGTCCATGGTTCGACTACAGACCTTTTAGATAAGTAATCTTGGAGTTCGGTATTGCGACGAAATTTCTGGGTTATAATCTCACTAGGAAGCCTCAAGAGTTACCCCAAACTTGCTGTGGTGCATTGGATTCGAACTACTGGTAGATCAGGTTATGCTTCATGGTTCGTCTGCAGACCTTGCAGATAAGTAGTCTTTTAGACTAAAGTTCTGATTTGCGACGAAATTTCTGGGTTATATTCTCACTAGGAAGCTTCGAGAGTTACAGTATACTTTCTTTGCTGCACCGGATTCAAGCTACTGGTAGACCAGATTGTGCTCTATGGTTCGACTGCAGACCTTGAAGATAAGTAGTCTTGGAGACTAGTGATCTGAAATGCGACAAAGTTTATAGGTTATATTCTCACTAGGAAGCTTCGAGAGTTACAGTAAACTTGCTTTGGTGCATTGGATACAAGCTACTGGTAGACCAGGTTGTACTTCATGGTTCGACTGCAGACCTTGCCGATAAGTAGTCCTGGAGACTAAAGTTCGGAATTGCGACGACATTTATGGGTTATATTCTCACTAGGAAGCTTAGGGAATTTCAATAAACTTACTTTGGTGCATCGGATTCAAGCTACTGGTAGACTAGGTGGTGCCTCATGGTTCGAGTGAAGACCTAGGAGATAAGTAGTCTTGGAGACTAAAGTTCTGAATTTCGACGTGGTTCCTGGGTTAAATTCTCAGTAGGAAGCTTCGAGACTTACAGTAAACTTGCTTTGGTATAAGGGATTCAAGCTACTGGTAGACCAGGTTGTGCTCTATGGTTCGACTGCAGACCTTGCAGTTAAGTAGTCTTGGAGACTATAGTTTTGTAATGCCAGGAAATGTCTGGGTTACATTCTCACTAGGAAGCTTCGAGAGTTACAGTAAACTTGCTTTGGTGCATCGGATTCAAGTTACTGGTCCACCAAGATATGCTCCATGGCTCCAAAGCTGACCTTGCAGATATGTGGGCTTAAAGACTAAAGTTCTGAATTGCGACGAGGTTTCTGGGTTATATTCTCACTATTAAGCTTCGAGAGTTACATTAAACTTGCTTTGGTACATCAGATTCAAGCTACTGGTAGACCAGGTTGTGCTCAGCCGTTCGACTGCAGACCTCTTAGACAAGTAATCTTGGAGACTAAAGTTCTGAATTGCGACGAAATTTCTGTGTTATATTCTCACTATGAAGCTTCGAGAGTTACAGTGAACTAGCTTTGGTGCAGCGGATTCAAGCTACTGGTATACCAGGTTGTGCTCAATGGTTTGGCCGCAGAACTTGCAGGTAAGTAATCTTAGAGACTAAAGTTCTGAATTGCGACGAACATTCCGGGTTATATACTCACTAGGATGCTTCGAGTGTCACAGTAAACTTGCATTGGTGCATCGGATTCAAGCTACTGGTCAACCAGGTGATGCGCCATGGTTCGACCTCAGACCTTGCAGATAAGTAGTCTTGGAGACAAAAGTTCCGGCTTGCGACGAAATCATGGGTCATACTCTCACTACGAAGCTTCGAGAGTTACAGTAATCTTTCTTTGGTGCAACGGGTTATATCTACTGGTAGACCAGGTTGTGCTCCATGGGTCGATTGCAGAACCTGCACATAAGTAGTCTTGGAGACTAATGTTCTGAATTTCGTCGACATTTTTGGGTTATATTCTCACTAGGAAGGTTCGAGAGTGACAGTAAATTTTCTTTGTTGCACCGGATTCAAGCTAATTGTCTACCAGGTTGTGCTTATTGATTCGACTGAAGACCTTGAAGTTATACAGTGTTGGAGACTAAAGTTCTGAATTGCGGCGACATTTCTGGGTTATATTCTCACTAGGATGCTTAGAGAGTTACAGTGAACATGCTATGGTGCATAGGATTCAAGTTACTAGTCCACCAATGTTTGCTCCATGGCTCCAAAGCCGATCTTTCAGATAAGTGTCTTTGAAGACTAAAGTTCTGATTTGCTACGAAATTTCTGGGTTATATTATGACTAGAAAGCTTTGAGAGTTGCAGTTAACTTGCTTTGGTGCATCGGAATCAACCTATTCGTCCACCAGGTGATGCTAAATGGATCGAAGACGGACCTTGCAGATAAGTAGTCTTGGACACTAAAGTTCTGAATTGCGACGAAATTTATGGGTTATATTCTCACTAGGAAGCTTCGAGAGTGACGGTAATCTGGCTTTAATGCGTCAGATTAGAACTACTGGTCCACCAGGTGATGCTTCATGGTTCGACTGCAGACCTTGCAGATAAGCAGGGAGTAATGTTCTGAACTGCTACGATATTTCTGGGTTATATTCTCACTAGGAAACTTCGAGAGTTACAGTAAATGTGCGTCGGTTCATTGGATTCAAGCTACTGGTCCACCAGGTGATGCTCCATGGTTCGACTGCAGCCCTTGCAGATATGTAATCTTGGACCATAAAGTTCCGAATTGCTACGAAATCTCTGTGTTATATTCTCACTTGGAAGCTTCGAGAGTTACAGTAAACTTGCTTTGGTGCATCGGATTGAAGCTATTGGTCCAGAAGGTGATGCTCCATGGTTGAACTGCAGACAGTTCAGATAAGTAGTCTTGGAGACTAGTGTTCTGAATTGCGACGAAATTTCTGGGTTACATTCTAACTAGGAAGCTTCGAGAGTTACAGTAAACTTTCTTTGGTGCATCGGATTCAAGCTACTGGTCCAGCAGGTGATGCTCCATGGTTGAACTGCAGACATTTCAGATAAATTGTCTTGGAGACTAAAGTTCTGAATTGCGACGAAATTTCTGGCTTATATTCTCACTAGGACGCTTCGAGAGTTACAGTGAACATGCTATGGTGCATCGGATTCAAGTTACTAGTCCACCAAGGGATGCTCCATGGCTCCAAAGCTGACCTTGCAGATAAGTGGGCTTGAAGATTCAAGTTCTGAACAGCTACGAAATTTCTTTGTAATATTCTCACTAGGAAGCTTTGAGAGTTACAGTAAAGAGGCTTTGGTGCAGCGGATTCAAGTTACTGGTCAGCCAATGTATGATAAATGGTTTCAACGCTGACCTTGCAGATAAGTGGGCTTGAAGACTAAAGTTCTGAATTGCTACGAAATTTCTGGGTTATATTCTTACTAGGAAGTTTCGAGAGTTACAGTAAACTTACTTTGGTGCATCAGATTCAAGCTACTGGTAGACCAGGTGTGCTCCATGGTTCCACTGCAGACCTCATAGATAAGTAATCTTGGAGTTCGGAATTGCGACGAAATTTCTTTGCCATATTCTCACTAGGAAGTTTCGAGAATTACCCTAAACTTGCTTTGGTGCATTGGATTCGAACTACTGGTAGACCAGGTTATGCTTCACGGTTCGACTGCAGACCTTGCCGATAAGTAGTCTTGGAGCCTAAAGTTTTGAATTGCGACAAATTATATGTGTTATATTCTCACTAGGAAGCTTTGAGACTTACAGTAAACGTGCTTCGCTGCATCAGATTCAAGCTAATGGTCCACCAGGTGATGCTAAATGGATGGACTGCAGACATTGCAGGTAAGTAGTCTTGGAGACTAGAGATCTGTAATGCGATGAAGTTTCTGAGATATATTCTCACTAGGAAGCTACGAGAGTTACAGTAAACTTCCTTTGGTGCATCGGATTCAAGCTACTGGTAGTCCACGTTGTGCTCCGTGGTCCGACTGCAGACCTTGCCGATAAGTAGTCCTGGAGACTAAAGTTCTGTATTGCAACGAAGTTTCTGGGTTATATTCTCGCTAAGAAGCTTCGAGAGTTACAGTAAACTTGCTTTGTTGCATAGGATTGAAGAGACTGGTAGACCAGGTTGAGCTCCATGGTTCGACTGAAGAACTTGAAGATATACAGTCTTGGAGACTAAAGTTCGGAATTGCGACGACATTTATGGGTTATATTCTCACTAGGAAGCTTAGAGAATTTCAATAAACTGACTTTGGTGCATCGGATTCAAGCTACTGGTAGACCAGGTGGTGCCTCATGGTTCTAGTGCAGACCTAGCAGATAAGTAATTTGGAGAATAAAGTTCTCAATTGCGGCGAGGTTTCTGGGTCATACTCTCACTACGAAGCTTCGAGAGTTACAGTAATCTTGCTTTGGTGCATCGGGTTCAAGCTACTGGTAGACCAGGTTGTGCTCCATGGTACGACTGTAGATATTGCAGGCAAGTAGTCTTGGACACTAAAGTTCTGAATTGCGAAGAAATTTATGAGTTATTTTCTCACTAGGAAACTTCGAGAGTTACAGTAAACTTGCTTCTGTGCATCGGATTCAAGCTCCTAGTAGACCAGGTTGTGCTCCATGTTTCGACTGTAGACCTATCAGATAAGTAGTATTGGAGTCTAAAGTTCTGAATTGCGATGAAATTTCTGTATTATATTCTCACTAGGAAGTTTCGAATGTTACAGTAAACATGCTTTGCTCTATCGGATTCAAGCTTCTGGTAGAACAATTTGTGCTCCATTTTTCTACTTCAGACCCAGCAGATAAGTATTGTTATAGAATAAAGTTCAGAATGGCGACATAATTTCTTGGTTATATTCTCACTAGAAAGCTTCGGGAGTTACAGTAAACATGATTTGGTGCATCGGATTCAAGGTGCTGGTAGACCAGGTTGTGCTCCACGGTTCGACTGCAGATCTACGAGATAAGTAGTGTTGGAGTCTAAAGTTCTGATTTGCGACGAAATTTCTGGGTTATATTCTCACTAGGAAGCTTCGAGAGTGACAGTAAACTTGCTTTGCTGCATTAGATTCAACCTACTGGTCTACCAGGTGATGCTCCATGGTTGGACTGTAGACGTTGCAGATAAGTAGTATTGGAGGCTAGAGTTCAGAATTGCGATGAAATTTTTGAGTTAAATTCTCAATAGGAAGCTTCGAAAAATACAGTAATCTTGCTTTGGTGCATCGGGTTCAAGCTACTGGTAGACCAGGTTGTGCACCATGGTTCTACTGCAGCCCTTGCAGATTAGTAGTCTTGGAGCCTAAAGTTTTGAATTGCGACAAAATGTCGTTGTTATATTCTCACTAGGAAGCTTTGAGACTTAACAATAAACGTGCTTTGGTTCATCAGATTCAACCTACTGGTCTACCAGGTGATGCTCCGTGGTTGGACTGCAGACATTGCAGATAAGCAGTCTTGGAGGTTAGTGTTCTGAATTGCGATGAAATTTTTGAGTTAAATTCTCAATAGGAAGCTTTGAAAAGTACAGTAAATTTCCTTTGGTGAATTGGATTCAAGCTACTGGTCCACCAGGTGGTGCTCCATGGTTCGACTGCAGACATTGTAGATAAGTAGTCTTCGACACTAAACGTCTGAATTACGACGAAATTTCTTGGTTATATTCTCACTAGAAAGCTTCGGGAGTTACAGTAAACATGATTTGGTGCATCGGATTCAAGGTACTGGTAGACCAGGTTGTGCTCCATGGTTCGACTGCAGATCTAGCAGATAAGTCGTGTTGGAGTCAAAAGTTCTGAATAGCGACGAAATTTATGGCTTATAATCTCACTAGGAAGCCTCAAGAGTTACAGTAAACTTACTTTGCTGCATCGGATTCAAGCTTCTGGTAGACCAGGTTGTGTTCCATATTTCTACTTCAGACCTTGCAGATAAGTATTCTTGGAGACAAAGGTTCTGAATTGCGACGAAATTTCTGGGTTATATTTTTACTAGGAAGCTTTGAGAGTGACAGTAAACTTTCTTTCGTGCATAGGATGGAAGCTACTGGTAGACCAGGTTATGCTCCATGGTTCGACTGCAGACATTGCCTGGTCAGTAGTCTTGGAGGGTAAGGTTCTGAATTGCGACGAAATTTTTTGGTTATATTCTCTCTAAGAAGCTTCGAGAGTTACAGTGAACTAATTTGGTGCACCGGATTTAAGCTAATGGTAGACCAGGTTGTACTTAATGGTTCGACTGCAGACCTTGAAAATATACAGTCTTGGAGACTAAAGTTCTGAACTGCGACGACATGTCTGGGTTATATTCTCACTAGGAAGCTTAGAGATTACTATAAACTTGCTTTGGTGCAACGGATTCAAGCTACTGGTAGACCAGGTTGAGCTCCATGCTTCGGCTGCAGACCATGCAGATACGTAGTTTTGCAGACTAAAGTTCTTAATTGCGACGACCTTTCTGGGTTATATTCTCAGTAGGAAGCTTAGAGAGTTACAATAAACTTGCTCTGGTGCATCAGATCAAGTTACTGGTCCACCAATGTTTGCTCCATGGCTCCAAAGCCGATCTTTCAGATAAGTGTCCTTGAAGACTAAAGTTCTGAATTGCTACGAAATTTCTGGGTTATATTATGACTAGAAAGCTTTGAGAGTTGCAGTTAACTTGCTTTGGTGCATCGGAATCAACCTATTCGTCCACCAGGTGATGCTAAATGGATCGAAGACGGACCTTGCAGATAAGTAGTCTTGGACACTAAAGTTCTGAATTGCGACGAAATTTATGGGTTATATTCTCACTAGGAAGCTTCGAGAGTGACGGTAATCTGGCTTTAATGCGTCAGATTAGAACTACTGGTCCACCAGGTGATGCTTCATGGTTCGACTGCAGACACTGCAGATAAGCAGGGAGTAATGTTCTGAACTGCTACGATATATCTGGGTTATATTCTCACTAGGAAACTTCGAGAGTTACAGTAAATGTGCGTCGGTTCATTGGATTCAAGCTACTGGTCCACCAGGTGATGCTCCATGGTTCGACTGCAGCCCTTGCAGATATGTAATCTTGGACCATAAAGTTCCGAATTGCTACGAAATCTCTGTGTTATATTCTCACTTGGAAGCTTCGAGAGTTACAGTAAACTTGCTTTGGTGCATCGGATTGAAGCTATTGGTCCAGAAGGTGATGCTCCATGGTTGAACTGCAGACAGTTCAGATAAGTAGTCTTGGAGACTAATGTTCTGACTTGCGACGAAATTTCTGGGTTACATTCTAACTAGGAAGCTTCGAGAGTTACAGTAAACTTTCTTTGGTGCATCGGATTCAAGCTACTGGTCCAGAAGGTGATGCTCCATGGTTGTACTGCAGACATTTCAGATAAGTAGTCTTGGAGACTAAAGTTCTGAATTGCGACGAAATTTCTAGGTTATATTCTCACTAGGACGCTTCGAGAGTTACAATAAACTTGCTTTTTCGCATCGGATTCAAGTTGCTGGTCCACCAAGGTATGCTCCATGGCTCCAAAGCTGACCTTGCAGATAAGTGGTCTTGAAGATTCATGTTCTGAACTGCTTCAAAATTTCTTTGTAATATTCTTACTAGGAAGATTTGAGAGTTACAGTGAAAATTCTTTGGTGCATCGGATTCAAGTTACTGGTCCGCCAATGTATGCTAACCGGCTTCAAAGCTGACCTTGCTGATTAGTGGGCTTGAAGACTAAAGTTCTGAATTGCTACGAAATTTCTGGGTTATATTCTCAGTAGGAAGCTTCGAGAATACCGGTACACTTTCTTTGGTGCATCGTAATCAAGCTACTGGTATACCAGGTTGTACTCCATGGTTTGACAGCAGAACTTGCAGATAAGCAGTCTTGGAGACTAAAGTTCTGAATTGCAACGAAATTTGTGGGATATATTCTCACTAGGAAGCTTCGAGAGTTACAGTAAACTTGCTTTGGTGCAATCGGATTCAGGCTACTGGTAGACCATTTTGTGCTCCATGGTTCGACTGCAGCCCTTGCAGATTAGTAGTCTTCGACAATAAAGTTCTGAATTGCGACGAAATTTCTGGGTTATATTCTCACTAGGAAGCTTCGAGATTACCAGTAAACTTGCTTTGGTGCATCGAATTCAAGCTACTTGTGTACCAGGTTGTGCCCCATGGTTCGACTGCAGAACTTGCAGATAAGTAGTCTTGGAGACTAAAGTTCTGAATTGCGACGACCTTTCTGGATTATATTCTCACTAGGAAGCTTCGAGAGTTAGAATAAACTTGCATTGGTGCATCGGATTCAAGTTGCTAGTCCACCAAGGTATGCTCCATGGCTCCAAAGCTGTCCTTGCAGACAAGTGGGCTTGAAGAGTAAAGTTCTGAATTGCTACGAAATTTCTGGGTTATATTCTTACTAGGATGCTTCGAGAGTACCAGTAAACGTGCTTTGGTGCATCGGATTGAAGCTACTGGTAGACCAGGCTGGGTCCCATGGTTCGACTGCAGACCTAGGAGACAAGTAGTCTTGAAGACTAAAATTCTGAATTGCGACGATATTTCGGTGTTATATTCTCACTAGGAAGCTTCGAGAGTTACAATAACCTTGCTTTTTCGCATCGGATTCAAGTTGCTGGTCCACCAAGGTATGCTCCATGGCTCCAAAGCTGACCTTGCAGATAAGTGGTCTTGAAGATTCATGTTCTGAACTGCTACAAAATTTCTTTGTAATATTCTTACTAGGAAGCTTTGAGAGTTACAGTGAAAAGGCTTTGGTGCATCGGATTCAAGTTACCGGTCCGCCAATGTATGCTAACCGGCTTCAAAGCTGACCTTGCTGATTAGTGTGCTTGAAGACTAAAGTTCTGAATTGCTACAAAATTTCTGGCTTATATTCTCAGTAGGAAGCTTCGAGAATACCGGTACCCTTTCTTTGGTGCATCGTATTCAAGCTACTGGTATACCAGGTTGTACTCCATGGTTTGACAGCAGAACTTGCAGATAAGCAGTCTTGGAGACTAAAGTTCTGAATTGCAACGAAATTTGTGGGATATATTCTCACTAGGAAGCTTCGAGAGTTACAGTAAACTTGCTTTGGTGCAATCGAATTCAGGCTACTGGTAGACCATTTTGTGCTCCATGGTTCGACTGCATCCCTTGCAGATTCGTAGTCTTCGACAATAAAGTTCTGAATTGCGACGAAATTTCTGGGTTATATTCTCACTAGGAAGCTTCGAGATTACCAGTAAACTTGATTTGGTGCATCGAATTCAAGCTACTTGTGTACCAGGTTGTGCCCCATGGTTCGACTGCAGAACTTGCAGATAAGTAGTCTTGGAGACTAAAGTTCTGAATTGCGACGACCTTTCTGGATTATATTCTCACTAGGAAGCTTCGAGAGTTACAATTAACTTGCATTGGTGCATCGGATTCAAGTTGCTGGTCCACCAAGGTATGCTCCATGGCTCCAAAGCTGTCCTTGCAGACAAGTTGGCTTGAAGAGTAAAGTTCTGAATTGCTACGAAATTTCTGGGTTATATTCTTACTAGGATGCTTCGAGAGTACCAGTAAACGTGCTTTGGTGCATCGGATTGAAGCTACTGGTAGACCAGGCTGGGTCCCATGGTTCGACTGCAGACCTAGGAGATAAGTAGTCTTGAAGACTAAAATTCTGAATTGCGACGATATTTCGGTGTTATATTCTCACTAGGAAGCTTCGAGAGTTACAATAAACTTGCTTTTTCGCATCGGATTCAAGTTGCTGGTCCACCAAGGTATGCTCCATGGCTCCAAAGCTGACCTTGCAGATAAGTGGTCTTGAAGATTCATGTTCTGAACTGCTACAAAATTTCTTTGTAATATTCTTACTAGGAAGCTTTGAGAGTTACAGTGAAAAGGCTTTGGTGCATCGGATTCAAGTTACTGGTCCGCCAATGTATGCTAACCGGCTTCAAAGCTGACCTTGCTGATTAGTGGGCTTGAAGACTAAAGTTCTGAATTGCTACGAAATTTCTGGGTTATATTCTCAGTACGGAGCTTCGAGAATACCGGTACACTTTCTTTGGTGCATCGTATTCAAGCTACTGGTATACCAGGTTGTACTCCATGGTTTGACAGCAGAACTTGCAGATAAGCAGTCTTGGAGACTAAAGTTCTGAATTGCAACGAAATTTGTGGGATATATTCTCACTAGGAAGCTTCGAGAGTTACAGTAAACTTGCTTTGGTGCAATCGGATTCAGGCTGCTGGTAGACCATTTTGTGCTCCATGGTTCGACTGCAGCCCTTGCAGATTAGTAGTCTTCGACAATAAAGTTCTGAATTGCGACGAAATTTCTGGGTTATATTCTCACTAGGAAGCTTCGAGATTACCAGTAAACTTGCTTTGGTGCATCGAATTCAAGCTACTTGTGTACCAGGTTGTGCCCCATGGTTCGACTGCAGAACTTGCAGATAAGTAGTCTTGGAGACTAAAGTTCTGAATTGCGACGACCTTTCTGGATTATATTCTCACTAGGAAGCTTCGAGAGTTACAATAAACTTGCATTGGTGCATCGGATTCAAGTTGCTGGTCCACCAAGGTATGCTCCATGGCTCCAAAGCTGTCCTTGCAGACAAGTGGGCTTGAAGAGTAAAGTTCTGAATTGTTACGAAATTTCTGGGTTATATTCTCACTAGGATGCTTCGAGAGTACCAGTAAACGTGCTTTGGTGCATCGGATTGAAGCTACTGGTAGACCAGGCTGGGTCCCATGGTTCGACTGCAGACCTAGGAGATAAGTAGTCTTGAAGACTAAAATTCTGAATTGCGACGATATTTCGGTGTTATATTCTCACTAGGAAGCTTCGAGAGTTACACTAATCTTGCTTTGCTGCTTCGGATTCTAGTTACTGGTGGACCTGGTTGTGCTCCACGGTTCGACTGCAGACCTACATCTACATCTACATCTACATCTATACCCCGCAAGCCACGTGACGGTGTGTGGCGCAGGGTACCCTGAGTACCTCTATAGGTTCTCCCTTCTGTTCCAGTCTCGTATTGTTCGTGGATAGAAGGATTTTCGGTATGCTTCTGTGTGGGCTCTAATCTCCCTGATTTTATCCTCATGGTCTCTTCGCGAGATATATGTAGGAGGGAGCAATATACTGCTTGACTTTTTGGTGAAGGTATGTTCTTGAAACTTTAACAATAGCCCGTACCGAGCTACTGAGCGTTTCTCTTGCAGAGTCTTTCACTAGAGTTTATCTATCATCTCCGTAACGCTTTCGCGATTACTAAATGATCCTGTAACGAAGCGCGCTACGCTCCGTTGGATCTTCTCTATCTCTTCTATCAACCCCATCTGGTGCGGATCCCACACTGCTGAGCAGTATTCAAGCAGTGGGTGAACAAGCGTACTGTAACCTACTTCCTTTGTTGTCGGATTGCATTTCCTTAGGATTGTTCCAATGAATCTCAGTCTGGCATCTGCTTTTCCGACGATCAACTTTACATGATCTTTCCATTTTCAATCACTCCTAATGTGTACTCCCAGACAATTTATGGAATTAACTGCTTCCATTTGCTGACCTGCTATTTGTAGCTAAATGATAAGGGACCTACCTTTCTATGTATTCGCATCACATTACACTTGTCTACATTGAGATTCAATTGCCATTCCGTGCACCATGCGTCAATTCGCTGCAGATCCTTCTGCATTTCAGTACGATTTTCCATTGTTGCTACCTCTCGATACACCACAGCATCATCTGCAAAAAGCCTCAGTGAACTTCCGATGACATCCACCAGGTCATTTATGTGTATTGTGAATAGCAACGGTCCTATGACATTCCCCTGCGGCACACATGAAATCACTCTTACTTCGGAAGTCTTCTCTCCATTGAGAATGACATGCTGCGTTCTGTTATCTAGGAACTTCTCAATCCAATCACACAATTGATCTGATAGTCCGTATGATCTTACTTTGTCCATTAAACGACTGTGGGGAACTGTGTCAAACGCCTTGCGGAAATCAAGAAACACGGCATCTACCTGTGAACCCGTGTCTAAGGCCCTCTGAGTCTCGTGGACGAATAGCTCGAACTGTGTTTCACACGACCGTCTTTTTCGAAACCCATTCTGATTCCTACAGAGTAGATTTCTAGTCTCCAGAAAAGACATTATACTCGAACATAATACGTGTTCCAAATTTCTACAACTGATCGACGTTAGAGATATAGGTCTATAGTTCTGCACATCTGTTTGACGTCCCTTCTTGAAAACGGGGATGACCTGTGCCCTTATCCAATCCTTTTGAACGCTTCGCTCTTCTAGAGACGTACGGTACACCGCTGCAAGAAGGGGAGCAAGTTCCTTCGCGTACTCTGTGTAAAATCGAACAGTTATCCCATCAGGGCCAGCGGCCTTTCCTCTTTTGAGCGATTTTAATTGTTTCTCTATCCCTCTGCCGTCTATTTCGATATCTACCATTTTGTCAACTGTGCGACTATCTAGAGAAGGAAGCACAGTGCAGTCTTCCTCTGTGAAACAGCTTTGGAAGAAGACATTTAGTATTTCGGCCTTTAGTCTGTCATCCTCTGTTTCAGTACAGTTTTGGTCACAGAGTGTCTGGACATTTTGTATTGATCCAACTACCGCTTTGACATAGGACCAAAATATCTTACGATTTTCTGCCAAGTCAGTACATAGAACTTTAGTTTCGAATTCATTGAAAGCCTCTCGCATAGCCCTCCTCACACTACATTTCGCTTCGCATACTTTTTGTTTGTCTGCAAGGCTTTGGCTATGTATATGTTTGCTGTGAAGTTCTCTTTGCTTCCGCAGCAGTTTTCTAACTCGGTTGTTGTACCACGGTGGCTCTTTCCCATCTCTTACGATCTTGCTTGGCACTTACTCATCTAACGCATATTGTACGATGGTTTTGAACGTTGTCCACTGATCCTCAACACTAAAACTTTTGTGTTGAGCCGTCAGGTACTCTGTAATCGGCTTTTTGTCACTTTTGCTAAACAGAAAATTCTTCCTACCTTTTTTTAATATTACTATTTACGGCTGAAATCATCGATGCAGTAACCGCTTTATGAACGCTGATTCCCTGTTCTGCATTAACTGATTCAAATATTTCGGGTCGGTTTGTCACCAGAAGCTCTAATATGTTATCGCCACGAGTAGGTTCTCTGTTTAAATGCTCAAGGTAGTTTTCAGATAAAGCACTAAAAAATATTTCACTGGATTCTTTCTCCCTGCCACCCGTTATGAACGTCTGAGTCTCCGAGTCTATATCTGGCAAATTAAAATCTCCACACAGGACTATGACATGGTGGGGAAATCTACTGGTAGACCAGGTTGTGCTTCATGGTTCGACTGCAGACCTTGCAGATAAGTAGTCTTGGAGACAAAAGTTCTGATTCGCGACGAAATTTCTGGGTTATATTCTCACTAGGAAGCTTCGAGAGTTACAGTAAACTTTCTTTGGTGCACCGCATTCAAGCTACTGGTAGACCAGATTGTGCTCCATGGTTCGACAGCAGCCCTTGCATATCAGTAATCTTGGAGCATAAAGTTTTGAATTGCGACAAAATTTCTATGTTATATTCTTACTAGGAAGCTTCGAGAGTTTGAGTAAACGTGCTTTGGTGCATCATATTCAAGCTACTGGTCCACCAGGTGATGCTAAATGGTTGGACTGCAGACATTGCAGATAAGTAGTTTTGGAGACTAGAGATCTGAAATGCGATGAGGTTTCTGAGATATATTCTCACTAGGAAGCTTCGAGAGTTACAGTAAACTTGCTTTGGTGAATCGGATTCAAGCTACTGGTAGTCCAGGTTGTGCTCCATGGTTCGACTGCAGACCTTGCCGATAAGTAGTCCTGGAGACTAAAGTTCTGAATTGCGACGAAATTTATGGGTTATATTCTCACTAGGAAGCTTCGAGAGTTACATTAAACTTGCTTTGGTGCATCGGATTCAACCTACTGGTAGACGAGGTTGCACTCCATGGTTCGACTGCAGACCTTGAAGATAAGCAGTATTGGAGACTAATGTTCTGAATTGCGACGACATTTCTGGATTATTTTCTCACAAAGCAGCTTAGAGAGTTATAATAAACTTGCTTTTTTGTATCGGAGTCAAGTTACTGGTCCTCCAGGTTGTGCTCCATGGTTCGACTGCAGACCTTGCAGATAAGTAGTCTTGGAGCCTAAAGTTCTGTATTGCGACGAAGTTTCTGGGTTATATTCTCACTATGAAGCTTCGAGAGTTACAGTAAACGTGTTTTGGTGCATCGGCCTTAAGCTACTGGTCCACAAGGTGATGCTCCATGGTTCCATTGCTGACCTTGCAGATAAGTAGTATATGCGACTAAAGTTCTGATTTGCGACGAAATTTCTGGCTTACATTCTCACTAGGAAGCCTCGACAGCGACAGTAAACATGCTTTGGTGCATCGGATTTTTACCTACTGGTAAACCAGGTGATCCTCCATGGTTCCACTGTTGACCTTGCACATAAGTAGGCTTGGAGACTAGAATTCTGAATTGCGATGAAATTTCTGGTTTATATTCTCACCAGGTAATTTCGAGAGATACAGTAAATTTGCTTTGGTGCATCGGTTTCAAGCTACTGGCCCACCAGGTATTGCTACATGGTTACACTGCTGACCTTGAGGATAAGTAGACGTGGAGATTAAATTTCTAAATTGAGTCGAAATTTCTAGGTTATATTCTCACTAGGAACCTTCGTGAGTTACAGTAATCATGCTTTGGTCCATCGGAATCAAGCTACTGGTCCACCAGGTGATGTTCCATGGTTCCACTGCTGACCTTGCAGATAAGTAGGATTGGAGACTAATGTTCTGAATTGCGATGAAATTTCCCTGTTAAATTCTCAATAGGAAGCTTCCCTTGCTACAGTAATCCTGCTTTGGTACATCGGATTCAAACTACTTGTAATCCAGGTATTGCTCCATGGTTCCACAGGTGACCTTACCGATAAGTAGGCTTGGTGACTAAAGTTCTGAATTGTGATGAAATTTCTGCATTATATTCCCACTATGAAGCTTTGAGAGTTACAGTAAACTTGCTTTGGTGCATCGGATTTAAGCTAATGGTCCACCATTTGATGCTCTATGGTTCCACAGCTGACCTTGCAGATCAGTAGGCTTGGAGACGAAATTGCAGAATTGCGACCCAATTTCTGGTTTATATTCTAACTAGGAAGCTTCGAGAGTTACAGTAAAAGTGCTTTGTGCATCGGATTCAATTGCGATGAAATTTCCCTGTTAAATTCTCAATAGGAAGCTTCCCGTGCTACAGTAATCCTGCTTTGGTACATCGGATTCAAACTACTTGTAATCCAGGTATTGCTCCATGGTTCCACTGCTGACCTTACCGATAAGTAGGCTTGGAGACTAAAGTTCTTAATTGTGATGAAATTTCTGCATTATATTCCCACTAGGAATCTTTGAGAGTTACAGTAAACTTGCTTTGGTGCATCGGATTTAAGCTAATGGTCCACCATTTGATGCTCTATGGTTCCACAGCTGACCTTGCAGATCAGTAGGCTTGGAGACGAAATTACAGAATTGCGACCCAATTTCTGGTTTATATTCTAACTAGGAAGCTTCGAGAGTTACAGTAAAACTGCTTTGTGCATCGGATTCAAGCTACTGGTCCATCAGGTGTTGCTCCATGTTTCCACTGCACACCTATCGGATAAGTAGCCTTGGAGACTAAACTTCTGAATTGCGACGATATTTCTGGGTTATATTCCCACTAGCAAACTTAGATGGCTACAGTAAACTTGCTTTGGTGCTTCGGATTTAAGCTACTGGTCCACTAGGTGATGCTCCATGGTTCCACTGCTGACCTTGTACATAGGTAGGCTTGGAGACAAAAGTTCTCAAAAGCGATGAAATTTATGGGTAACATTCTCACTAGGAAGCTTCGAGAGCTACAGTAAACTCTCTTTGTTGCATCGGATATATCTACTGGACCACCAGGTGATGCTCCACGGTTCCACTTCTGTCCTTGTAGAAAAGTAGGCTTGCAGGCTAAAGTTCTGAATTGCGATGAAATTTCTGCATTATATCCCCACTAGGAAGCTTAGAGAGTTACGTTAAACTTTCTTTGGCGCATCCGATTTAAGCTACTGATCCACTGTTTGATGGCCAATGGTTCCACTGCTGACCTTGCAGATAGGTAGCCTTTGAGGCTAAACTTCTGAATTGCCAGGAAATTTCTGGGTTACATTCTTACTAGGAAACTTCGTAAAAAGCAGTAAACTTGCTTTGGTGCATCGGATTCGAGCTACAAGTCCACCAGGTGATGCTCATTGGTGCCACTGCTGACCTTGCAAATAAGAAAGCTTGGAGACTAAAGTTCTGAATTGCGATGAAATTTCCCTGTTAAATTCTCAATAAGAAGGTTCCCGTGCTACAGTAATCCTGCTTTGGTACATCGGATTCAAACTACTTGTAATCCAGGTATTGCTCCATGGTTCCACTGCTGACCTTACCGATAAGTAGGCTTGGAGACTAAAGTTCTGAATTGTGATGAAATTTTTGCATTGTATTCCCACTAGGAAGCATCGAGAGGTACAGTAAACTTGCGTTGGTGCATCGGATTTAAGCTACTGGTCCACCAGTTGATTCTTCATGGTTCCACTGCTGACCTAGCAAACAAGTAGGCTTGGAGAATAAAGTTCTGAATTGTGTCGAAATTTCTGGTTTATATTCTCACTAGGAACCTTCGAGTGTTACAGTAAACATGCTTTTGTGCATCGGTTTCAAGCTACTGGTGCACAAGGTGATGCTCCATGGTTCCACTGCTTACCTTGCAGATAAGTAGCCTTGGAGACTAAAGTTCTGAATTGCGACTATATTTCAGGGTTATATTCTCAGTTGGAAACATTGATAGCTACAGTAAACTTGCTTTGGTGCATCGGATTTAAGCTAATGGTCCAACAAGTGAAGCTCCACGGTTCCACTGCTGACCATGCAGATAAGTTGGCTTGGAGACTAATGTTCTGAAATGTGCCGAAATTTCTTGGTTACATAATCACTAGGAAGCTTCGAGAGCTACAGTAGACCTGCTATGGTGCAACGGATTCAAGCTACTGGTCCACCAGGTATTGCTCCATGGTTCCCATTCTGACCTTGCCGATAAGTAGGCCTGAGACTAATGTTCTTAATTGCGATGAAATTTCTGCATTATATTCATACTAGGGAGCTTTAAGAGTTACGGTAAACTTGCTTTGGTGCATCCGATTAAGCTACTGGTCCACTGTTTGATGGCCAATGGTTCCACTGCTGACCTTGCAGATAAGTAGGCTTGGAAGTTAAATTTCTGAATTGCCAGGAAATTTCTGGGTTACGTTCTTACTAGGAAACTTCGAAAAAAAGGGTAAAGTTGCTTTGGTGCATCGGATTCAAGCTACTAGTCCACCAGGTGATGCTCATTGGTGCCACAGCTGACCTTGCAAATAAGAAGACTTGGAAACTAACGTTCTGAATTGGGACGAAATTTCTGGGTTTCATTCTCACTATGAAGCTTTCTGGGTTACGTTCTTACTAGGAAACTTCGAAAAAAAGAGTAAACTTGCTTTTGTGCATCGGACTTAAGCTACTGGTCCACAAGGTGATGCTCTATGGTTCCAATGCTGATCTTGCAGATAAGTAGTCTTGGAGACAAACGTTCTCAAAAGCGACGAAATTTATGGGTAACAGTCTCCCTAGGAAGCTTCGAGTGCTACCGTAAAGTTGCTTTGGTGCATCGGATATATATACTGGTCCACCAGGTGGTGCTCCATGGTTCCCCTGTTGTCCTTGTAGATAAGTAGGCTTAAAGGCTAATGTTCTGAATTGCGAAAAAATTTCTGTGTTATATTCCCACTACGAAGCTTCGAGAGGTACAGTAAACTTGCGTTGGTGCATCGGATTTAAGCCACTGGTCCACCAGATGATTCTCCAGGGTTCCACTGCTGACCTTGCAAATCAGTAGGCTTCGAGAATAAAGTTCTGAATTGCGACGAAATTTCTGGCTTATATTCTCACTAGGACGCTTCGAGAGTTACAGTGAACATGCTATGGTGCATCGGATTCAAGTTACTAGTCCACCAAGGTATGCTCCATGGCTCCAAAGCTGACCTTGCACATAAGTGGGCTTGAAGATTCAAGTTCTGAACTGCTACGAAATTTCTTTGTAATATTCTCACTTCGAAGCTTTAAGAGTTACAGTAAACAGGCTTTGGTGCATCGGATTCAAGTTACTGGTCCGCCAGTGTATGCTAAATGGCTTCAAAGCTGATCTTACAGATAATTGTGCTTGAAGACTGAAGTTCTGAATTGCAACGAAATTTCTGGGTTATATTCTCACTAGGAACCTTCGAGTGTTACAGTAAACATGCTTTTGTGCATCGGTTTTAAGCTACTGGTGCACAAGTTGATGCTCCATGGTTCCACTGCTACCTTGCAGATAAGTAGCTGGAGACTAAAGTTCTGAATTGCGAAGAAATTTCTGGGTTACATGATTAGAAGGAAGCTTCTAGAGCTACAGTAGACCTGCTTTGGTGCAACAGATTCAAACTACTGGCCCACCAGGTATTGCTTCAAGGTTCCCGTTCTGACCTTTCCGATAAGTAGGCTTGGAGACTAAAGTTCTTAATTGCGATGAAATTTCTGCATTATATTCCCACTAGGGAGCTTCGAGAGTTACAGTAATCTTGCTTTGGTTTATCGGATTTAAGCTACTGGTCCACCAGGTGATGCTCCATGGTTCCACTGCTGACCTTGCAGACAAGTAGGCTGGGAGACTAAAGTTCTTAATTGCTATGAAATTTCTGCGTTATATACCCACTAGGAAGCTTTGAGAGTTACATTAAACTTGCTTTGGTGCATCGGGTTTAAGCTACTGGTCCACCATTTGATGCTCAATGGTTCCACTGCTGCCTTGCAGATAAGTACCCTTGGAGACAAAAGTTCTGAATTGCAACGATATTTCTGGGTTATATTCTCAGTAGGAAACTTCGATAGCTACAGTAAACTTGCTTTGGTGTATCTGATTTAAGCTACCGGTAAACTAAGTGATGCTCCATGGTTCCACTGCTGACCTTGCAGATAAGTCGGCTTGGAGATTAAAGTTCTGAATTGCGACGAACTTTCTTGGTTACATAATCACTAGGAAGCTTCGAGAGCTGCAGTAGACCTGCTTTGGTGCAACAAATTCAAGCTACTGGTCCATCAGGTGACTCTCGATGGTTCCACTGCTGACGTTGTAGATGCGTAGGCTTGCAGGCTAAAGTTCTGAATTGCGATGAAATTTCTGTGTTATATTCCCTCTAGGAAGCTTCTAGATTTACAGTAAACCTGCTTTGCTGCATCGGATTAAAGCTAATGCTCCACCAGGTGATGCTCCATTGTTCCGCTGTTGACTTTGCCAATATGTAGAGTTGGAGAATAAACTTCTGATTTGCGACGAAATTTTTGGTTTATATTCTCACTAGGAAGATTTGAGAGCTACAGTAGACCTGCTTTGGTGCATCAAATTCAAGCTACTGGTCCACTAGGTATTGCTCCATGGTTTGCATTCTGACCTCGCCGATAAGTAGGCTTGGAGACTAAAGTTCTTAATTGCGATGAAATTTCTGCATTATATTCGCACTAGGTAGCTTCGAGAGTTACAGTAATCTTGCTTTGGTGCATCGGATTTAAGCTACTGGTCCACCAGGTGATGCTCCATGGTTCCACTGCTGACCTTGTAGATAAGTAGGCTGGGAGACTAAAGTTTTGAATTGTTATGAGATTTCTGCATTATATCCAACTAGGAAGCTTTATAGTAAACTTGCTTGCTGAATCTGATTTAAGCTGCTGGTACACCACGTGATGCTCCATGATTCCAGTGCTTACCTTGCAGATAAGTAGCCTTGGAGACTAAAGTTCTGAATTGCGACGAAATTCATGGGTTATATTCTCTCTAGGAAGCTTCGAGAGTTACAGTAAACTTGCTTTGGTGCATCGGATTTAAGCTACTGGTCCACCAAGTGATGCTCCATGGTTCGTGTGCTGACATTGCAGATGAGTAGGCATGGATATTAAAGTTGTGAATTGCGGCCAAATTTCTGGATTATATTGTCACTAGGAAGCTTCGATAGCTACTGTAGACCTGTTTTGGGGCATCGGATTCAAGCTACTGGTCCACTAGGTATTGCTTCATGGTTTCCATTCTGACATTGCGATAAGTAGGATTGGAGACTTAAGTTCTTAATTGCGAAGAAATTTCTGCATTATATTCCCACTAGGTAGCTTTGAGAGTTACAGTAAACTTATTTGGTGTATCGGATTTAAGCTACTGGTCCACCATTTGATGCTCAATGGTACCACTACCGACCTTGCAGATAAGTAGGCTTTGAGATTATATTTCTGAATTGCGACGAAATTTCTAAGTTATATTCTAACTAGGAAGCTTCGAGAATTTGAGTAAACGTGGTTTGGTTGCATCAGATTCAAGCTACTGGTCCACTAGGTATTGCTCCATGGTTTCCATTCTGACCATGCGTATAAGTAGACTGGGAGACTAAAGTTCTGAATTGCTATGAAATTTCTGCATTATATTCCCACTAGCAAGCTTTGATAGTTACAGTAAGATTGCTTTGGTGCATCGGATTTAAGCTACAGGTCCACCAGGTATTGCTCCATGGTTCCCATTCTGACGTTGCCGATAAATAGGCTTGGAGACTAAAGTTCTTATTTGCGATGAAATTAATTCATTCTATTCCCACTAGCAGCTTCGAGAGTTAAAGTAAACTTGCTTTGATGCATCGGTTTCAAGCTACCGGTCAACGAGGTATTGCTCCATGGTTCCACTGCTGACCTAGACGATAAGTATTCTTGGAGACTAAAGTTCTGAATTCTATGAAATTTCTGCATTAAATTCCCACTAGGAAGCTTTGAGAGTTACAGTAAACTAGCTTTCGAGCATCGGATTTAAGCTACTGGTCCACCATTTGATGCTCAATGGTTCCACTGCTGACCTTGCAGATAAGTAGGCTTTGAGACTAAATTTCTGAATTGCGACGAAATTTCTGTAATATATTCTAAATAGGAAGCTTCGAGAGTTACAATAAACGTGCTTTGGTGCATCGGAATCAAGCTACTGGTCCATCAGGTGATTCTCCATGGTTCCACTGCTGACCATGTAGATGCGTAGGCTTGCAGGCTAAAGTTCTGAATTGTGATGAAATTTCTGTTTTATATTCCCTCTAGGAAGTTTCGAGAGCTACAGTAGACCTGTTTTGGTGCATCGGCTTCAAGCTACTGGTCCACTAAGCATTGCTCCATGGTTTCCATTCTGACCTTGACGATAAGTAGGCTTGCAGGCAAAAGTTCTGAATTGCGATGAAATTTCTGTGTTATATTCCCTCCAGGAAGCTTCGAGAGCTACAGTAAACATGGTTTGGTGCATCGGATTAAAGCTATTGCTCCACCAGGTGATGCTACATTGTTCCGCTGTTGACCTTGCAAATAAGAAGACTTGGAAACTAACGTTCTGAATTGGGACGAAATTTCTGGGTTTCATTCTCACTATGAAGCTTTCTGGGTTACGTTCTTACTAGGAAACTTCGAAAAAAAGAGTAAACTTGCTTTTGTGCATCGGACTTAAGCTACTGGTCCACAAGGTGATGCTCTATGGTTCCAATGCTGATCTTGCAGATAAGTAGTCTTGGAGACAAACGTTCTCAAAAGCGACGAAATTTATGGGTAACAGTCTCCCTAGGAAGCTTCGAGTGCTACCGTAAAGTTGCTTTGGTGCATCGGATATATATACTGGTCCACCAGGTGGTGCTCCATGGTTCCCCTGTTGTCCTTGTAGATAAGTAGGCTTAAAGGCTAATGTTCTGAATTGCGAAAAAATTTCTGTGTTATATTCCCACTACGAAGCTTCGAGAGGTACAGTAAACTTGCGTTGGTGCATCGGATTTAAGCCACTGGTCCACCAGATGATTCTCCAGGGTTCCACTGCTGACCTTGCAAATCAGTAGGCTTCGAGAATAAAGTTCTGAATTGCGACGAAATTTCTGGCTTATATTCTCACTAGGACGCTTCGAGAGTTACAGTGAACATGCTATGGTGCATCGGATTCAAGTTACTAGTCCACCAAGGTATGCTCCATGGCTCCAAAGCTGACCTTGCACATAAGTGGGCTTGAAGATTCAAGTTCTGAACTGCTACGAAATTTCTTTGTAATATTCTCACTTCGAAGCTTTAAGAGTTACAGTAAACAGGCTTTGGTGCATCGGATTCAAGTTACTGGTCCGCCAGTGTATGCTAAATGGCTTCAAAGCTGATCTTACAGATAATTGTGCTTGAAGACTGAAGTTCTGAATTGCAACGAAATTTCTGGGTTATATTCTCACTAGGAACCTTCGAGTGTTACAGTAAACATGCTTTTGTGCATCGGTTTTAAGCTACTGGTGCACAAGTTGATGCTCCATGGTTCCACTGCTACCTTGCAGATAAGTAGCTGGAGACTAAAGTTCTGAATTGCGAAGAAATTTCTGGGTTACATGATTAGAAGGAAGCTTCTAGAGCTACAGTAGACCTGCTTTGGTGCAACAGATTCAAACTACTGGCCCACCAGGTATTGCTTCAAGGTTCCCGTTCTGACCTTTCCGATAAGTAGGCTTGGAGACTAAAGTTCTTAATTGCGATGAAATTTCTGCATTATATTCCCACTAGGGAGCTTCGAGAGTTACAGTAATCTTGCTTTGGTTTATCGGATTTAAGCTACTGGTCCACCAGGTGATGCTCCATGGTTCCACTGCTGACCTTGCAGACAAGTAGGCTGGGAGACTAAAGTTCTTAATTGCTATGAAATTTCTGCGTTATATACCCACTAGGAAGCTTTGAGAGTTACATTAAACTTGCTTTGGTGCATCGGGTTTAAGCTACTGGTCCACCATTTGATGCTCAATGGTTCCACTGCTGCCTTGCAGATAAGTACCCTTGGAGACAAAAGTTCTGAATTGCAACGATATTTCTGGGTTATATTCTCAGTAGGAAACTTCGATAGCTACAGTAAACTTGCTTTGGTGTATCTGATTTAAGCTACCGGTAAACTAAGTGATGCTCCATGGTTCCACTGCTGACCTTGCAGATAAGTCGGCTTGGAGATTAAAGTTCTGAATTGCGACGAACTTTCTTGGTTACATAATCACTAGGAAGCTTCGAGAGCTGCAGTAGACCTGCTTTGGTGCAACAAATTCAAGCTACTGGTCCATCAGGTGACTCTCGATGGTTCCACTGCTGACGTTGTAGATGCGTAGGCTTGCAGGCTAAAGTTCTGAATTGCGATGAAATTTCTGTGTTATATTCCCTCTAGGAAGCTTCTAGATTTACAGTAAACCTGCTTTGCTGCATCGGATTAAAGCTAATGCTCCACCAGGTGATGCTCCATTGTTCCGCTGTTGACTTTGCCAATATGTAGAGTTGGAGAATAAACTTCTGATTTGCGACGAAATTTTTGGTTTATATTCTCACTAGGAAGATTTGAGAGCTACAGTAGACCTGCTTTGGTGCATCAAATTCAAGCTACTGGTCCACTAGGTATTGCTCCATGGTTTGCATTCTGACCTCGCCGATAAGTAGGCTTGGAGACTAAAGTTCTTAATTGCGATGAAATTTCTGCATTATATTCGCACTAGGTAGCTTCGAGAGTTACAGTAATCTTGCTTTGGTGCATCGGATTTAAGCTACTGGTCCACCAGGTGATGCTCCATGGTTCCACTGCTGACCTTGTAGATAAGTAGGCTGGGAGACTAAAGTTTTGAATTGTTATGAGATTTCTGCATTATATCCAACTAGGAAGCTTTATAGTAAACTTGCTTGCTGAATCTGATTTAAGCTGCTGGTACACCACGTGATGCTCCATGATTCCAGTGCTTACCTTGCAGATAAGTAGCCTTGGAGACTAAAGTTCTGAATTGCGACGAAATTCATGGGTTATATTCTCTCTAGGAAGCTTCGAGAGTTACAGTAAACTTGCTTTGGTGCATCGGATTTAAGCTACTGGTCCACCAAGTGATGCTCCATGGTTCGTGTGCTGACATTGCAGATGAGTAGGCATGGATATTAAAGTTGTGAATTGCGGCCAAATTTCTGGATTATATTGTCACTAGGAAGCTTCGATAGCTACTGTAGACCTGTTTTGGGGCATCGGATTCAAGCTACTGGTCCACTAGGTATTGCTTCATGGTTTCCATTCTGACATTGCGATAAGTAGGATTGGAGACTTAAGTTCTTAATTGCGAAGAAATTTCTGCATTATATTCCCACTAGGTAGCTTTGAGAGTTACAGTAAACTTATTTGGTGTATCGGATTTAAGCTACTGGTCCACCATTTGATGCTCAATGGTACCACTACCGACCTTGCAGATAAGTAGGCTTTGAGATTATATTTCTGAATTGCGACGAAATTTCTAAGTTATATTCTAACTAGGAAGCTTCGAGAATTTGAGTAAACGTGGTTTGGTTGCATCAGATTCAAGCTACTGGTCCACTAGGTATTGCTCCATGGTTTCCATTCTGACCATGCGTATAAGTAGACTGGGAGACTAAAGTTCTGAATTGCTATGAAATTTCTGCATTATATTCCCACTAGCAAGCTTTGATAGTTACAGTAAGATTGCTTTGGTGCATCGGATTTAAGCTACCGGTCAACGAGGTATTGCTCCATGGTTCCACTGCTGACCTAGACGATAAGTATTCTTGGAGACTAAAGTTCTGAATTCTATGAAATTTCTGCATTAAATTCCCACTAGGAAGCTTTGAGAGTTACAGTAAACTAGCTTTCGAGCATCGGATTTAAGCTACTGGTCCACCATTTGATGCTCAATGGTTCCACTGCTGACCTTGCAGATAAGTAGGCTTTGAGACTAAATTTCTGAATTGCGACGAAATTTCTGTAATATATTCTAAATAGGAAGCTTCGAGAGTTACAATAAACGTGCTTTGGTGCATCGGAATCAAGCTACTGGTCCATCAGGTGATTCTCCATGGTTCCACTGCTGACCATGTAGATGCGTAGGCTTGCAGGCTAAAGTTCTGAATTGTGATGAAATTTCTGTTTTATATTCCCTCTAGGAAGTTTCGAGAGCTACAGTAGACCTGTTTTGGTGCATCGGCTTCAAGCTACTGGTCCACTAAGCATTGCTCCATGGTTTCCATTCTGACCTTGACGATAAGTAGGCTTGCAGGCAAAAGTTCTGAATTGCGATGAAATTTCTGTGTTATATTCCCTCCAGGAAGCTTCGAGAGCTACAGTAAACATGGTTTGGTGCATCGGATTAAAGCTATTGCTCCACCAGGTGATGCTACATTGTTCCGCTGTTGACCTTGCAAATAAGTAGGCTTGGAGAATAAAGTTCTGAATTGCAACGAAATTTTTGGTTTATATTCTCAGTAGGTAGCTTTGAGAGCTACAGTAGACCTGCTTTGGTTCATCGGATTTAAGTTTTTGATCCAACAGGTATTGCTCCATGGTTCCCATTCTGACCTTTGCCGATAAGTAGGCTTGGAGACTAAAGTTTCAATTGCAATGAAATTTCTGCGTTATATTACGACTAGGAAGCTTCGAGAGTTAATGTAAACTTGCTTTGGTGCATCGGATTTAAGCTACTGGTCCACCAGTTGATGGTCAATGGTTCCGCTGCTGACCTTGCTGATAAGTAGTCTTTGAGAATAAAGTTCTGATTTACGACGATATTTCTGGGTTATATTCTCAGTAGGAAACTTCGATAGCTATAGTAAACTTGCTTTGTTGCATAGGATTTAAGCTTCTTGTCCACCTAGTGATGCTCCATGTTTCCTCTATCTACCTTACAGATAAGTATGCTTTGAGACTAAAGTTCTGAATTGCGACGAAATTTCTGGGATACCTTCTCACTAGGAAGCTTCGAGAGTTAAAGTAAACTTGCTTTAGATTATCGGATTTAATCTACTGATTTACACAGGTGCTGCTCCATGGATCCACTGCTGACATTGCACATAAGTAGGCTTGAAGACTGAAGTTCTGAATTGCGACGAAATTTTTTAGTTACATACTCACTAAGAAGCTTCGAGAGCAGTATACCTGCTTCGGTGCGTTGGATCCAAGCTACTGGTCCACCAGGTATTCCTCCATGGTTCCCATTCTGACCTTGGCGGTAAGTAGGCATGGAGACTAAAGTGCTTAATTGTGGTGAAATTTCTGCATTATATACGCACTAGGAAACTTCGAGAGATATAGTAAACTTGTTTTGGTGCATCGGATTAAAGCTACAGGTTCACCAGGTGATGCTCCATGGTTCCACTGCTGATCTTGCAGATAAGTATGCTTGGAGACTAAAGTTCTTAATTACGATTAAATTTCTGTGATACATTCCTACTAGGAAGCTGCGAGAGTTACAGTAAAGTTGCTTTGGTGCATCGGATTTAAGATTGTGGTCCACCAGGTGATGCTCCATGGTTCCAGTGCTGACCTTTTAGATAAGTAGGCTCAGAGAGTAAAGTTCTGAATTGCGACGATATTTCTGGGTTATATTCTCAAGAGGAAGCTTCGAGAGCTACAGTACACTTGCTTTGGTGCATCGGATTAAACCTACTGGTCCACCAGGTGAAGATCCATTGTTCCACTGCTGACCTTGCAGATAAGTTCCCTTGGAGACTAAAGTTCTGAATTGCTACGAACTTTCTGGGTTACATACTCACTAGGTAACTTCGAGAGATACAGTAATCTTTCTTTGGTGCAGCGTATTTAAGCTACTGGGCCACCAGGTGATGCTCCATGGTTCCACAGCTGACCTTGCAAATAAGTGGGCTTTGAGATTAAAGTTCTGAATTACGACGAACTTTCTGGGTTACATACTCAATGGGAAGTTTCGAGCGCTACAGTAAACTTGCTTGGGTGCATCGGATTTAAGATACTGGTACACCAGGTAATGCTCCATGGTTCCACTGCTGACCTTGAAGATAATTTTGCTTGGTGACTAAGGTTCTGAATTGCTATAAAATATCTTAATTATATTCCCACTAGGAAGCTTTGAGAGTTACAGTAAACTTGCTTTGGTGCATCATATTTAAGCTACTGATCCAACAGGTAATGCTCCTTGGTTCCACTGCTGACCTTGCAGATAACTAGCCTTGGAGACTAAAGTTCTGAATTGCGACGATATTTCTGGGTTATATTCTCAGTCGGAAACTTCGATAGCTTTAGTAGACTTGCTTTGGTGCATGGGATTTAAGCTACTGGTCCACCAGGTCATAATCCGTGGTTCACCTGCTGACCACGCAGATAAGTAGGCTTGGAGACTAAAGTTCTGAATTGCAACGAAATTTCTGGGATTCATTCTCAAGAGGAAGCTTCGAGAGCTACAGTACACTTGCTTTGGTGCATCGGATTAAACCTACTGGTCCACCAGGTGAAGATCCATTGTTCCACTGCTGACCTTGCAGATAAGTACCCTTTGAGACTAAAGTTCTGAATTGCGACGAACTTTCTGGTTTACATACTCACTAGGAAGCTTCGAGCACTACAGTAAACTTGCTTTGGTGCATCGGATTTAAGCTACTGGTACACCAGGTGATGCTCCATGGTTCTACTGCTTACCTTGCAGATAAGTAGACTTGGAGACTAAAGTTCTGAATTGTGACGAATTTTCAGGGTTGCATTTTAACTAGGAAGTTTCGAGAGTTACAGTAAAATTGCATTGGTGCATCGGATTTAAGCTGCTAGGTCCACCGGGTGGTGCTCCATGGTTTCACTGCTGACCTTGCAGATAAGTATGCTTGGAGAATAAAGTTCTTAATTGCGATGAAATTTCTGCATTATATTCCCTCTAGGAAGATTCGAGAGTTACAGTAAACTTGCTTTGGATCATCGGATTAAGGCTTCTGGTTCACCAGGTTATGCGCAATGGTTCCACTGCTGACCTTGGATATATGTAGGCTTGGAGACTAAAGTTCTGAAATGCTATGAAATTTCAGTGATATATTCCCAATAGGAAGCTTTGAGAGTTACAGTAAACTTGCTTTGGTGCTTCGGATTTAAGCTACTGGTCCACTACGAGATGCTCCTTGGTTCCACTGCTGACCTTTCAGATAAGTAGCCTTGCAGACTAAAGTTGTGAATTGCGACGATATTTCTGGTTTATATTCTCAGTCGGAAACTTCGATAGCTATAGTAGAGTTCCTTTGGTGCATAGGATTTAAGCTACTGGTCAACCAGGTGATACTCCATGGTTCCACTGCTGACCTTGCAGATTAGTAGGCTTGGAGACTAAAGTTCTGAATTGCGACGAAATTTCTGGGTTGTATTCTCACTAAGAAGCCTCGAGAGGTACAGTAAACTTGCTTTGGTGCATCGGATTCAGCCAACTGGTCCACCAGGTTGTGGTCCATTGTTTCACTGCTGAAATTGCAGATAGGTGGGATTGGAGACTAAAGTTCTGAATTGCGACGACGTTTCTGGGTTATATTCTCACTAGGAATCTTCGAGAGGTACAGTAAACTTGTTTTGGTGCATCAGATTTAAGCTACTGGTCCACCAGGTGCTGTTCCATGGTTCCGCTGCAGAAATTGCATTAAAGTAGGCTTGCTGACAAAGGTTCTGAATTGCGACGAAATTTCTGTGTTGTATTCTCACTAGAAGGCTTCGAGAGTTACAGTAAACTTGGTTTGGTGCATTAGATTCAAGCTATTCCACCAGGTGATGCTCCATGGTTCCACAGCTAAAATTGCTGATAAGTAGGCATGGAGACAAAAGTTCTGAATTGCGACGAAATTTCTGGGTTACATTCTCACTAGGAAGCATCGAGAGTCACAGTAAAGTTTCTTTGGTGCATCGGATTCAAGCTACTGGTCCACCAGGTGATGCTCCATGGTTCCACTGCTGACCTTGCAGATTAGTAGGCTTGGAGACTAAAGTTCTGAATTGCGACGAAATTTCTGGGTTGTATTCTCACTAAGAAGCCTCGAGAGGTACAGTAAACTTGCTTTGGTGCATCGGATTCAGCCAACTGGTCCACCAGGTTGTGGTCCATTGTTTCACTGCTGAAATTGCAGATAGGTGGGATTGGAGACTAAAGTTCTGAATTGCGACGACGTTTCTGGGTTATATTCTCACTAGGAAGCTTCAAGATTTACAGCATACTTGCTTTGGTGCATCGGATTCAATATACTAATACACCAAAAGATGCTCCATGGCTCCGCTGTTGACCTTGCAGATAAGTAGCCTTGTAGACTAAAGTTTTGAATTGGGACGAAATTTCTAGTCTATATTCTCACTAGGAAACCTCGAGAGTTGTTGTAAACTTGCGTTGATGCATCGGATTTAAGCCACTGGTCCACCAGGTGAGGCTCCATTTTTCCACTGCTGACCTTGCAAATATGTAGCCTTGGAGACTAAAGTTCTGAATTGCGACGAACTTTCTGGGTTACATTCCCACTAGGTAGCTTCGACCACTACAGTAGACTTGGTTCGGGGCATCGGATTTAAGCTACTGGTACAACAGGTGATGCTCCATGGTTCCACTGCTTACCTTGCAGATAAGTAGGCTTGGTCACTTATGTTCTGAATTGTGACGAATTTTCTGGGTTGCATTCTCACTAGGAAGCTTCGAGACTTACAGTAAAGTTGCTTTGGTGCATCGTATTTAAGCTATTGGTCCACCAGCTGATGCTCCGTGGTTCCACTGCTGACCTTGCAAATTAGTATCCTTGGAGACTAAAGTTCTGAATTACGACGAACTCTCTGGGTTACATTCTCACTAGGAAGCATCGAGCGCTACAGTAAACTTGCCTGGGTGCATCGGATTTAAGATACTGGTACGCCGGGTGACGTTCCATCGTTACACTGCTTAATTTGCAGATAAGTAGGCTTGGAGACTAATATTCTGAATTGGGCGTAATTTCTGGGATGTATTCTCACTAGGAAGCTTCGAGATGTACAGAAAACTTGCTTTGGTGCATCGGATTCAAGCTACTAGTCCACCAGGTTTTGACTATGGTTCCACTGCTGAAATTGCAGATAGGTGGGCTTGGAGACTAAAGTACTGAATTGCGACGATGTTTCTGGGTTATATTCTCACTAGGAAGCTTCGAGATTTACAGCAAACTTTCATTGGTGCATCGGATTCAATCTACTGGTAAACCAGAAGATGCTCCATATCTCCACTGTTGACCTTGCAGATAAGTAGCCCTGAAGACTAAAGATTTAAATTTCAACGAAGTTTCTGCTTTATATTCTCAATAGGAAACATCGAGAGTTACAGATAACTGTCTTTGGTGCATCGGATTTAAGCTACTGGTCCACCAGGTGATGCTCCATGGCACCACCGCTGACCTTGCAAATAAGTAGGCTTGGACACTAAAGTTATGAACGGCGACGAAATTTCTGGGTTACATTCTCACTAGGAACCTTTGACTGCTACAGTAAACTTTCTTTGCTGCATCGGATTTAAGCTACTGGTCCAATAGGTGATGCTCCATTGTTTTACTGCTGACCTTGCAGATAAGTAGGCATGGAGACTAAAGTTCTGAATTGTGACGAATTTTCTAGGTTACATTCTCACTAGTAAGCTTCGAGATCTCCAGTAAACTTGCTTTGGTGCATCAAGTATATCTATTGGTCCACCTGGTGATGCTCCATTGTTCCACTGCTGACGTTGTAGATAAGTAGGCTTTGAGACAATAGTTCTGATTTGCGACGATATTTCTGGGTTATATTCTCACCAGGAAACTTTGAGTGTTTCATAAACTTGCTTGGTGCATCGGTTTTAAGCTACTGGTCCAGCAGGTATTGCTACATGGTTCCACTGCTGTCCTTGCCGGTATGTAGTCTTAAAGACTAAAGTTCTGAATAGCAATTAAATTTCTGCGTTATGTTCGCACTAGGAAGCTTCGAGAGTTACAGTAAACTTGTTTTGGTGCATCGGATTTAAGCTACTGGTACACCAGGTGATGCTCCATGGTTCTACTGCTGACCACGAAGATAAGTAGGCTTGGAGACAAAGTTCTGAATTGCGACGAAATTTCTGGGTTACATTCTCTAGAGGAAGCTTCGAGAGGAACGGTAAAATTGCTTTATGCATTGGATTAAACCTACTGGTCCACCTGGTGAAGATCCATGGTTCCACTGCTGACCTTGCAGATAAGTACCCATGGAGACAAAAGTTCTGAATTGCGACGATGTTTCTGTGTTATATTCCCACTAGGAAGCTTCGAGAGGTACAGTAAACTTGTTTTGGTGCATCAGATTTAAGCTACTGGTCCACCAGGTACTGTTCCATGGTTCCGCTGCAGAAATTGCATTAAAGTAGGCTTGCTGACAAAGGTTCTGAATTGCGACGAAATTTCTGTGTTGTATTCTCACTAGGAGGCTTCGAGAGTTACAGTAAACTTGCTTTATTGCATTAGATTCAAGCTATTCCACCAGGTGATGCTCCATGTTTCCACGGCTAAAATTGCAGATAAGTAAGCATGGAGACAAAAGTTCTGAATTGCGACGAAATTTCTGGGTTACATTCTCACTAGGAAGCATCGAGAGTCACAGTAAAGTGGGTTAGGTGCATCGGATTCAAGCTACTGGTCCACTAGGTGATGCTCCATGGTTCCACTGCTGACCTTGCAGATTAGTAGGCTTGGAGACTAAAGTTCTGAATTGCAACGAAATTCTGGGTTACATTCTCATTAGGAAGCATCGAGAGTTAGAGTAAATATGTTTTGGTGCATCGGATTCAAGCTACTGGTCCACCAGGTGATGCTCCATGGTTCCACTGCTGTCTTCGCACATAAGTAAGATTAGAGATTAAAGTTCTAAATAGCGACGATATTTCTGGGATATAATCTCACTGGGAAACTTCGAGAGTTACAGTAAACTTGCTTTGATGCATCGGATTAATGCAACTCGTAAAGCAGGTGATGCTCCATGGTTAAAATGCTGACCTCTAAGAAAAGTAGGCTTGTAGACTAAAGATCTGAATTGCAAAGAAATTTCTGGGTTACATTCTCATTAGGAAGCTTCGAGAGTTACCGTAAACTTGCTTTGGTGCATTGGATTTAGGCTACTGGCCGCCAGGTGATGCTCCACGCTTAAACTGCTGAACTTGCAGATAAGTATGCTTGGAGAATAAAGTTCTTAATTGCGATGAAATTTCTGTATTATATTCCCACTAGGAAGATTCGAGAGTTACAGTAAACTTGCTTTGGTTCATCGGATTAAGGCTACTGCTTCACCAGGTGATGCGCAATGGTTCCACTGCTGACCTTGAAGGTAAGTAGGCTTGGAGACTAAAGTTCTGATTTGCTATGAAATTTCAGTGTTATATTCCCACTAGGAAGTTTTGAATTGGGGCAAATTTCTGCTTTATATTCTCGCTAGGAAACTTCGAGAGTTAACAGTAAACTTGCTTTAATGCATGTGATTTAAGCTACTGGTCCACCAGGTATTGCTCCATGGTTACCATTCTGACCTTGCCGATAAGTATGCTTGGAGACTACTGTTCTGAATTGCGACGAAATTTCTGGGTTACATTCTCAATGGGAAGCTTCGAGACCTATAGGAAACTGGCTTTGGTACGTCGGATTAAACCTTCTTATCGACCAGGTGATGATCCATGCTTCCACTGCTGACCTTGCAGATAAGTACCCTTGGAGACAAAAGTTCTGAATTGCGACGATATTTCTGGGTTATATTCTCAGTAGGAAACTTCGATAGCTACAGTAAAGTTGCTTTGGTGCATCGGATTTTTGCTACCTGCCCACCAGGTGATACTCCATGGTTCCACTGCTGACCTAGCAGATACATAGGTTTGCAAGCTAAAGCTCTGAATTGCGACGAAATTTCTGTGTTATTTTTACACTAGGAAGCTTCGAGAGGTACAGTAAACTTGTTTTGGTGCATCAGATTTAAGCTACTGGTCCACCAGATGATGCTCCACTGTTATGCTACTGATCTTCCAAATATGTAGGCTTGGAGAATTAAGTTCTGAATTGCGATGTAAGGTCTGCGTGCTTTGGTGCATTGGATCAACCTACTTGTCCACCAGTTGTTTCTCTATGTCTCCACTTCTGACCTTGAAGTTAAGTAGGCTTGGAGGCTAAAGTTCTGAATTGCGACGAACTTTCTGGGTTACATTCGCACTAGGAAGCTTCGAGCGCTACAGTAAACCTGCTTGGGTGCACCTGATTCAACCTACTTGTCCACCAGGTATTGCTCCATGGTTCCACTGCTGGCCTTGCCAACAAGTAGGCTTGGAGACTAAAGTTCTGAATTGCGACGAAATTTGTGGGTTACATTCTCAATAGGAAGCTTCGAGAACTACAGTAAACTTGCTTTGGTTCATCGGATTAAACCTACTAGTCCACCAGGTTATAATCCATGGTTCCACTGCTGACCTTGTAGATAAGTAGTTTTGGAGACTAAAGTTCTGAATTGCGACGATATATCTGAGTTATATTCTCACAAGGAAACTTCGAGAGATACAGTGATCTTGCTTTCGTTCAGCGGATTTAAGCTACTGGTCCACCAGACGATTCTCCATTGTTCCACTGCTGACGTTATAGATAAGTGTTCTTGAAGACTAAAGTTCTGAATTGCGACGATATTTCTGGGTTATATTCTCACTAGGAAACTTTGAGTGTTTCATAAACTTGCTTGGTGCATCGGTTTTAAGCTACTGGTCCAGCAGGTATTGCTCCATGGTTCCACTGCTATCCTTGCCGGTATGTAGTCTTAAAGACTAAAGTTCTGAATAGCAATGAAATTTCTGCGTTATGTTCCCACTAGGAAGCTTCGAGAGTTACAGTAAACTTGTTTTGGTGCATCGAATTTAAGCTACTGGTCCACCGGGTGATGCTCCATGGTTCCACTGCTGACCTTGCAGATAAGTAGGCTTGGAAACAAAAGTACTGAATGGCGACGACATTTCTGGGATATATTCTCACTAGGAAACGTCGAGTGTTTCAGTAAACTTGCTTTGGTGCATCTCAATGAAGCTACTGGTCTACCAGGTGATACTTCACAGTTCCACTGATGACCTTCCAAATAAGGAGGCTTAGAGATTAAAGTTCTGAATGGCGACGCAATTTCTGGGTTACATTCTCACTAGGAAGCTTCCAGAGTTACAGTAAACTTGCTTTGGAGCCACGAATTTAAGCTACTGGTCCTGCAGGTGATGCTCCATGGTTCTACTTATGGCCTTGCAGATATCTAGGCTTGGAGACTAAAGTTCTGAATATGCGACGATATTTCTGGGTTACATTCTCACAAAGAAACGTCGAGTGTTTCAGTAAACTTGCTTTGGTGCATCGCAATTAAGCTACTTGTCTACCAGGTGATACTCCATAGTTCCACTGCTGACGTTGCATATACATAGGCTTGCAGACTAAAGTTCTGAATTGCGTTGAAATTTCTGTGTTATATTCCCACTAGAAAGCTTCGAAAGTTACAGTAAACTTGCTTTGGTGCATCGAAATTAAGCTTCTGGTCCTCCAGGTGACGTTCATGGTTCCACTGCTGACCTTGCAGATAAGTAGTCTTGGAGACGAAAGTTCTGAATTGCGACGATAATTCTGGGTTATATTCTCACTAGGAAGCTTCAAGAGCTGCAGTAAACTGCTTTTTTACATCTGATTCAAGCTACTGGTCCATCAGGTATTAGCCAATGGATTCAATGCTGACCCTCCAGATAAGTAGGCTTGGACAATAATGTTCTGAATTGCGTTGAAATTTCTGAGTTATATTCCGACTAGGAAGCTTCGAGAGTTACAGAAAACTTGCTTTGATGCATCGGAATTAAGCTACTGGTCCACCAGGGGATTCTCCATGGTTCCACTGCTGACCCTGTAGATAAGTAGGCTTGGAGGCTATAGTTCTGAATTGCGACGAAATTGCTGGTTTACATTCTAACTAGGAAGCTTAGAGATACAGTGCACTTGCCTTGGTGCATCGGATTTAACCTACTGGCACACCAATTGATACTCCATGGTTCCACTGCTGACCTTGCAGTTAAGTAGAATTGGAGACTAAAGTTCTGAATTGCAACGAAATTTCTGGGTTACATTCTCTCTAGGTAGCTTCGAGAGCTACAGTAAACTTGGTTTGGTGCATCGGTTTCATGATACTTGTCCACCAGGTGTTACTCCATGGTTCCACTGCTGACCTTGCCGATAAGTAGGCGTGGAGATTACATTTCAGAATTACGACGAAATTTCTAGGTTATATTCTCACTAGGAAACTTCGAGAGTTACAGAAAGCATTCTTTGGTCCATCGGATTAAAGCTACTGGTCCACCAGGTGAAGCTCCATGGTTGCATTGCTGACCTTGTAGATGTTGTTGTTGTTGTTGTTGTTGTCTTCTGTCCTGAGACTGGTTTGATGCAGCTCTCCATGCTACCCTATCCTGTGCAAGCTGCTTCATCTCCCAGTACCTACTGCAACCTACATCCTTCTGAATCTGCTTAGTGTACTCATCTCTCGGTCTCCCTCTACGATTTTTACCCTACACGCTGCTCTCCAATCCTAAATTTGTGATCCCTTGGTGCCTCAAAACATGTCCTACCAACCGATCCCTTCTTCTAGTCAAGTTGTGCCACAAACTTCTCTTCTCCCCAATCCTATTCAATACCTCCTCATTAGTTACGTGATCTATCCACCTTATCTTCAGTATTCTTCTGTAGCACCACATTTCAAAAGCTTCTATTCTCTTCTTGTCCAAACTAGTTATCGTCCATGTTTCACTTCCATACATGGCTACACTCCAAACAAATACTTTCAGAAACGACTTCCTGATACATAAATCTATATTCGAAGTTAACAAATTTCTCTTCTTCAGAAACGCTTTCCTTGCCATTGCCAGTCTACATTTTATATCCTCTCTACTTCGACCATCATCAGTTATTTTACTTCCTAAATAGCAAAACTCCTTTACTACTTTAAGTGTCTCATTTCCTAATCTAATTCCCTCAGCATCACCCGATTTAATTTGACTACATTCCATTATCCTCGTTTTGCTTTTGTTAATGTTCATCTTATATCCTCCTTTCAAGACACTGTCCATTCCGTTCAACTGCTCTTCCAAGTCCTTTGCCGTCTCTGACAGAATTACAATGTCATCGGCGAACCTCAAAGTTTTTACTTCGTCTCCATGAATTTTAATACCTACTCCAAATTTTTCTTTTGTTTCCTTTACTGCTTGCTCAATATACAGATTGAATAAAATCGGGGAGAGGCTACAACCCTGTCTCACTCCTTTCCCAACCACTGCTTCCCTTTCATGCCCCTCGAATCTTATTACTGCCATCTGGTTTCTGTACAAATTATAAATAGCCTTTCGCTCCCTGTATTTTACCCCTGCCACCTTTAGAATTTGAAAAAGAGTATTCCAGTCAACATTGTCAAAAGCTTTCTCTAAGTCTACAAATGCTAGAAACGTAGGTTTGCCTTTTCTTAATCTTTCTTCTAAGATAAGTCGTAAGGTCAGTATTGCCTCACGTGTTCCAACATTTCGACGGAATCCAAACTGATCCTCCCCGAGGTCTGCATCTACCAGTTTTTCCATTCGTCTGTAAAGAATTCGCGTTAGTATTTTGCAGCCGTGGCTTACTAAACTGATAGTTTGGTAATTTTCACATCTGTCAGCACCTGCTTTCTTTGGGATTGGAATTATTATATTTTTCTTCAGTTTTAATCTACAGGTCATAACCAATAGATTGTGGTCAGAGTCCACATCTGCCCCTGGAAATGTCTTACAACTTAAAACCTGGTTCCTAAATCTCTGTCTTACCATTATATAATCTATCTGATACCTTTTAGTATCTCCAGGGTTCTTCCACGTATACAACCTTCTTTCATGATTCTTAAACCAAGTGTTAGCTATGATTAAGTTGTGCTCTGTGCAAAATTCTACTAGGCGGCTTCCTCTTTCATTTCTTAGCCCCAATCCATATTCACCTACTATGTTTCCTTCTCTCCCTTTTCCTACACTCGAATTCCAGTCACAAATTACTATTAAATTTTCGTCTCCCTTCACTATATGAAAAATTTCTTTTATTTCATCGTACATTTCTTCAATTTCTTCATCATCTGCAGAGCTAGTTGGCATATAAACTTGTACTACTGTAGTAGGTGTGGGCTTCGTATCTATCTTGGCCACAATAATGCGTTCACTATGCTGTTTGTAGTAGCTTACCCGCATTCCTATTTTCCTATTCATTATTAAACCTACTCCTGCATTACCCCTATTTGATTTTGTGTTTATAACCCTGTAGTCACCTGACCAGAAGTCTTGTTCCTCCTGCCACCGAACTTCACTAATTCCCACTATATCTAACTTTAACCTATCCATTTCCCTTTTTAAATTTTCTAACCTACCTGCCCGATTAAGGGATCTGACATTCCACGCTCCAATCCGTAGAACGCCAGTTTTCTTTCTCCTGATAACGACATTCTCCTGAGTAGTCCCCGCCCGGAGATCGGAATGGGGGACTATTTTACCTCCGGAATATTTTACCCAAGAGGATGCCATCATCATTTAATCATACAGTAAAGCTGCATGTCCTCCGGAAAAATTACGGCTGTAGTTTCCCCTTGCTTTCAGCCGTTCGCAGTACCAGCACAACAAGGCCGTTTTGGTTAATGTTGGAAGGCCAGATCAGTCAATCATCCAGACTGTTGCCCCTGCAACTACTGAAAGGGCTGCTGCCCCTCTTCAGGAACCACACGTTAGTCTTGCCTCTCAACAAATCCCCCTCCATTGTGGTTGCACCTACAGTACGGCCATCTGTATCGCTGAGGCACGCAAGCCTCCCCACCAACGGCAATGTCCATGGTTCATGGGGAAGACCTTGTAGATAAGTGGGCTTAAAGACAAAATTTCTGAATTGCGACGGTATTTCTGGGTTATATTCTAACTAGGTAGTTTCAAGAGTTACAGACACGTTCTTTGGTGCATCGGATTCAAGCTACTGGTCCACCAGGTGATGCTCCATGGTTCCACTGCAGACCTTGCAGATAAGTAGGCTTGGAGGCTAAAGTTCTGAGCTGCGACGAAATTTCTGGGTTATATTCTCACTAGGAAGCTTCGAGAGTTACAGTGAACTGGCTTTGGTGCATCGGATTCAATCTACTTTAGCACCAGAAGATGCTCCATGGTTCCACTGTTGACCTTGCAGATAAGTAACCTTGAAGACTAAAGTTTTGAATCGGGACGAAAATTTCTGGTTTATATTCTAACTAGGACACTTCGTGAGTTACACTAAACTTGCTTTGGTGCATCGGAAATAAGCTACTGATCCACCAGGTGATTCTCCATGGTTCCACTGCTGACCTTTCAGAACGTAGGCTTGCAGGCTAAAGTTCTGAATTGCGATGAAATTACTGTGTTATATTCCCACTAGGAAGCTTCTAGAGGTACAGTAAACTTGTTCTGGTGCATCAGCTGGTTGACCAGTAGCTTGAATCAGACGCCCCAAAGCAATTTTATTGTAACTCTCGAAGCATCCTATAGAGAATGCAAACCAGAAATTCCGTCTAAATTCAGAAAGTTAGTCTCCAAGCCTTCTTATCTGCAAGGTCAGCAGTGGCACCATTTAGCACCACCTGGTAGACCAGTAGCTTAAATCCGATGCGCCAAAGCAAGTTTACTCTAACTCTCGAAGCTTCCTAGTGGGTATATAACGACGAAATTTCATCGCAATTCAGAACTCACTATGAAGCTTTGATATTATACAACGGATTTACCCTACTGGTCCACCAAGTGATCCTTTATGGTGCCACTGTTGACGTTGCAGATAAAAAGGCTTGGAGATTAACTTTCTGAATTTAGACTGAATTTCTGGTTTCCATTCTCTCTATGAAGCTTCGAGAGTTACAATAAAATTGCTTTGGTGCGTATGATTCAAGCTACTGGTCCACCAGTTGATGCTCCATGGTTCTACTGCTGACCTTGTAGATAAGTAGGCTTGTAGACTAATGATCTGAATTGCGATGAAATTTCTGTAATATATTACCAATATTAAGCTTCGAGAGTTACAGTAATCGTGCTTTGGTGCATCGGAAATATCTACTGTTGCACCAGGTGATGCTCCATTGTTCCACTGATGACCTCGTAGAAAAGTAGGCTTGGAGACTGAAGTTCCACTGCTGACTTTTCATATACGTAGGCTTGCAGGATAAAGTTCTGATTTGCGACGAAATTTCTATGTTATATTCCGACGAGGAAGCTTCGAGACGTACAGTAAACTTGATTTTGTGCATCATATATAAGCTACTGGTCCACCTGGTGATGCTCTATGGTTCCTCAACTGATCTTGCAAATAAGTAGGCTTGGAGAATAAAGATCTGAATTGCGATGAAATTTCTGCGTTATATTCCTACTAGGCAGCTTTGAGAGTTACTCGCTTTGGTCCATTAGAATTAAGCTACTGGTCCACCAGGTGATGCTCCATGTTTACACTGTTGACTTTGCCGATAAGTAGGCTTGGAGACTAAAGTTCTGAATTGCGACCAAATTCTGGGTTACATTCTCACAAGGAAGCTTCGAGACTTACAGTAATCTTGCTTTGGTGCATCGGGTTGAAGGTACTTGTACAACAAGTAATGCTCCATGGTTCCACTGCTGACGTTGTAGATAAGTAGGCTTGGAGACTAAAGTTCTGTATAGCGCCGATATTTCTGGGTTATATTCTCACTAGGAAGCTACGAGAGTTACAGTAAAGTTGCTTTGGTGCATCGGATTAATGCTACTGATCCACCCAGTGATGCTCCATGGTTCCACTGCTGACCTCGCAGACAAGTAGGCTTGGAACTAAAGTTCGGAATTGCGACGAAATTTCTCCGTTATATTCTCACAATGAGCTTCGAGCGTAACAGTAAACTTGCTTTGGTGCATCGGATTCATGCTACTGGTCCACCTGGTGATGCTCCATGGTTTCACTGCTGACCTCACAGATAAGTAGGCTTCGAACAAAAGTTAGGATTTGCGACGAAATTTCTCCGTTATATTCTGACAAGGATGCGACGAGAGTTACAGTAAACTTGATTTGGTGCATCGGATTCATGCTACTGGTCCACCCAGTGATGCTCCATGGTTAAACTGCTGACCTCGCAGATAAGTAGGCTTGGAAGTTAAGTTCGGAATTGCGACCAAATTTCTCCGTTATCTTCTCACAAGGAAGCTTCGAGAGTAACAGTAAACTTGCTTGGTGCTTCGGATATAAGATACTGGTCCACCAGGTGATGCACCATGGTTCCACTGCAGACCTTGCACATAACTAGGCTAGGAGACTAAAGATCTGAATTGCTACAAATTTTCAGGATTACATTCTCACTAGGAAGCATCGAGAGTTACAGTAAAGTTGCTTTGGTGCATCGGATTCAAGCTACCGGTCCACCAGGTGATGCTCCATTGTTCCTGTGCAGAACTTGCAGATATGTAGGCTTGGAGACAATTGTTCTGAATTTCGACGAAATGTCGGGTTTACATTCAAATTAGGAAGCTTCGAGACTTTTAGTAAACTTGCTTTGGTGCATCGGATTTAAGCTACTGGTCCACCAGGTGATGCACCATGGTTCCACCGCCCACCTTGCACATAACTAGACTAGGAGACTAAAGCTCTGAATTGCGACGAAATCTCTGTGTTACATTCTCACAAGGAAGCTAGGAGAGTTAAAGTAAACTTAATTTGTTGGATCGGATCTAAGCTGCTGGTAAACCAGGTGATGTTCCATGGTTCCACTGCAGAAATTGCAGATAAATAGGCTTCCAGACTAAGGTTCTGAATTGCGACGAAATTTCTGGGTTGTATTCTCACTTGGAGGCTTCGAGAGTCACAGTAAAGTTGCTTTGGTGCATCGGATTCAAGCTACTGGTCCACCAGGTGATGCTCCATGGTTCCACTATGGACCTTGCAGATTAGTAGGCTTGGAGACTAAAGTTCTGAATTGCGACGAAATTTCTGGGTTACATTCTCATTAGGAAGCATCGAGAGTTAGAGTAAATATCCTTTGGTGCATCGGATTCAAGCTACTGGTCCACCACGTGATGCTCCTTGGTTCCACTGCTGACCTCGCAGATAAGTTGGCTTATAGACTAAAGTTCTGAATTGAAACGAAATTTCTCTGTTACATTCTCATTAGGAAGCTTCGAGAGATACAGTACACTTACTTTGGTGCATCGGATTTAACCTACTGGTCCACCAGAAGATGCTCCATGGTTGCACTGCTGACCTTGCAGATAAGTAGGCTTGAAGACTAAAGTTCTAAATTGCCACGAAATTTTCTGGTATGTATTCTCACAAAGAGGCTTCCAAAGTTAAAGTAAACTTGCTTTGGTGCATCGAATTTAAGATACTGGTCCACCAGGTGATGCTTTTTGGTTTCTCTGCTCACCTTGCAGATAAGTAGGCATGGAGACCAAAGTTCTCAATTGCGACGAAATATCTGGGTTACATTCTCACAAGGGAGCTTCGAGAGTTACAGTAAACTTAATTTGTTGGATCGGATCTATGCTACTGGTCCACCCGGTTATGTTCCATGGTTCCACTGCAGATATTGCAGATAAGTAGGATTGGAGAGTAAAGTTCTGAACTGCGATGGAATTTCTGGGTTATATTCTCATTAGGAAGCTTTGAGAGTTACAGTAAACTTGTTTTGGTTTATCGGATTTATTCTACTGGTCCACCAGGTGATGGTCCATTGTTCCATTGCTGACCTTGCTGATTACTAGGCTTGGAGACTAAAGTTCTGAATTGCGACGAAATGTCTGGGTTACATTCTCATTAGGAAGCATCGAGAGTTACAGTAAAGTTGCTTTGTTGCATCGGATTCAAGCTACTGGTCCACCAGGTGATGCTCCATGCTTCCACTACTGTCACCGCAGATAAGGATTATTAGAGACTAATGTTCTGAATAGCAACGATATTTCTGGGTTATATTCTAACTAGGAAGCTTCGAGAGTTACAGTAAACTTGCTTTGATGCATCAGATTTAAGCTACTGGTTCACCATGTGATGCTCGAAGGATCCAATGCTGAAATTGCATATGAGTAGGCTTGGAGACTAAAGTTCTGAATTGTGACGATATTTCTGTGTTGTATTCGAACTAGGGAGCTTCTACAGTTACAGTAAACTTGCTTTGGTGTATCGGATTTAAGCTACTGGTAGACCAGGTTATGTTCCATGTTCCTGATGCTGAAATTGCAAATAAGTAGTCTTGGAGACTAAAGTTTTGAATTGCGACGAAATTTCTGGCATACATTCTCACTAGGAAGCATCGAGAGATACAGTACACTTGTTTCGGTGCTTCGGATTTATACTACTGGTCCACCAGGTGATGCTCCATGCTTGCACAGCTGACCTTGCATATAAGTAGGTTTGGAGACTAAAGTTCTGAATTGCGACGAAATTTCTGGGTTAAATCCTCACTAGGAAGCTCCGAGAGCTAATGTAAACTTGCTTTATTGCGTCGGATTTAACCTACTGGTCCACCAGGTGATGCTCCATCACTCCACTGCTCACTTTGCAGATAAGTAGGCTTGGAGACTAAAGTTCTGAATCGCGACGATATTTCTGTGTTGTATTCAAACTAGGGAGCTTCGAGAGTTACAGTAAACTTGTTTTGGTGCATCGGATATTAGCTACTGGTCCAACAGGTTATGGTCCATGGTTCCGATGCTGAAATTGCAAATAAGTAGGCTTGGAGACTAAATTTCTGAATTGTGACGAAATTTCTGGGTTACATTCTCCCTAGGAAGATTCGATAGTTACAGTAAGCATGCTTTGGAGTATCGGAGTAAACCTACTGGTCCACCTGGTGATGCTCCATTGTTCCAACGTTGAACTTGCAGATAAGTCAATTTGGAGACTAAAGTTCAGAATTGTTATGAAATTTCTGGATTTTATTCCCTCTAGGAAGCATCTAGAATTACAATAAAGTTGCTTTGGTGCATCGGATTTAAGCTACTGGTCCAATAGGTGATGCACCATGGTTCCCCTGCTGACATTGCAGATAAGTCTGCTGGGAGACTAAAGTTCTAAATTGCGACGATAATTCTTAGTTATATTTTCAATAGGAAACTTCAGGAGATACAGTAAACGTGCTTTGGAGCATCGGATATAATCAACTGGTCCATCTGGTGCTGCTCCATGGTTCCAGTGTTGACATTACAAATAAGTAGGCTTGGAGACAAAAGTTCAGAAATGTGACGAAATTTCTGGGATAAATTCTCACCAGGAAGTTTGGAGAGTTACAGTAAATTTTCTTTGGTGCATCGGATTAAACCTACTGGTCCACCAGGTGATGCTCCATAGTTCTTCTGACCTTGCAGATAAGTAAGCTTGGTGGCTAAAGTTCGGAATTGCGTCGAAATTTCTGGGATACATTCTTACTAGGAAGTTTAGAGAGGTACAGTAAATTGGCTTTGGTGCATCTGATTTAACCTACTGGTCCACCAGGTGATGCTCCATGGTTCCACTGCAGAAATTGCAGATGAGTAGGTTTGGAGACTAAAGTTCTGAATTGCGACGAAATTTCTGGGCTATATTCTCACTAGGAAGCTTTGAGAGCTACAGTAAACTTGCTTTATTCCATCGTATTTTACCTACTGGTCAACCAGGTTATCCTCCATCGGTCCACTGCTGACCTTACAGGTAAGTAGGCTTGGAGACTAACGTTCTAAATTGCGACGAAATTTCTGCGTTGTATTCTCACTAGGAAGCTTCGGGAGTACCGGTAAACTTGCTTTGGTGCATCGGACTCAAGGTACTGGTCCACCAGGTGATGCTTCATGGTTCCACTGCTGAAATTGTATATAATTAAGCTTGAAGACTAAAGTTTCGAATTGCGACGAAATTTCTGGGTTACATTCTCACTAGGAAGTTTCGAGGGTTACAGTAAACTTGCTTATGTGCATCGTATTCAAGCTACTGGTCCACCAGGTGATGCTCCATGGTTCCACTGCTGACCTTGCAGATAAGTAGGCTTGGAGATTAAAGTTCTGAATTGCGACGACATTTCTGTGTTACATTCTCATTAGAAAGCATCAAGAGTTACGTAAAGTTGCTTTTGTGCATCTGATTCTAGCTATTGGTCCACCAGGCGAAGCTCCATGGTTCAACTGCTGACCTCGAAAATAAGTAGGCTTAAAGGCTACAGTTCTGAATTGCGACAAAGTTTCTGGGTTGCATTCTCCCTAGTAAGGTTCGAGAATTACCGTAAACTTGCACTGTTGCATCGGATTTAAGCTACTGGTCCACCAGGTGGTGCTTCATGGTTCCTCTGCTAGAATAGCAGATAAGTAGGCATGGAGACTAAAGTTCTGAATTGCGATGAAATTTCTGGGTTACATTCTCATTAGGAAGCTCCGAGAGGTACAGTAAACTTGCTTTGGTGCATCGGATTTAAGCTACTTGTCCACCAGGTGATGCTCCATGGTTCCACTGCTGACATTGGAGATAAGTTGGATTGGAGACTAAAGTTCTGAATTGCGATGAAATTTCTGGGTTATATTCTCACTAGGAAGCTTTGAGAGTTACAGTAAACTTGTTTTGGTTTATCAGATTTATTCTACTGGTCCACCTGGGGATGGTCCGTGGTTCCATTGCTGACCTTGCAGATAATTAGCCATGGAGATTAAAGATCTGAATTGCGACGAAATTCCTGTGTTACATTCTGAATGGAAGCTTCGAGAGCTCCAGTAAACCTGCTTCGGTGCATCGGATTCAAGCTACTGCTTTAAAAGGTATTGCTCCATGATTCCTCTGCTGACCTTTGCAGATAAGCATGCATGGAGACTAAATTTCTGACTGTGATAAAAGTTCTGGGTTATATTCTCGCTAGGAAGCTTCGAGGGTTACAGTAAACGTGCTTTAGTGCATCGGATTCATGCTACTGGTCCACCAGGTGATACTCAATTGTTCCACTGCTGTCCTTGCAAATAAGTAGCCTTGGATACTAAAATTCAGAACTGCGAAAAAATTTCTGGGATACATTCTCACCAGGAAGCTTCGAGAACTACAGTAAACTTGCATTGGTGCATGGGATTTAACCTACTGGTCCCCCAGGTGATGCTCCTTGGTTCCTCAGTTGACCTTGCAGATAAGTAGGCTTGGAGACTAGAGTTCTAAATTCCAACGAAATTTTTGGTCACATTCTCACTAGGAGGCTTCAGGAGTGACAGTAAACTTCTTTGGTTCATCGGATTGAAGCTACTGGTCAACCAGGCATTGCTCCATGGTTCCACTGCTGACCTTGGCGATAAGCAGGCTTGGAGACTAAAGTTCTGATTGCGAAGAAAGTTCTGTGTTATATTCTCACCAGGAAGCTTCGAGAGTTACAGTAAACTTGCTTTGGTGCTTCGGATTTAATCTACTGGTCCACCAGGTGATGCTCCATTGTTCCACTGCTGACCTTGCAGATAATTATGCTTCGAGACTAACTTTGTGAATTGCGACGAAATTTCTGGGTTACAATCTCATTAGGAAGCATCAAGAGTTACAGTAAAGAGTCATTGGTGCATCGGATTTAAACTACTGTTCCTCCAGGTCATGCTCCATGCTTCCTCTGAGGACCTTGCAGATAAGTAGGCTTGGAGGCTAAACTTCAGAATTTCATCGAAATGTCTGGTTTACATTCTCGCTAGGAAGCTTCGAGACTTTTAGTTAACTTGCTTTGGTGCATCGGATTTAAGCTACTGGTCCACCAGGTGGTGCACCATGGTTCCATTGCTGACCTTGCAGATATTTAGGCTAGCAGACTAAAGTTCTGAATTGCTACGAATTTTCTGGTTTGTACTCCCACAAAGAGGCTTCCAGAGTTACAGTAAACTTGCTGTTGTGCATCGAATTTAAGCTACTGGTCCACCAGGTGATGCTTAATTGTTTCTGTGCTGACCTTGCAGATAAGTAGGCACGGAGACCAAAGTTCTGAATTGCGTCGTCATTGCTGGGTTACATTCTCACTAGGAAGCATCGAGAAATACAGTAAAGTTGCTATGGTGCATCGGATTCAAGCTACTGGTCCACCAGGTGTTGCTTTATGGTTTCACTTCTGTCCTCGCAGATAAGTAGGCTTACAGACTAAAGCTCTGAATTGCGACGAAATTTCTGGGTTACATTCTCACAAGGAAGCTAGGAGAGTTACAGTAAACTTGCTTTCGTGCATCGGATTTAAGCTACTTTTCCACCAGGTGATGCAGCAGGGTTCCTCTGCTGACCTTTCAGATCAGTAGGCTTGGAGACTAAAGTTCTGATTTGCGACCAAATTTCTTAGTTACATTCTCACTAGGAAGCTTCGAGAGTTACAGTACACTTGCTTTGGTGCATCGGATTTAACCTACTGGTCCACCAGGTCATGCTCCATTGTTCCTCTATTGACCTCGCAGGTAAGTAAGCTTGGCGACTAATGTTCTGAATTGCGACCAAATTTCTTGTTTATGTTCTCACTAGGAAGCTACAATAGTTACAGTACATCTGCTTTGGTGCATCGGATTTCAGGTACTGGTCCACCAGGTGATGCTCCATTGTTCCTGTGCAGAACTTGCAGATATGTAGGCTTGGAGACAAAAGTTCTGAATTGCGACGAAATTCCTGGGTTACATTCTCACAAGGAAGCTTCGAGACTTACAGTAATCTTGCTTTGGTGCATCGGATTGAAGGTACTTGTTCACCAAGTAATGCTCCATGGTTGCACTGCTGACCTTGTAGATAAGTAGGCTTGGAGTCTAAGGTTCTGAATAGCGCCGATATATCTGGGTTATATTCTCACTAGGAAGCTACGAGGGTTACAGTAAAGTTGCTTTGGTCCATCGGATTAATGCTACTGATCCACCTGGTGATGCTCCATGATTCCACTGCTGACCTCTCAGATAAGTAGGCTTGGGACTAAAGTTCGGAATTGCGATGAAATTTCTCCGTTATGCTCTGACATGGAAGCTTTGGGAGTAACAGTAAACTTGCTTTGGTGCATCGGATTCATGCTGCTGGTCCACCCGGTGATGCTCCATGGTTCCACTGCTCACCTCGCAGATAAGTAGGCTTGGAACTAAAGTTCGGAATTGCGACGAAATTTCTCCGTTATATTCTCACAATGAGCTTCGAGAGTAACAGTAAACTTGCTTGGTGCATCGGATTCAAGCTACTGGTCCACCAGGTGATGCTTAATGGTGTCTCTGCTGAGCTTGCAGATAGGTAGGCATGGAGTCCAAAGTTCTGAATTGCGACGAAATTTCTGGGTTACATTCTCACTAGGAAGCATCGAGAGTTACAATATAGTTGCTTTGGTGCATCGGATTCAAGCTACTGGTCCAACAGGTGATGCTCCATGGTTCCACTTCTGTCCAAGCAGATAAGTAGGCTTGGAGACTAAAGCTCTGAATTGCGACGAAATCTCTGCGTTACATTCTCACAAGGAAGCTAGGAGAGTTACAGTAAACTTAATTTGTAGGATCGGATTTAACTACTGGTCCACCAGGTGATGTTCCATGGTTCCAAGGCTAAAATTGCAGATGAGTAGGCATGGAGACAAAAGTTTTGAATTGCGACGAAATTTCTGGGTCACATTCTCACTAGGAAGCATCGAGAGTCAGAGTAAAGTTGCTTTGGTGCATCAGATTCAAGATACTAATCCACCAGGTGATGCTCCATGGTTCCACTGCTGACCTTGCAGATTAGTAGGCTTGGAGACTAAAGTTCTGAATTGCGACGAAATTTCTGGGTTACATTCTCATTAGGAAGCATCGAGAGTTAGAGTAAATATGCTTTGGTGCATCGGATTCAAGCTACTGGTCCACCAGGGGATGCTCCATGGTTCCACTGCTTCTTCGCTGATAAGTAGGATTAGAGATTAAAGTTCTAAATAGCGACAATATTTCTGGGATATATTCTCACTAGGAAACTTCGAGAGTTACAGTAAACTTGCTTTGATGCATCGGATTAATGCAACTCGTCCAGCAGGTGATGCTCCAAGGTTCCAATGCTGACCCCGCAGATAAGTAGGCTTGGAGACTAAAGATCTCAATTGCAAAGAAATATCTGGGTTACATTCTCATTAGCAAGCTTCGAGAGTTACCGTAAACTTGCTTTGGTGCATCGGATTTAAGCTACTGGTCCACTAGGTGATGCTCCATATATCCACCGCTAACCTTGCAGAGAAGTAGGAATTAAAGACTAAAGTTCTGAATTGCGATGACAATTCTGGTTTATATTCTCACTAGTAAGCTTTGAGAGTTACAGTAAACTTGCTTTGGTTTATCGGATTTAATCTACTGGTCCAAAAGGTGATGCTCCATGGTTCCACTCCTGTCTTCGCAGTCAAGACGGATTAGAGACTAAAGTTCTGAATTGCGACGAAGTTTCTGGGTTACATTCACACTAGGAAACATCGAGAGATACATTACACTTACTTTGGTGCATCGGGTTAAACCTACTGGTCCACCAGAAGATGCTCCATGTTTGCACTGCTGACCTTGCAGATAAGTAGGCTTGAAGACTAAAGTTCTGAACTGCCACGACATTTTCTGGTATGTATTCTCACAAAGAGGCTTCCAAAGTTACAGTAAACTTGGTTTGGTGCATCGAATTTAAGCTACTGGTCCACCAGGTGATTCTTTATGGTTTCTCTGCTGACCTTGCTGATAAGTGGGCATGGAGACAGAAGTTCTGAATTGCGACGAAATATCTGGATTACATTCACACTAGGTAGCATCGAGAATTACAGTAAACTTGCTTTGGTGCATCGTATTCAAGCTACTGGTCCACCAGGTGATGTTCCATGGTTCCACTGCTGACCTTGCAGATTGGTAGGCTTGGAGACTAAAGTTTTGAATTGCGACGAAATTACTTTGTTACATTCTCATTAGGAAGCATCGAGAGTTACAGTACAGTTGCTTAGGTGCATCGGATTCAAGCTACTGGTCCACCAGGTGAAGCCCCATGGTTCCACTTCTGTCCCCGCAAATAAGTAGGATTGGAGACTACAGTCCTGAATTGCGATGAAATATCTGGGTTATATTCTCACAAAGAAGCTTTGAGAGTGACAGTAAACTTGCTTTGGTTTATCGGATTAATCTACTGGTCCACCAGGTGATACTCCATCTTTCCACTGCTGTCTTTGCAGATAAATGGGATTAGAGACTATAGTTTTGAATTGCGAAGAAATTTCAGGGTTACATTCTCTCTAGGAAGCTTCAAGAGTTACAGTACACTTACTTTGGTGCATCGGAATTAACCTCTTGGACCACCAGAAGATGCTTAATGGTTTCTCTGCTGACCTTGCAGATAAGTAGCCATGGAGACCAAAGTGCTGAATTGGGACGAAATTTCAGGGTTACATTCTCACTAGGAAGCTTCGAGAGTTACAGTAAACTAGCTTTTGTGCATCGTATTCAAGCTACTGGTCCACCAGGTGATGCTCCATGGTCCCACTGCTGACCTTGCAGATAAGTAGGCTTGGAGATTAAAGTTCTGATTTGCGACGACATTTCTGCGTTACATTCTCATTAGGAAGCATCAAGAGTTACGTAAAGTTGCTTTTGTTCATCAGATTCAAGCTATTGGTCCACCAGGCGAAGCTCCATGGTTCAACTGCTGACCTCGTAAATAAGTAGGCTTAAAGGCTACAGTTCTGAATTGCGACAAAATTTCTGGGTTACATTCTCACTAGTAAAGTTCGAGAATTACCGTAAACTTGCATTGGTGCATCGGATTTAAGCTACTGGTCCACCAGGTGGTGCTTCATGGTTCCTTCTCTAAAATTGCAGATAAGTAGGCATGGAGACTAAAGTTCTGAATTGCGATAAAATTTCTGGGTTACATTCTCATTAGGAAGCTTCGAGAGTTACCGTAAACTTACTTTGGTGCATCTAATTAAAGCTACTGGTCCACCAAACGATGCTCCATGTTTAAACTGCTGACCTTGCAGATAAGTAGGATTGTAGTGTAAAGTTCTGAATTGCGATGAAATTTCTCTGTTACATTCTCATTAGGAAGCTTCCAGAGGTACAGTAAACTTGCTTTGGTGCATCGGATTGAAGCTCCTGGTCATCCAGGTGATGCTCCATGCTTCCACTGCTCTCTTCGCAGCAAGGATTATTAGAGACTAAAGTTCTGAATAGCGATGATATTTCTGGGTTATATTCTAACTAGGAAGCTTCGAAAGTTACAGGAAACTTGCTTTGATGCATCGGATTAATTCAACTCGTCCAGCAGGTGATGCTCCATGGTTCCACTGCTGACCTCGCAGATAAGTTGGCATGGAGACCAAAGTTCTGAATTGCAAAAAAATATTTGGGTTACATTCTCACTAGGAAGCTTCGAGAGTTACAGTGCAGTTGCTTTGGTGCATCGGATTCAAGCTACTGGTCGACCAGGTGATGCTCCATGCTTCCACTGCTGTCTTCGCAGATAAGGATTATTAGAGACTAAAGTTCTGAATAGCGACGATATTTCTGGGTAATATTCTAACTAGGAAGCTTCGAGAGTTACAATAAACTTGCTTTGATGCATCGGATTAATTCAACGAGTCCAGCAGTTGATGCTCCATGGTTCCACTGCTGACATCGCCGATAAATTGGCATGGAGACCAAAGTTCTGAATTGCAACGAAATTTCTGGGTTACATTCTCACTAGGAAGCTTCGAGAGTTACAGTGCAGTTGCTTTGGTCCATCGGATTCAAGCTACTGGTCGACCAGGTGATGCTCCATGGTTCCACTGCTGTCTTCGCAGATAAGTAGTATTAGAGACTAAAGTTCTGAAAAGCGACGAAATGTCTTTGTTACATTCACATTAGGAAGCTTCGAAAGTTGCAGTACACTTGCTTTGGTGCATCGGAATTTGGCTACTGGTCCACCAGGTGATACTCCATTGTTCCTGTGCAGAACTTCCAGATACGTAGGGTTGGATACAAAAGTTCTGAATTGCGACGAAATTTTCTGGATTACACTCTCACAAGGAAGCTTCGAGATTTACAGTAATCTTGGTTTGGTGCATTGGATTGAAGGTACTTGTTCAACAAGTAATGCTCCATGGTTGCACTGCTGACCGTGTAGATTAGTTGGCTTGGAGACAAAAGTTCTGAATAGCACCGATATTTCTGGGTTATATTCTCACTAGGAAGCTACGAGAGTTACAGTAAAGTTGCTTTGGTGCATCGGATTCATGCTACTGGTCCACCCGGTGATGCTCCATGGTTAAACTGCTGACCTCGCAGAAAAGTAGGCTTGGAACTAAAGTTCGGAATTGCGACGAAATTTCTCCGTTATCTTCTCACAAGGAAGCTTCTGAGTAACAGTAAACTTGCTTTGGTGCATCGGATTTTAGCTACTGGTCCAAGAGGTGATGCACCATTGTTCCTGTGCAGAACTTGCAGATATGTATGCTTGGAGACAAAAGTTCTGAATTTCGACGAAATGTCTGGTTTACATTCAAATTAGGAAGCTTCGAGACTTTTAGTAAACTTGCTTTGGTGCATCGGATTTAAGCTACTGGTCCACCAGGTGTTGCACCATGGTTCCACTACTCACTTTGCACGTAACTAGACTAGGAGACTAGAGCTCTGAATTGCGACGAATTTTCTGTGTTACATTCTCACAAGGAAGCTAGGAGAGTTACAGTAAACTTAATTTCTTGGATCGGATCTAAGCTGCTTGTAGTCCAGGTGATGTTCCATGGTTCCACTGCAGAAATTGCAGATAAGTAGGCTTCCAGACTAAGGTTCTGAATTGCGACGAAATTTCTGGTTTGTATTCTCACTTGGAGGCTTCGAGAGTCACAGTAAAGTCGCTTTGGTGTATAGGATTCAAGCTACTGGTCCACCAGGTGATGCTCCATGGTTCCACTGCTGACCTTGTAGATTAGTAGGCTTGGAGACTAAATTTCTGAATGGCGACGATATTTCTGGTTTACATTCTCATTAGGAAGCATCGAGAGTTAGAGTAAATACGCTTTGGTGAATCGGATTCAAGCTACTGGTCCACCACGTGATGCTCCATGGTTCCACTGCTGACCTTGCAGATAAGTAGGATTGTAGAGTAAAGTTCTGAACTGCGTTGAAATTTCTGGGTTATATTCTCACTAGGAAGCTTAGAAAGTTACAGTAAACTTGCTTTGGTTTATCGGATTTCATTTACTGGTCCACCAGGTGCTGCTTCATGGTTCCACTGATGACTTTGCAGGTAAGTAGGCTTGGAGACTAAAGTTCTGAATTGCGACGAAATTTCTGGTTTACATTCTCACTAGGTGGCATCGAGAGTTACAGTAAACTAGCTTAGATGCATCCGATAAATGCAACTTGTCCAGCAGGTGATGCTCCATGGTTCCACTGCTGAAATTTCAGATAAGTTGGCTTATAGACTAAAGTTCTGAATTGAAACGAAATTTCTCTGTTACATTCTCATTAGGAAGCTTCGAGAGGTACAGTAAACTTGCTTTGGTGCATCGGATTTAAGCTCCTGGTCATCCTGGTGATGCTCCATGCTTCCACTGCTCTCTTCGCAGTAAGGATTATTAGAGACTAAAGTTCTGAATAGCGATGATATTTCTGGGTTATATTCTAACTAGGAAGCTTCGAAAGTTACAGGAAACTTGCTTTGTTGCATCGGATTAATTAAACTCGTCCAGCAGGTGATACTCCATGGTTCCACTGCTGACATCGCAGATAAGTTGGCATGGAGACCAAAGTTCTGAATTGCAAAGAAATATGTGGGTTACATTCTCACTAGGAAGCTTCGAGAGTTACAGTGCAGTTGCTTTAGTGCATCGTATTCAAGCTACTGGTCCACTAGGTGATGCTCCATGGTTCCACTCCTGTCTTCGCAGAGAAGTAGTATTAGAGACTAAGTTCTGAAAAGCGACGAAATTTCTTGGTTACATTCTCATTAGGAAGCTTCGAAAGCTACAGTACACTTGCTTTGGTGCATCGGATTTTAGCTACTGGTCCACCAGGTGATGCTCCATTGTTACTGAGCAGAACTTGCAGATACGTAGGCTTGGAGACAAAAGTTCTGAATTGCGACGAAATTTCTGGGTTACATTCTCACAAGGAAGCTTCGAGACTTACAGTAATCTTCTTTGGTGCATCGGAATGAAGGTACTTGTTCACCAAGTAATGCTCCATGGTTGCACAGCTGACCTTGTAGATAAGTAGGCTTGGAGGCTAAAGTTCTGAATAGCGCCGATATTTCTGGGTTATATTCTCACTAGGAAGCTACGAGAGTTACAGTAAAGTTGCTTTGGTGCATCAGATTCATGCTACTGGTCCACCCGGTGATGCTCCATGATTCCACTGCTGACCTTGCAGATTAGTAGGCTTGGAGACTAAACTTCTGAATTGCGACGAAATTCTGGGTTACATTCTCATTAGGAAGCATCGAGAGTTACAGTAAAGTTGCTTTGGTGCATCGGATTCAAGATACTGGTCCACCAGGTGATGCTCCAAGCTTCCACTGCTGTCTTCGCAGATAAGGATTATTAGAGACTAAAGTTCTGAATAGCAACGATATTTCTGGGTTATATTCTAACTAGGAAGCTTCGAGAGTTACAGTAAACTTGATTTGATGCATCGGATTAATTCAACTCGTCCAGCAGGTGATGCTCCATGGTTCCACTGCTAAAATTGTAGATAAGAAGGCATGAAGACAAAAGTTCTGAATTGCGATGATATTTCTGGGATATTTTCTCACTAGGAAGCTTAAAGAATTACAGTAAACTTGCTTTGGTTTATCGGTTTTAAGCTACTGGTCTACCAGGTGATGATCCATTGTTCCACTGCTTACCTCGCAGGTAAGTAGGCTTGGAGACTAAAGTTCTGAAATGCGACGGAATTTGTAGGTTACATTCTCATAAGGAATGTTCGAGAGTTACAGTAAACTTGCTTTTGTTGGATCGGATCTATGCTACTGGTCCATTAGTTGATGCTCCACGATTCCACTGCAGAAATTGCTGATAAGTAGGCTTGAGGCTAAGGTTCTGAACTACGACGAAATTTCTGGGTTGTATTCTCACTAGGTAGCATCGAGAATTACAGTAAACTTGCTTAGATGATAGGATAAATGCAACTCGTCCAGCAGCTGATGCTCCATGGTTCCACAGCTGATTTCGCAGATAAGTTGGCATGGAGACAAAAGTTCTGAATTGCACGTAATTTCTGGGTATCATTCTCAATAGGAAGCTTCGAGAGTTACAGTAAACTTACTTTCGTGCATCGGATTTAACCTATTGGTCAACCAGGTGATGCTCCATCTTTAAACTGCTGACCTTTCAGATAAGTAGGCCAGGAGACAAAAGATCTGAATAGCGACGAAATTTCTACGTTACATTCTCACTAGGAAGTTCGAGAATTACCGTAAATTTGCATTTGTGCATCGGATTTAAGCTACTGATCAACCAGGTGATACTCAACGATCACACTGCTGAAAATGTAGATGCGTAGGCTTGGAGACTAAAGTTCTGAACTGCGACGAAATTTCTGCGTTATATTCTCAGACGGAAGCTTCGAGAGTTACAGTAAACCTGCGTTGGTGCATCAGATTGAAGCTACTGGTCCACCACGTGATGCTCCATGGTTCCTGTGCTCACCTTGCAGATAAGTAGGCTTGGAGACTAAAGTTCTGCATTGCGACCAAATTTCTTTGATACATTTTCAATAGGAAGCTTCGACAATTAGAGTAAACTTGCTTTGGTGCATCGGAATCAACCTTCTGGTCCCCCAGGTGATGCTCCGTGGTTCCACTGCTGAAATTGCGGATAAGTTGGCTTCGAGACTAAAATTCTGAATTGCTACGATATTACTGGGTAATATTCACCCTAGGAAACTTCGAGAGTTACAGTAATCTTGCTTTGGTACACAGGATTTAAGCTACTGGTCCACCAGGTGATGCTCCATGATTCCCCTGCTGACCTTGCACATAAGTAGGCTTGGAGACTAAGGTTCTGAATTGCAACGAAATTTCTGGGTTTTATTGTCACTATTAAGCTTCGAAAGCTACAGTAAACTTGCTTTATTGCATCGGATTTATCCTACTGGTCCACCAGGTAATGTTTTACCGTTCGACGGCTCACCTTGCAGATAAGTAGAATTGGAGACTAAAGTTCTGAATTGTGACGAAATTTATTTGATACATTCTCACTAGGAAGCTTCGAGAGGTACAGTAAACGTGCTTTGGTGGATCGGATTTTAGATACTGGTCCACCAGTTTATGGTCCATGGATCCACTGCTGACGTTGCAGATACGTAGGCTAGGAGACAAAAGTTCTGAATTGCGACGAAATTTCTGGGTTACATTCTCACAAGTAAGCTTCGAGACTTACAGTAATCTTGCTTTGGTGCATTGGATTGAAGGTACTTATTCACCAAGTAATGCTCCATGGTTGCACTGCTGTTCTATTAGATTAGTTGGCTTGGAGACAAAAGTTCTGAATAGCGCCGATATTTCTGGGTTATATTCTCACTAGGAAGCTACGAGAGTTTCAGTAAAGTTGCTTTCGTGCATCGGATTCATGCTACTGATCCACCCGTTGATGCTCCATGATTCCACTGCTGACATCGCAGATAAGTAGGCTTGGAGACTAAAGTTCTGAATAGCGCCGATATATCGGGTTTATATTCTCATTAGGAAGCTTCGAGACTTTTAGTGAACTTGCTTTGTTGCATCGGATTCAAGCTACTGGTCCACCAGGCGATGCTCCAAGGTTCCACTGCTGTCTTCGCAGATAAGTAGGATTAGAGACTAAAGTTCTGAAATGCGACGAAATTTCTAGGTTACATTCTCACTAGGATTCTTCGAGACTTACAGTACACTTACTTTGGTGCATCGGATTTTACCTACTGGTCTACCAGAAGATGCTCCATGGTTGCACTGCTGACCTTGCAAATAAGTAGCTTGAAGACTAAAGTTCTGAATTGCCACGAAGTTTTCTGGTTTGTATTCTCCCAAAGAGGCCTCCAGTGTTACAGTAAACTTGCTTTGGTGCATCGAATTTAAGCTACTGTTCCACCAGGTGATGCTTAATGGTTTCTTTTCTGACCTTGCAGATAAGTAGGCTTGGAGACTAAAGCTCTGAATTGCGACGAAATTTATGGGTTACATTCTCACAAGGAAGCTAGGAGAGTTACAGTAAACTTAAATTGTTGGATCGGATCTAAGCTTCTGGTCCACCAGGTTATGTTTCATGGTTCCACTGCAGAAATTATAGATAAGTAGGCTTGCAGACTAAGGTTCTGAATTGCGACGGAATTTCTGGGTTGTATTCTCACTAGGAGGCTTCGAGAGTTACAGTAAACTTGCCTTGGTGCATTACATTCAAGCTATTCCACCAGGTGATGCTCCATGGCTCCACGGGTAAAATTGCAGATAAGTAGGCATGGAGACTAAAGTTCTGAATTGCGACGAAATTCCTGGGTTACATTCTCACTAAGAAGCACCGACAGTCACAGTAAAGTTGCTTTGGTGCATCGGATTCAAGCTACTGGTCCACCAGGTGATGCTTCATGGTTCCACTGCTGACCTCGCAGATAAGTTGGCTTGGAGACTAAAGTTCTGAATTGAAACTAATCTTCTCTGTTACATTCTCATTAGGTAGCTTCGAGAGGTACAGTAAACTTGCTTTGGTGAATAGGATTTAAGCTACTGGTCCACCAGGTGATGCTCCATGGTTCCACTGCTGACATTCCAGATAAGTAGGATTGGAGACTAAAGTTCTGTATTGCGATGAAATTTCTGGGTTATATTCCCACTAGGAAGCTTTGAGAGTTACAGTAAACTTGTTTTGGTTTATCGGATTTATTCTACTGGTCCCCCAGGTGATGGTCCATGGTCCCATTGCTGACCTTGCAAATTAGTAGGCTTGGAGACTAAAGTTCTGAATTGCGACGAAATTTCTGGGTTACATTCTTATTAGGAAGCATCGAGAGTTACAGTAAAGATGCTTTGGTGCATCGGATTCAAGCTACTGGTCCACCAGGTGATGCTCCATGCTTCCACTGCTGTCTTCGCAGATAAGGATTATTAGAGACTAAAGTTTTGAATAGCGACGATATTTCTGGGTTATATTGTAACTAGGAAGCTTCAAGAGTTACAGTAAACTTGCTTTGATGCATCGGATTAATTCAACTCGTCCACCAGGTGATGCTCCATGGTTCCTCAGCTGACCTCGCTGATAAGTTGGCATGGAGACCAAAGTTCTTAATTGCAACGAAATTTCTGGGTTACATTCACACAAGGAAGCTTTGAGAGTTACAGTAAACTTGTTTTGGTTTATCGGAATTATTCTACTGGTCCACCAGGTGATGGTCCATTGTTCCATTGCTGACCTTGCTGAAGAGTAGGCTTGGAGACTAAAGTTCTGAATTAAAACGAAATTTCTGGGTTACATTCTCATTAGGAAGCATCGAGAGTTACAGTAAACTTAAATTGTTGGATCGGATCTAAGCTTCTGGTCCACCAGGTTATGTTTCATGGTTCCACTGCAGAAATTATAGATAAGTAGGCTTGCAGACTAAGGTTCTGAATTGCGACGGAATTTCTGGGTTGTATTCTCACTAGGAGGCTTCGAGAGTTACAGTAAACTTGCCTTGGTGCATTACATTCAAGCTATTCCACCAGGTGATGCTCCATGGCTCCACGGCTAAAATTGCAGATAAGTAGGCATGGAGACTAAAGTTCTGAATTGCGACGAAATTCCTGGGTTACATTCTCATTAAGAAGCACCGACAGTCACAGTAAAGTTGCTTTGGTGCATCGGATTCAAGCTACTGGTCCACCAGGTGATGCTTCATGGTTCCACTGCTGACCTCGCAGATAAGTTGGCTTGGAGACTAAAGTTCTGAATTGAAACTAATCTTCTCTGTTACAATCTCATTAGGTAGCTTCGAGAGGTACAGTAAACTTGCTTTGGTGAATAGGATTTAAGCTACTGGTCCACCAGGTGATGCTCCATGGTTCCACTGCTGACATTCCAGATAAGTAGGATTGGAGACTAAAGTTCTGTATTGCGATGAAATTTCTGGGTTATATTCCCACTAGGAAGCTTTGAGAGTTACAGTAAACTTGTTTTGGTTTATCGGATTTATTCTACTGGTCCACCAGGTGATGGTCCATGGTCCCATTGCTGACCTTGCAAATTAGTAGGCTTGGAGACTAAAGTTCTGAATTGCGACGAAATTTCTGGGTTACATTCTTATAGGAAGCATCGAGAGTTACAGTAAAGATGCTTTGGTGCATCGGATTCAAGCTACTGGTCCACCAGGTGATGCTCCATGCTTCCACTGCTGTCTTCGCAGATAAGGATAATTAGAGACTAAAGTTCAGAATAGCGACGATATTTCTGAGTTATATTGTAACTAGGAAGCTTCAAGAGTTACAGTAAACTTGCTTTGATGCATCGGATTAATTCAACTCGTCCACTAGGTGATGCTCCATGGTTCCACAGCTGACCTCGCTGATAAGTTGGCATGGAGACCAAAGTTCTTAATTGCAACGAAATTTCTGGGTTACATTCACACAAGGAAGCTTTGAGAGTTACAGTAAACTTGTTTTGGTTTATCGGAATTATTCTACTGGTCCACCAGGTGATGGTCCATTGTTCCATTGCTGACCTTGCTGAAGAGTAGGCTTGGAGACTAAAGTTCTGAATTGAAACGAAATTTCTGGGTTACATTCTCATTAGGAAGCATCGAGAGTTACAGTAAAGTTGCTTTGGTGCATCGGATTCAAGATACTGGTCCACCAGGTGATGCACCAAGCTTCCACTGCTGTCTTCGCAGATAAGGATTATTAGAGACTAAAGTTCTGAATAGCAACGATATTTCTGGGTTATATTCTAACTAGGAAGCTTCGAGAGTTACAGTAAACTTGCTTTGATGCATCGGATTAATTCAACTCGTCCAGCAGGTGATGCTCCATGGTTCCACTGCTCACCTCGCAGATAAGTTGGCATGGAGACCAAAGTTCTGAATTGCAACGAAATTTCTGGGTTACATTCACACTAGGAAGCTTCGAGAGTTACAGTGCAGTTCCTTTGGTGCATCGGATTCAAGGTACTGGTCCACCAGATGATGCTCCATGGTTCCACTGCTGTCTTCGCAGATAAGTAGTAATTGAGACTTAAGTTCTGAAAAGCGACAAAATTTCTGGGTTACATTCTCATTAGGAAGCATCAAGAGTTACAGTAAAGTTGCTTTAGTGCATCGGATTCAAGCTATTGGTCCACCAGACTATGCTCCATGGTTCCACTGCTAAAATTGTAGATAAGAAGGCATGAAGACAAAAGTTCTGAATTGCGATGATATTTCTGGGATATTTTCTCACTAGGAAGCTTAAAGAATTACAGTAAACTTGCTTTGGTTTATCGGTTTTAAGCTACTGGTCTACCAGGTGATGATCCATTGTTCCACTGCTTACCTCGCAGGTAAGTAGGCTTGGAGACTAAAGTTCTGAAATGCGACGGAATTTGTAGGTTACATTCTCATAAGGAAGGTTCGAGAGTTACAGTAAACTTGCTTTTGTTGGATCGGATCTATGCTACTGGTCCATTAGTTGATGCTCCACGATTCCACTGCAGAAATTGCTGATAAGTAGGCTTGAAGACTAAGGTTCTGAATTACGACGAAATTTCTGGGTTGTATTCTCACTAGGTAGCATCGAGAATTACAGTAAACTTGCTTAGATGATAGGATAAATGCAACTCGTCCAGCAGCTGATGCTCCATGGTTCCACAGCTGATTTCGCAGATAAGTTGGCATGGAGACAAAAGTTCTGAATTGCACGTAATTTCTGGGTATCATTCTCAATAGGAAGCTTCGAGAGTTACAGTAAACTTACTTTCGTGCATCGGATTTAACCTATTGGTCAACCAGGTGATGCTCCATCTTTAAACTGCTGACCTTTCAGATAAGTAGGCTAGGAGACAAAAGATCTGAATAGCGACGAAATTTCTACGTTACATTCTCACTAGGAAGTTCGAGAATTACCGTAAATTTGCATTTGTGCATCGGATTTAAGCTACTGATCAACCAGGTGATACTCAACGATCACACTGCTGAAAATGTAGATGCGTAGGCTTGGAGACTAAAGTTCTGAACTGCGACGAAATTTCTGCGTTATATTCTCAGACGGAAGCTACGAGAGTTACAGTAAACCTGCGTTGGTGCATCAGATTGAAGCTACTGGTCCACCACGTGATGCTCCATGGTTCCTGTGCTCACCTTGCAGATAAGTAGGCTTGGAGACTAAAGTTCTGCATTGCGACCAAATTTCTTTGATACATTTTCAGTAGGAAGCTTCGACAATTAGAGTAAACTTGCTTTGGTGCATCGGAATCAACCTTCTGGTCCCCCAGGTGATGCTCCGTGGTTCCACTGCTGAAATTGCGGATAAGTTGGCTTCGAGACTAAAATTCTGAATTGCTACGATATTACTGGGTAATATTCACCCTAGGAAACTTCGAGAGTTACAGTAATCTTGCTTTGGTACACAGGATTTAAGCTACTGGTCCACCAGGTGATGCTCCATGATTCCCCTGCTGACCTTGCACATAAGTAGGCTTGGAGACTAAGGTTCTGAATTGCAACGAAATTTCTGGGTTTTATTGTCACTATTAAGCTTCGAAAGCTACAGTAAACTTGCTTTATTGCATCGGATTTATCCTACTGGTCCACCAGGTAATGTTTTACCGTTCGACGGCTCACCTTGCAGATAAGTAGAATTGGAGACTAAAGTTCTGAATTGTGACGAAATTTATTTGGTACATTCTCACTAGGAAGCTTCGAGAGGTACAGTAAACGTGCTTTGGTGGATCGGATTTTAGATACTGGTCCACCAGTTTATGCTCCATGGATCCACTGCTGACGTTGCAGAAAAGTAGGCTTGGAGACTAAAGTTCTGAATTGCGACGAAATTTCGGGGTTTTATTCTCACTAGGTAGCATCGAGAGTTACAGTAAACTTGCTTACATGCATCGGATAAATGCAACTCGTCCAGCAGGTGACGCTCCATGGTTCCACAGCTGATCTCGCAGATAAGTTGGCTTGGAGACTAATGTTCTGAATTGCACGAAATTTCTGGGTTACATTCTCACAAGGAAGCTTCGAGTCTTACAGTAATCTTGCTTTGGTGCATCGGAATGAAGGTACTTGTTCACCAAGTAATGCTCCATGGTTGCACTGCTGACCTTGTAGATAAGTAGGCTTGGAGGCTAAAGTTCTGAATAGCGCCTATATTTCTGGGTTATATTCTCACTAGGAAGCTACGAGAGTTACAGTAAAGTTGCTTTGGTGCATCAGATTCATGCTACTGGTCCACCCGGTGATGCTCCATGATTCCACTGCTGACCTTGCAGATTAGTAGGCTTGGAGACTAAAGTTCTGAATTGCGACGAAATTTCTGGGTTACATTCTCATTAGGAAGCATCGAGAGTTACAGTAAAGTTGCTTTGGTGCATCGGATTCAAGCTACTGGTATACCAGGTGATGCTCCAAGCTTGCACTGCTGTCTTCGCAGATAAGAATTATTAGAGACTAAAGTTCTGAATAGCGACGATATTTCTGGGTTATATTCTAACTAGGAAGCTTCGAGAGTTACAGTAAACTTGCTTTGATGCATCGGATTAATTCAACTCGTCCAGCAGGTGATGCTCCATGGTTCCACTGCTGACATCGCAGATAAGTTGGCATGGAGACAAAAGTTCAGAATTGCAACGAAATTTCTGGGTTACATTCTCACTAGGAAGCTTCGAGAACTACACTGCAGTTGCTTTGGTGCATCGGATTCAAGCTACTGGTCGACCAGGTGATGCTCCATGGTTCCACTCCTGTCTTCGCAGATAAGTAGTATTATAGAGTAAAGTTCTGAAAAGCGACGAAATTTCTGGGTTACATTCTCATTAGGAAGCTTCGAAAGGTACAGTACACTTGCTTCGGTGCATCGGATTTTAGCTACGTGTCCACCAGGTGATGCTCCATTGTTCCTGTGTAGAACTTGCAGATACGTAGGCTAGGAGACAAAAGTTCTGAATTGCGACGAAATTTCTGGGTTACATTCTCACAAGTATGCTTCGAGACTTACAGTAATCTTGCTTTGGTGAGTTGGATTGAAGGTACTTGTTCACCAAGTAATGCTCCATGGTTGCACTGCTGTTCTATTAGATTAGTTGGCTTGGAGACAAAAGTTCTGAATAGCGCCGATATTTCTGGGTTATATTCTCACTAGGAAGCTACGAGAGTTTCAGTAAAGTTGGTTTCGTGCTTCGGATTCATGCTACTGATCCACCCGGTGATGCTCCATGATTCCACTGCTGACATCGCAGATAAGTAGGCTTGGAGACTAAAGTTCTGAATAGCGCCGATATATCGGGTTTATATTCTCATTAGGAAGCTTCGAGACTTTTAGTGAACTTGCTTTGTTGCATCGGATTTAAGGTACTGGTCCACAAGGTGATGCACCATGGTTCCACTGCTGACCTTGCACGTAACTAGGCTAGGAGACTAAAGTTCTGAATTGCTTCGAATTTTCTGGGTTACATTCTCACTAGGAAGCATCGAGGGTTACAGTAAAGTTGCTTTGGTGCATCGGATTCAAGCTACTGGTCCACCAGGCGATGCTCCAAGGTTCCACTGCTGTCTTCGCAGATAAGTAGGATTAGAGACTAAAGTTCTGAAATGCGACGAAATTTCTAGGTTACATTCTCACTAGGATTCTTCGAGACTTACAGTACACTTACTTTGGTGCATCGGATTTTACCTACTGGTCCACCAGAAGATGCTCCATGGTTGCGCTGCTGACCTTGCAAATAAGTAGCTTGAAGACTAAAGTTCTGAATTGCCACGAAGTTTTCTGGTTTGTATTCTCCCAAAGAGGCCTCCAGTGTTACAGTAAACTTGCTTTGGTGCATCGAATTTAAGCTACTGTTCCACCAGGTGATGCTTAATGGTTTTTTTCTGACCTAGCAGATAAGTAGGCTTGGAGACTAAAGCTCTGAATTGCGACGAAATTTCTGGGTTACATTCTCACAAGGAAGCTAGGAGAGTTACAGTAAACTAAAATTGTTGGATCGGATCTAAGCTTCTGGTCGACCAGGTTATGTTTCATGGTTCCACTGCAGAAATTATAGATAAGTAGGCTTGCAGACTAAGGTTCTGAATTGCGACGGAATTTCTGGGTTGTATTCTCACTAGGAGGCTTCGAGAGTTACAGTAAACTTGCCTTGGTGCATTACATTCAAGCTATTCCACCAGGTGATGCTCCATGGCTCCACGGCTAAAATTGCAGATAAGTAGGCATGGAGACTAAAGTTCTGAATTGCGACGAAATTCCTGGGTTACATTCTCACTAAGAAGCACCGACAGTCACAGTAAAGTTGCTTTGGTGCATCGGATTCAAGCTACTGGTCCACCAGGTGATGCTTCATGGTTCCACTGCTGACCTCGCAGATAAGTTGGCTTGGAGACTAAAGTTCTGAATTGAAACGAATCTTCTCTGTTACATTCTCATTAGGTAGCTTCGAGAGGTACAGTAAACTTGCTTTGGTGAATTGGATTTAAGCTACTGGTCCACCAGGTGATGCTCCATGGTTCCACTGCTGACATTCCAGATAAGTAGGATTGGAGACTAAAGTTCTGTATTGCGATGAAATTTCTGGGTTATATTCCCACTAGGAAGCTTTGAGAGTTACAGTAAACTTGTTTTGGTTTATCGGATTTATTCTACTGGTCCACCAGGTGATGGTACATGGTCCCATTGCTGACCTTGCAAATTAGTAGGCTTGGAGTCTAAAGTTCTGAATTGCGACGAAATTTCTGGGTTACATTCTTATTAGGAAGCATCGAGAGTTACAGTAAAGATGCTTTGGTGCATCGGATTCAAGCTACTGGTCCATCAGGTGATGCTCCATGCTTCCACTGCTGTCTTCGCAGATAAGGATTATTAGAGACTAAAGTTCTGAATAGCGACGATATTTCTGGGTTATATTGTAACTAGGAAGCTTCAAGAGTTACAGTAAACTTGCTTTGATGCATCGGATTAATTCAACTCGTCCACCAGGTGATGCTCCATTGTTCCACAGCTGACCTCGCTGATAAGTTGGCATGGAGACCAAAGTTCCTAATTGCAACGAAATTTCTGGGTTACATTCACACAAGGAAGCTTTGAGAGTTACAGTAAACTTGTTTTGGTTTATCGGAATTATTCTACTGGTCCACCAGGTGATGGTCCATTGTTCCATTGCTGACCTTTCTGAAGAGTAGGCTTGGAGACTAAAGTTCTGAATTGAAACGAAATTTCTGGGTTACATTCTCATTAGGAAGCATCGAGAGTTACAATAAAGTTGCTTTGGTGCATCGGATTCAAGATACTGGTCCACCAGGTGATGCTCCAAGCTTCCACTGCTGTCTTCGCAGATAAGGATTATTAGAGACTAAAGTTCTGAATAGCAACGATATTTCTGGGCTATATTCTAACTAGGAAGCTTCGAGAGTTACAGTAAACTTGCTTTGATGCATCGGATTAATTCAACTCGTCCAGCAGGTGATGCTCCATGGTTCCACTGCTCACCTCGCAGATAAGTTGGCATGGAGACCAAAGTTCTGAATTGCAACGAAATTTCTGGGTTACATTCACACTAGGAAGCTTCGAGAGTTACAGTGCAGTTCCTTTGGTGCATCGGATTCATGGTACTGGTCCACCAGGTGATGCTCCATGGTTCCACTGCTGTCTTCGCTGATAAGTAGTAATTGAGACTTAAGTTCTGAAAAGGGACTAAATTTCTGGGTTACATTCTCATTAGGAAGCATCAAGAGTTACAGTAAAGTTGCTTTAGTGCATCGGATTCAAGCTATTGGTCCACCAGACTATGCTCCATGGTTCCACTGCTAAAATTGTAGATAAGAAGGCATGAAGACAAAAGTTCTGAATTGCGATGATATTTCTGGGATATTTTCTCACTAGGAAGCTTAAAGAATTACAGTAAACTTGCTTTGGTTTATCGGTTTTAAGCTACTGGTCTACCAGGTGATGATCCATTGTCCCACTGCTTACCTCGCAGGTAAGTAGGCTTGGAGACTAAAGTTCTGAAATGCGACGGAATTTGTAGGTTACATTCTCATAAGGAAGGTTCGAGAGTTACAGTAAACTTGCTTTTGTTGGATCGGATCTATGCTACTGGTCCATTAGTTGATGCTCCACGATTCCACTGCAGAAATTGCTGATAAGTAGGCTTGAAGACTAAGGTTCTGAATTACGACGAAATTTCTGGGTTGTATTCTCACTAGGTAGCATCGAGAATTACAGTAAACTTGCTTACATGATAGGATAAATGCAACTCGTCCAGCAGCTGATGCTCCATGGTTCCACAGCTGATTTCGCAGATAAGTTTGCATGGAGACAAAAGTTCTGAATTGCACGAAATTTCTGGGTTTCATTCTCAATAGGAAGCTTCGAGAGTTACAGTAAACTTACTTTCGTGCATCGGATTTAACCTACTGGTCAACCAGGTGATGCTCCATCTTTAAACTGCTGACCTTTCAGATAAGTAGGCTAGGAGACAAACGATCTGAATAGCGACGAAATTTCTACGTTACATTCTCACTAGGAAGTTCGAGAATTACCGTAAATTTGCATTTGTGCATCGGATTTAAGCGACTGATCAACCAGGTGATACTCAACGATCACACTGCTGAAAATGTAGATGCGTAGGCTTGGAGACTAAAGTTCTGAACTGCGACGAAATTTCTTTGATACATTTTCAATAGGAAGCTTCGACAATTAGAGTAAACTTGCTTTGGTGCATCGGAATCAACCTACTGGTCCCCCAGGTGATGCTCCGTGGTTCCACTGCTGAAATTGCGGATAAGTTGGCTTCGAGACTAAAATTCTGAATTGCTACGATATTACTGGGTAATATTCACCCTAGGAAACTTCGAGAGTTACAGTAATCTTGCTTTGGTACACAGGATTTAAGCTACTGGTCCACCAGGTGATGCTCCATGATTCCCCTGCTGACCTTGCACATAAGTAGGCTTGGAGACTAAGGTTCTGAATTGCAACGAAATTTCTGGGTTTTCTTGTCATTATTAAGCTTCGAAAGCTACAGTAAACTTGCTTTATTGCATCGGATTTATCCTACAGGTCCACCAGGTAATGTTTTACCGTTCGACGGCTCACCTTGCAGATAAGTAGAATTGGAGACTAAAGTTCTGAATTGTGACGAAATTTATTTGATACATTCTCACTAGGAAGCTTCGAGAGGTACAGTAAACGTGCTTTGGTGGATCGGATTTTAGATACTGGTCCACCAGTTTATGCTCCATGGATCCACTGCTGACATTGCAGATAAGTAGGCTTGGAGACTAAAGTTCTGTATTGCGACCAAATTTCTGGGATACATTATTACTAGGAAGCTTCGAGAGATACAGTAAACTTGCTTTATTGCATCGGATTTATCCTACTGGTCCACCAGGTGATGCTCCATCGCTCTACTGCTCACCTTGCAGATAAGTAGCCTTGGAGACTAAAGCTCTGAATTGCGACGATATTTCTGTGTTGTATTCAAACTAGGGAGCTTCGAGAGTTACAGTAAACGTGCTTTGGTGCTTCTGATTTAAGCAACTGGTGCATCATGTGATGCTCCATGGTTCCACTGCTGACCTTGCCAATAAGTAGGATTGGAGACTAAACTTCTGAATTCCGATAAAATTTCTGCGTTGTATTCTCACTAGGAAGCTTCGAGATGTACAGTCAACTTGCTTTGGTGCAATGGATTCAAGCTATTGGTCCACCAGGTGATGATCCATTGTTCCTCTGTTGACCTTGCAGATAAGTATGCTTGGAGACTAAATTTCTGTTTTGCGACAATATTTCTGGGTTATATTCTCAGTGGGAAACTTCGATAGTTACAGTAAACTTGCATTGGTACATCGGATTTAAGCAACTGGTCCACCAGGTGATGCTCCATGGTATCGCTGCTGACCTTCCAGATATGTAGGCTTTGAGACTAAAGTTCTGAATTATTACGACATTTCTGGGATACATTCTCACTAGGAAGCATCGAGAGTCACAGTAAAGCTGCATTGGTGCATCGGATTTAAGCTACTGGTCCATCAGGTGATGCTCCATGGTTCCACTGCTGACCTTGCAGATAAGTATTCTTGGAGACAAATTTTCTGAATTACGACGAAATTTCTGGGTTACATTCTCACTAGGAAGCTTGGAGAGTTACACTAAACTTGTTTGGTGCACCGGTTTTAAGCTACCGGTCCACCTAGTGATGGTCCATGATTCCACTGCTGATCTTGCATGTAAGTAGCAGTGGACACAAAAGTTCTGAATTGCGACGAAATTTCTGGGTTACATTCTCACTAGGAAGCTTCGAGAGTTACAGTAAACTTCCTTTGGTGCATCGGATTTAAGCTACTGGTCCACCAGGTGATGCTCCATGGTTCTAGTGCTGACCTAGCAGATAAGTAGGATTGGAGACTAAAGTTCAGAATTTCGACGAAATTTCTGGGTTGCATGCTGACTAGGAAGCACCGAAAGCTACAGCAAACTGGCTTTGTTGCATCGGATTTTAGCTAGTGGTCCACCAGGTATTGCTCCATGGTTCCACTGCTGACCTTGCCGATAAGTAGGCATGGAGACAAAAGTTCTAAATTGCCACGATATTTCTGGGTTTCATTCTCACCAGGAAGCTCTGAGAGTTACAGTAATCGTGCTTTGGTGCTTCGGATTTAAGCTACTGGTCCACCACGTGATGCTCCACGGTTCTGCTGCTGACCTTGCAGATAAGTAGTCTTTGAGACGAAAGTTCTGGATTTACGACGAAATTTCGGGGTTACATTCTCACTAGGAAGCTTCGAGAGTTACAGTAAAGGTCCTTTGGTGCATCGGATTCAAGCTACTGGTCCACCAGGTGATGATCCATTGTTCCTCTGTTGACCTTGCAGATAAGTATGCTTGGAGACTAAAGTTCTGAATATCGACACAATTTCTTCTTTATATTCTCACTCAGAAGTTTCGAGAGCTACAACTAACTTGCTATGGTTCATGGGACACAAGCTACTGTTCCACCAGGTATTGCCCCATGGTTCCACTGCTGACCATGCAGGTAAGTAGGCTTGGGGACTAAATTTCCGAATTGACACGAAATGCCTGTGTCACATTCTCACTAGGAAGATTGGAGAGCTACAGTAAACCTGATTTGGTGCATCGGATTCAAGCTACTGGTCCACCAGGTGATGCTCCATTGTTCCACTGTTCACCATGCAGATAAGTATGCTTAGAAACTTAAGTTCTGAATTTCGACACAATTTCTAATTTTACATTCTCACTATGAAACTTCGAGAGTTACAGTAAACTTGTTTTGGTGCATTGGATTTAATCTACTGGTCCACCGGGTTATTCCCCAAGGTTCTACGACTGACCTTGCAGATAAGTAGGCTTGGAGCATAAATTTCTGAATTGCGACGAAATTTCTGTGTCACATTCTCAGTAGGAAGGTTCGAGATCTACAGTAAATCTGCTTTGGTGCATCGGGTTCAAGCTACGGGTCCACCAGGTATTGCTCCATGGTTCCACTGCTGACCTTGCCGATAAGTAGCCTTGGAGACTAAAGTTCTGAATTGCGACGATATTTCTGGTTAACATTCTCACTAGGAAGCTTCGAGAGTTACAGTAAACGTGCTTTGGAGCTTCTGATTTAAGCAACTGGTGCATCATTTGATGCTCCATGGTTCCACTGCTGACCTTGCAGATAAGTAGCCTTGAAGACTAAAGTTCTGAAATGCGACAAATTTCTGGGTTGTATTCTCAGTAGGAAGCTTCCAGAGTACAGCAAACTGGCTTTGGTGCATCTGATTTAAGCTACTGTTCCACCAGGTGATGCTCCATGGTTCCAGTGTTGACCTAGCAGATAAGTAGGATTGGAGACTAAAGTTCAGAATTTCGACGAAATTTCTGGGTTGCATGCTGACTAGGAAGCTCCGAAAGCTACAGTAAACTTGCTTTGGTGCATCGGATTCAAGCTACTGGTCCAACAGGTATTGCTCCATGGTTCCAATGCTGATCTTGCCGATAAGTAGGCTTGGAGACTAAGGTTCAGAATTGTGACGATATTTCTGGGTTACATTCCCACCAGGAAGCTTCTAGAGTTACAGTAAACGTGCTTTGGTGCTTCGGATTTTAGCTACTGGTCCACCAGGTGATGCTACATGGTTCCGTTGCTGACCTTGTAGATAAGTAGGCTTTGAGACTAATGTTCTGAATTAGGACGATATTTCTGGGATACATTCTCACTAGGATGCTTCGAGAGTAACAGTAATGTTGCATTGGTGCATCGGATTCAAGCTACTGGTCCATCAGGTTATGCTCCATAGTTCCACTGCTGATCTTGCAAATAAGTAGCATTGGACATAAAAGTTCTGAATTACGACGAAATTTCTGGGTTAAATTCTCACTATGAAGCTTAGAGAGCTACAGTAAACCTGCTTCGGTGCATCGGATTTTACCTACTGGTCCACCAGGTGATGCTCCATGGTTCCACAGCTGACCTTGCAGATAAGTAGGCTTGGAGACTATAGTTCTGAATTACGACGAAATTTCTGGGTTATATTCTCACTAGGAAGCTTCGAGAGTGACACTGAACTTTCTTTGGTGCTCCGGTTTTAAGCTATTGGTTCACCAGGTGATGCACCATGGTCACATTGCTTACCTTGCAAATAAGTAGACTTGGAGACAAAAGTTCTGAATTGCGACGAAATTTCTGGGTTACATTGCCACTAGGAAACTTCGAGAGTTACAGTAAACTTGCTTTGGTGCATCGGATTTAAGCTACTGGTCCACCAGGTGATGCTCCATGGTTCTACTGCTGACCTTGCAGATAAGTAGGCTTGGAGACTAACGTTCTGAATGTCGACCAAATTTCTGGGTTACATTCTGACTAGGAAACACCGAGAACTACAGCAAACTGACTTTGGTGCATGGGATTTTACCTACAGGTCCATCAGGTGATGCTCCATGGTACCACTGCAGACCTTGCAGATTAGTAGGCTTGGGAAATAAATTTCTGAATTGCGACGAAATTTCTGGGTTACATTCTCACTAGGAAGCTTCGAGAATTACAGAAAACGTGCTTTGGTGCATCGGACTCAAGCCACTGGTACACCAGGTGATGCTCCATGGTGCCACTGCTGACCTTGCAGACAAGGAGGCTTGAAGACTAAAGTACTAAATTGCGACGATATTTCTGGGTTATTTTCTCATTAGGAAACTTCGAGTGTTTCAGTAAACTCGCTTTGGTGCATTATAATTAAGCTGCTAGTCCACCAGGTGATTCTAAATGGTTTCCACTGCTGACCTTGCAAATAAGTAGCCCTGGAGACTAAAGTTCTAAATTGCGACGAAATATTATAGGTTACATTCTCACTTGGAAGCTTCGAGAGCCACAATAGACCAGCTTTAGTGCATCGGATTCAAGCTACTGGTCCACCAGGTATTTCTCCATAGTTCCCATTCTGACCTTGCCGATAAGTAGGCTTAAAGACTAAAGTTCTAAATTGCGACGATATCTCTGGGTTATTTTCTCATTAGAAAACATCGAGTGTTTCAGTAAACTTGCTTTGGTGCATCCTAATTAAGCTACAGGTCCACCAAGTGATGCCCCATGGTTCCTCTGCTAACATTGCAGATAAGTAAACTTGGATACTAAAGTTCTGAATTGCGACAAAATTTTTGTGATAAATTCTCACTAGGAAGCTTCGAGAAGTACAGTAAACTTGCTTTGGTGCATTGGATTCAAGCTACTGGTCCACCAGGAGATTATCCCTGGTTCCACCACTGACCTTGCAGGTAAGTAGGCTTGGAGACTAAAGTTCTGAATTGCGACAAAATTTCTGGATTACATTCTCACTAGGAAGCCCCGACAGCTACAGTAAACCTGCTTTTGGTGCATCGGATTCATGCTACTGGTCCACCAAGATTTGCTCCATGGTTACCACTCTGAACTTGCCGATAACTAGGCTTGGAGACTAAACTTCCGAATTGCGATGAAATTTCTGCGTTAAATTCCCACTAAGAAGCTTTGAGAGTTACAGTAAATTTGCTATGGTGGATCGAAATTAAGCTACTGGTCCACCAGGTGAATCTCCATGGTTCCACTGCAAACCTTGCAAATAAGTAGGCTTGGAGAATAAAGTTCTGAATTGCGACGAAATTTCTGGTTTACACTATCACTAGGAGGCTTCGAGAGTTACATTAATCACGCTTTGGTGCATCGGATTTGCGCTACTGGTTCACAAGGAGATGCTCCATGGTTCCACTGGTGACCTTGCAGATAAGTAGGCTTGGAGACTATAGTTCTGAATTGCGTTGTAATTTATGGGTTACATGATCAGAAGGAAGCTTCGAGAGCTACAGTAGACCTGCTTTGGTGCAACGAATTCAAACCACTAGTCCACCAGGTATTGCTCCACGGTTCCCATTCAGGCCTTGCCGATAATTAGGCTTGGAGACTAAAGTTCTTAATTGCGATAAAATTTTTGCATTATATTCACACTAGGAAGCTTCGAGAGTTACACTAAACTTGCTTTGGTGCATCGGATTTAAGTTACTGGTCCACCAGGTGATGCTCCATGGTTCCACTGATGTCCTTGCAAATAAGTATGCTTGGAGACGAAAGTTCTGAATTGCGACGATATTTTTTGGTTATATTCTCACTAGGAAACTTCGTTAGCTACTGTGAACTTACTTTGGTGAATTTGATTTAAGCTACTGTTCTACCAGGTGATGCTCCATGGTTCCACTACTGACCTTCCAGATAAGTAGGCTTGGAGATTAAGGTCTGAGTTGCGACGAAACTTCTGGGTTACATTCTCACTAGGTAGAGTCGAGAGCTACAGTAAACTAGCATTGGTGCATCGGTTTCAAGCTATTGGTCCACCAGGTATTCCTCCATGGTTCCACTGCCGACCCTGAGGATATGTAGGCGTGGAGACTATATTTCTAAATTGCGACGAAGTTTCTAGGTTATATCATCACTAGGAAGCTTCGAGAGATACAGTGACGTTGCTTTGGTGCATCGGATTTAAGCTACTGGTCCACCAGGTGGTGCTCCATGGTTCCACTGCTGACCTTGCAGATAATTAGGCTGGGAGACTAAAGTTCTGAATTGCGATGATATTTCTGGGTTACATTATCACTAGGAAACGACGAGAGTTACAGTAATCTTGCTTTGGTGCATCGTATTTAAGCTACTGGTCCACCATGTGATGCTCCATGGTTCCACTGCTGACCTTGCAAATAAGTAGGCTTGGAGACTAAAGTTCTGAATTGCGACGGACTTTCTGGGCTACAGTCTCAACAGGAAGCTTCGAGAGCTACAGTAGACCTGCTTTGGAGCATCGGATTCAAGTTATTGGTCCACCAGGTGATGCTCCATGGTTCCACTGCTGACCTTTTCTGGGTTGTTTTCTCACTAGGAAGCTTCGAGAGTTGCTTTGGTGTATCGGATATATCTACTGGTCCACCAGGTGACGCTCCATATTTTCCAATGCTGTCCTGGTAGATAAGTAGGCTTCCAGGCTAAAGTTCTGAATTGCGATGAAATTTCATAGTTATATTCCCACTAGGAAGGTTCGAGAGGTACATAAACTTGCTTTGGTGCATCGGATTTAAGCTACTGGTCCACCAGGTGATGCTCCATGGTTCCACTGCTGACCTTGCAAATAAGTTGAATAAAGTTCTAAATTGCGACGAAATTCTGGTTTATATTCTCACTTGGAACCTTCGAGTGTTGCAGCAAACATGCTTTGGTGCATCAGTTTTAAGCAAGTGGTGCACAAGGTGATGCTCCATGGTTCCACTGCTGACCTTGCCGATAAGTAGGCTTGGATACTAAAGTTCTTAATTGCGATAAAATTTTTGCGTCATATTCCCACTAGGAAGCTTCGAGAGTTACAATAAACTAGCTTTGGTGCATCGGATTTAAGCTACTGGTCCACCATTTGATGCTCAATGGTTCCACTACTGACCTTGCAGATAAGTAGGCTGGGAGACTAAAGTTCTGAATATCGACACAATTTCTTCTTTATATTCTCACTCAGAAGTTTCGAGAGCTACAACTAACTTGCTATGGTTCATGGGACACAAGCTACTGTTCCACCAGGTATTGCCCCATGGTTCCACTGCTGACCATGCAGGTAAGTAGGCTTGGGGACTAAATTTCCGAATTGACACGAAATGCCTGTGTCACATTCTCACTAGGAAGATTGGAGAGCTACAGTAAACCTGATTTGGTGCATCGGATTCAAGCTACTGGTCCACCAGGTGATGCTCCATTGTTCCACTGTTCACCATGCAGATAAGTATGCTTAGAAACTTAAGTTCTGAATTTCGACACAATTTCTAATTTTACATTCTCACTATGAAACTTCGAGAGTTACAGTAAACTTGTTTTGGTGCATTGGATTTAATCTACTGGTCCACCGGGTTATTCCCCAAGGTTCTACGACTGACCTTGCAGATAAGTAGGCTTGGAGCATAAATTTCTGAATTGCGACGAATTTTCTGTGTCACATTCTCAGTAGGAAGGTTCGAGATCTACAGTAAATCTGCTTTGGTGCATCGGGTTCAAGCTACGGGTCCACCAGGTATTGCTCCATGGTTCCACTGCTGACCTTGCCGATAAGTAGCCTTGGAGACTAAAGTTCTGAATTGCGACGATATTTCTGGTTAACATTCTCACTAGGAAGCTTCGAGAGTTACAGTAAACGTGCTTTGGAGCTTCTGATTTAAGCAACTGGTGCATCATTTGATGCTCCATGGTTCCACTGCTGACCTTGCAGATAAGTAGCCTTGAAGACTAAAGTTCTGAAATGCGACAAATTTCTGGGTTGTATTCTCAGTAGGAAGCTTCCAGAGTACAGCAAACTGGCTTTGGTGCATCTGATTTAAGCTACTGTTCCACCAGGTGATGCTCCATGGTTCCAGTGTTGACCTAGCAGATAAGTAGGATTGGAGACTAAAGTTCAGAATTTCGACGAAATTTCTGGGTTGCATGCTGACTAGGAAGCTCCGAAAGCTACAGTAAACTTGCTTTGGTGCATCGGATTCAAGCTACTGGTCCAACAGGTATTGCTCCATGGTTCCAATGCTGATCTTGCCGATAAGTAGGCTTGGAGACTAAGGTTCAGAATTGTGACGATATTTCTGGGTTACATTCCCACCAGGAAGCTTCTAGAGTTACAGTAAACGTGCTTTGGTGCTTCGGATTTTAGCTACTGGTCCACCAGGTGATGCTACATGGTTCCGTTGCTGACCTTGTAGATAAGTAGGCTTTGAGACTAATGTTCTGAATTAGGACGATATTTCTGGGATACATTCTCACTAGGATGCTTCGAGAGTAACAGTAATGTTGCATTGGTGCATCGGATTCAAGCTACTGGTCCATCAGGTTATGCTCCATAGTTCCACTGCTGATCTTGCAAATAAGTAGCATTGGACATAAAAGTTCTGAATTACGACGAAATTTCTGGGTTAAATTCTCACTATGAAGCTTACAGAGCTACAGTAAACCTGCTTCGGTGCATCGGATTTTACCTACTGGTCCACCAGGTGATGCTCCATGGTTCCACAGCTGACCTTGCAGATAAGTAGGCTTGGAGACTATAGTTCTGAATTGCGTTGTAATTTATGGGTTACATGATCAGAAGGAAGCTTCGAGAGCTACAGTAGACCTGCTTTGGTGCAACGAATTCAAACCACTAGTCCACCAGGTATTGCTCCACGGTTCCCATTCAGGCCTTGCCGATAATTAGGCTTGGAGACTAAAGTTCTTAATTGCGATAAAATTTTTGCATTATATTCACACTAGGAAGCTTCGAGAGTTACACTAAACTTGCTTTGGTGCATCGGATTTAAGTTACTGGTCCACCAGGTGATGCTCCATGGTTCCACTGATGACCTTGCAAATAAGTATGCTTGGAGACGAAAGTTCTGAATTGCGACGATATTTTTTGGTTATATTCTCACTAGGAAACTTCGTTAGCTACTGTGAACTTACTTTGGTGAATTTGATTTAAGCTACTGTTCTACCAGGTGATGCTCCATGGTTCCACTACTGACCTTCCAGATAAGTAGGCTTGGAGATTAAGGTCTGAGTTGCGACGAAACTTCTGGGTTACATTCTCACTAGGTAGAGTCGAGAGCTACAGTAAACTAGCATTGGTGCATCGGTTTCAAGCTATTGGTCCACCAGGTATTCCTCCATGGTTCCACTGCCGACCCTGAGGATATGTAGGCGTGGAGACTATATTTCTAAATTGCGACGAAGTTTCTAGGTTATATCATCACTAGGAAGCTTCGAGAGATACAGTGACGTTGCTTTGGTGCATCGGATTTAAGCTACTGGTCCACCAGGTGGTGCTCCATGGTTCCACTGCTGACCTTGCAGATAATTAGGCTGGGAGACTAAAGTTCTGAATTGCGATGATATTTCTGGGTTACATTATCACTAGGAAACGACGAGAGTTACAGTAATCTTGCTTTGGTGCATCGTATTTAAGCTACTGGTCCACCATGTGATGCTCCATGGTTCCACTGCTGACCTTGCAAATAAGTAGGCTTGGAGACTAAAGTTCTGAATTGCGACGGACTTTCTGGGCTACAGTCTCAACAGGAAGCTTCGAGAGCTACAGTAGACCTGCTTTGGAGCATCGGATTCAAGTTATTGGTCCACCAGGTGATGCTCCATGGTTCCACTGCTGACCTTTTCTGGGTTGTTTTCTCACTAGGAAGCTTCGAGAGTTGCTTTGGTGTATCGGATATATCTACTGGTCCACCAGGTGACGCTCCATATTTTCCAATGCTGTCCTGGTAGATAAGTAGGCTTCCAGGCTAAAGTTCTGAATTGCGATGAAATTTCATAGTTATATTCCCACTAGGAAGGTTCGAGAGGTACATAAACTTGCTTTGGTGCATCGGATTTAAGCTACTGGTCCACCAGGTGATGCTCCATGGTTCCACTGCTGACCTTGCAAATAAGTTGAATAAAGTTCTAAATTGCGACGAAATTCTGGTTTATATTCTCACTTGGAACCTTCGAGTGTTGCAGCAAACATGCTTTGGTGCATCAGTTTTAAGCAAGTGGTGCACAAGGTGATGCTCCATGGTTCCACTGCTGACCTTGCCGATAAGTAGGCTTGGATACTAAAGTTCTTAATTGCGATAAAATTTTTGCGTCATATTCCCACTAGGAAGCTTCGAGAGTTACAATAAACTAGCTTTGGTGCATCGGATTTAAGCTACTGGTCCACCATTTGATGCTCAATGGTTCCACTACTGACCTTGCAGATAAGTAGGCTGGGAGACTAAAGTTCTGAATATCGACACAATTTCTTCTTTATATTCTCACTCAGAAGTTTCGAGAGCTACAACTAACTTGCTATGGTTCATGGGACACAAGCTACTGTTCCACCAGGTATTGCCCCATGGTTCCACTGCTGACCATGCAGGTAAGTAGGCTTGGGGACTAAATTTCCGAATTGACACGAAATGCCTGTGTCACATTCTCACTAGGAAGATTGGAGAGCTACAGTAAACCTGATTTGGTGCATCGGATTCAAGCTACTGGTCCACCAGGTGATGCTCCATTGTTCCACTGTTCACCATGCAGATAAGTATGCTTAGAAACTTAAGTTCTGAATTTCGACACAATTTCTAATTTTACATTCTCACTATGAAACTTCGAGAGTTACAGTAAACTTGTTTTGGTGCATTGGATTTAATCTACTGGTCCACCGGGTTATTCCCCAAGGTTCTACGACTGACCTTGCAGATAAGTAGGCTTGGAGCATAAATTTCTGAATTGCGACGAATTTTCTGTGTCACATTCTCAGTAGGAAGGTTCGAGATCTACAGTAAATCTGCTTTGGTGCATCGGGTTCAAGCTACGGGTCCACCAGGTATTGCTCCATGGTTCCACTGCTGACCTTGCCGATAAGTAGCCTTGGAGACTAAAGTTCTGAATTGCGACGATATTTCTGGTTAACATTCTCACTAGGAAGCTTCGAGAGTTACAGTAAACGTGCTTTGGAGCTTCTGATTTAAGCAACTGGTGCATCATTTGATGCTCCATGGTTCCACTGCTGACCTTGCAGATAAGTAGCCTTGAAGACTAAAGTTCTGAAATGCGACAAATTTCTGGGTTGTATTCTCAGTAGGAAGCTTCCAGAGTACAGCAAACTGGCTTTGGTGCATCTGATTTAAGCTACTGTTCCACCAGGTGATGCTCCATGGTTCCAGTGTTGACCTAGCAGATAAGTAGGATTGGAGACTAAAGTTCAGAATTTCGACGAAATTTCTGGGTTGCATGCTGACTAGGAAGCTCCGAAAGCTACAGTAAACTTGCTTTGGTGCATCGGATTCAAGCTACTGGTCCAACAGGTATTGCTCCATGGTTCCAATGCTGATCTTGCCGATAAGTAGGCTTGGAGACTAAGGTTCAGAATTGTGACGATATTTCTGGGTTACATTCCCACCAGGAAGCTTCTAGAGTTACAGTAAACGTGCTTTGGTGCTTCGGATTTTAGCTACTGGTCCACCAGGTGATGCTACATGGTTCCGTTGCTGACCTTGTAGATAAGTAGGCTTTGAGACTAATGTTCTGAATTAGGACGATATTTCTGGGATACATTCTCACTAGGATGCTTCGAGAGTAACAGTAATGTTGCATTGGTGCATCGGATTCAAGCTACTGGTCCATCAGGTTATGCTCCATAGTTCCACTGCTGATCTTGCAAATAAGTAGCATTGGACATAAAAGTTCTGAATTACGACGAAATTTCTGGGTTAAATTCTCACTATGAAGCTTACAGAGCTACAGTAAACCTGCTTCGGTGCATCGGATTTTACCTACTGGTCCACCAGGTGATGCTCCATGGTTCCACAGCTGACCTTGCAGATAAGTAGGCTTGGAGACTATAGTTCTGAATTACGACGAAATTTCTGGGTTATATTCTCACTAGGAAGCTTCGAGAGTGACACTGAACTTTCTTTGGTGCTCCGGTTTTAAGCTATTGGTTCACCAGGTGATGCACCATGGTCACATTGCTTACCTTGCAAATAAGTAGACTTGGAGACAAAAGTTCTGAATTGCGACGAAATTTCTGGGTTACATTGCCACTAGGAAACTTCGAGAGTTACAGTAAACTTGCTTTGGTGCATCGGATTTAAGCTACTGGTCCACCAGGTGATGCTCCATGGTTCTACTGCTGACCTTGCAGATAAGTAGGCTTGGAGACTAACGTTCTGAATGTCGACCAAATTTCTGGGTTACATTCTGACTAGGAAACACCGAGAACTACAGCAAACTGACTTTGGTGCATGGGATTTTACCTACAGGTCCATCAGGTGATGCTCCATGGTACCACTGCAGACCTTGCAGATTAGTAGGCTTGGGAAATAAATTTCTGAATTGCGACGAAATTTCTGGGTTACATTCTCACTAGGAAGCTTCGAGAATTACAGAAAACGTGCTTTGGTGCATCGGACTCAAGCCACTGGTACACCAGGTGATGCTCCATGGTGCCACTGCTGACCTTGCAGACAAGGAGGCTTGAAGACTAAAGTACTAAATTGCGACGATATTTCTGGGTTATTTTCTCATTAGGAAACTTCGAGTGTTTCAGTAAACTCGCTTTGGTGCATTATAATTAAGCTGCTAGTCCACCAGGTGATTCTAAATGGTTTCCACTGCTGACCTTGCAAATAAGTAGCCCTGGAGACTAAAGTTCTAAATTGCGACGAAATATTATAGGTTACATTCTCACTTGGAAGCTTCGAGAGCCACAATAGACCAGCTTTAGTGCATCGGATTCAAGCTACTGGTCCACCAGGTATTTCTCCATAGTTCCCATTCTGACCTTGCCGATAAGTAGGCTTAAAGACTAAAGTTCTAAATTGCGACGATATCTCTGGGTTATTTTCTCATTAGAAAACATCGAGTGTTTCAGTAAACTTGCTTTGGTGCATCCTAATTAAGCTACAGGTCCACCAAGTGATGCCCCATGGTTCCTCTGCTAACATTGCAGATAAGTAAACTTGCATACTAAAGTTCTGAATTGCGACAAAATTTTTGTGATAAATTCTCACTAGGAAGCTTCGAGAAGTACAGTAAACTTGCTTTGGTGCATTGGATTCAAGCTACTGGTCCACCAGGAGATTATCCCTGGTTCCACCACTGACCTTGCAGATAAGTAGGCTTGGAGACTAAAGTTCTGAATTGCGACAAAATTTCTGGATTACATTCTCACTAGGAAGCCCCGACAGCTACAGTAAACCTGCTTTTGGTGCATCGGATTCATGCTACTGGTCCACCAAGATTTGCTCCATGGTTACCACTCTGAACTTGCCGATAACTAGGCTTGGAGACTAAACTTCCGAATTGCGATGAAATTTCTGCGTTAAATTCCCACTAAGAAGCTTTGAGAGTTACAGTAAATTTGCTATGGTGGATCGAAATTAAGCTACTGGTCCACCAGGTGAATCTCCATGGTTCCACTGCAAACCTTGCAAATAAGTAGGCTTGGAGAATAAAGTTCTGAATTGCGACGAAATTTCTGGTTTACACTATCACTAGGAGGCTTCGAGAGTTACATTAATCACGCTTTGGTGCATCGGATTTGCGCTACTGGTTCACAAGGAGATGCTCCATGGTTCCACTGGTGACCTTGCAGATAAGTAGGCTTGGAGACTATAGTTCTGAATTGCGTTGTAATTTATGGGTTACATGATCAGAAGGAAGCTTCGAGAGCTACAGTAGACCTGCTTTGGTGCAACGAATTCAAACCACTAGTCCACCAGGTATTGCTCCACGGTTCCCATTCTGGCCTTGCCGATAATTAGGCTTGGAGACTAAAGTTCTTAATTGCGATAAAATTTTTGCATTATATTCACACTAGGAAGCTTCGAGAGTTACACTAAACTTGCTTTGGTGCATCGGATTTAAGTTACTGGTCCACCAGGTGATGCTCCATGGTTCCACTGATGACCTTGCAAATAAGTATGCTTGGAGACGAAAGTTCTGAATTGCGACGATATTTTTTGGTTATATTCTCACTAGGAAACTTCGTTAGCTACTGTGAACTTACTTTGGAGAATTTGATTTAAGCTACTGTTCTACCAGGTGATGCTCCATGGTTCCACTACTGACCTTCCAGATAAGTAGGCTTGGAGATTAAGGTCTGAGTTGCGACGAAACTTCTGGGTTACATTCTCACTAGGTAGAGTCGAGAGCTACAGTAAACTAGCATTGGTGCATCGGTTTCAAGCTATTGGTCCACCAGGTATTCCTCCATGGTTCCACTGCCGACCCTGAGGATATGTAGGCGTGGAGACTATATTTCTAAATTGCGACGAAGTTTCTAGGTTATATCATCACTAGGAAGCTTCGAGAGATACAGTGACGTTGCTTTGGTGCATCGGATTTAAGCTACTGGTCCACCAGGTGGTGCTCCATGGTTCCACTGCTGACCTTGCAGATAATTAGGCTGGGAGACTAAAGTTCTGAATTGCGATGATATTTCTGGGTTACATTATCACTAGGAAACGACGAGAGTTACAGTAATCTTGCTTTGGTGCATCGTATTTAAGCTACTGGTCCACCATGTGATGCTCCATGGTTCCACTGCTGACCTTGCAAATAAGTAGGCTTGGAGACTAAAGTTCTGAATTGCGACGGACTTTCTGGGCTACAGTCTCAACAGGAAGCTTCGAGAGCTACAGTAGACCTGCTTTGGAGCATCGGATTCAAGTTATTGGTCCACCAGGTGATGCTCCATGGTTCCACTGCTGACCTTTTCTGGGTTGTTTTCTCACTAGGAAGCTTCGAGAGTTGCTTTGGTGTATCGGATATATCTACTGGTCCACCAGGTGACGCTCCATATTTTCCAATGCTGTCCTGGTAGATAAGTAGGCTTCCAGGCTAAAGTTCTGAATTGCGATGAAATTTCATAGTTATATTCCCACTAGGAAGGTTCGAGAGGTACATAAACTTGCTTTGGTGCATCGGATTTAAGCTACTGGTCCACCAGGTGATGCTCCATGGTTCCACTGCTGACCTTGCAAATAAGTTGAATAAAGTTCTAAATTGCGACGAAATTCTGGTTTATATTCTCACTTGGAACCTTCGAGTGTTGCAGCAAACATGCTTTGGTGCATCAGTTTTAAGCAAGTGGTGCACAAGGTGATGCTCCATGGTTCCACTGCTGACCTTGCCGATAAGTAGGCTTGGATACTAAAGTTCTTAATTGCGATAAAATTTTTGCGTCATATTCCCACTAGGAAGCTTCGAGAGTTACAATAAACTAGCTTTGGTGCATCGGATTTAAGCTACTGGTCCACCATTTGATGCTCAATGGTTCCACTACTGACCTTGCAGATAAGTAGGCTGGGAGACTAAATTTCTGAAGTGCTATGGAATTTCTGCATTATTTTCCCACTAGCAAGCTGTGAGAGTTACAGTAAACTTGCTTGGTGCATCGGATTTAAGCTACTGGTCACCACGTGATGCTTACCTTGCTGATAAGTAGCGTTGGAGATTTAAGTTCGGAAATGCGACGAAATTTCTGGTTTACATTCTGACTAGGAAACATGGAGTGCTACAGTAAACTTTCTTTGGTGCATCAGATTTAAGCTACTGTGCCACCAGGAGATGCTCCATGGTTCCGATGCTGACCTTGCAGATAGTTATCCTTCGAGACTAAAGATCTGAATTGCGACGAAATTTCTGGTTAGTATTCTCACTAGGAAGCTTCAAGAGGTACAGTAAAGTTGCTTTGATCTATCGGATTCAAACTACTGGTGCAGCAGTTAATGATCCATTGTTCCACAGCTGAAATTGCAGGTAAGTGCGCTTGGAGACTAAAGTTCTGAATTGCGACGAAATTTCTGGTTTACATTCTCACTAGGAAGCAACGAGCGCTACCGTAAACTTGCTGTGGTGCATCGGATGTAAACTACTGGTCCACCAGGTGATGCTCCATGGTTCTGATGTTGAATTTGCAGATAATTAAGCTTCGAGACTCAAGTTCTGAGTTGCGACGAAATTTATAGGTTGTATTCTTACTAGGAAGGCTCGAAAGTTACAGTAAACTTGCTTTGGTGCATCGGTTTCAACCTACTTGTCCACCAGGTATTGCTCCATGGTTCCACTGCTGACCTTGCCGATAAATAGGCCTGGAGACTAAAGTTCTGAATTGCAATGAAATTTCTGTATTATTTTTCCACTAGGAAGTTTTGAGAGGTACAGTAAACTTGCTTTGGTGCATCGGATTTATGTTAGTGGTCCACCGGGTGATGCTAAATGGTTCACTGCTGACATTGCAGATAAGTAGGCGTGGAGACTATATTTCTTTATTGCGACGAAATTTTTGGGTTATATTATAACTAGGAAGCTTCGAGAATAACAGTAAACGTGCTTTGGTGCATCGGATTCAAGCTAATGATCCATCAGGTGATGCTCCATGGTTCCATGGCATACCTTGCTGATAAGTAGTCTTGGAGACTAAAGTTCATATTTGCGACGAAATTTCTGGGTTATATGCTCACTATTAAGCTTCTAGAGCTACAGTAGACCTGTTTTTGTGCATCGGATTAAGGCTACTGGTCCACGAGGTGATGCTCCATGGTCCCATTGCTGACCTTGCAGATAAGTAGGCTGAGAGTCTAAAGTTCTCAATTGCTATGAAATTTCTGCATTATATTCCCACTAGGAAGCTTTGAGAGTTACAGTAAATTTGCTTTGGTGCATCGGACTCAAGCTACTGGTTCACCATTTGATGCTCAGTGGTTACACTACTGACCTTGCAGATAAATAACCTAGGAGACAAAGTTCTGAATTGCGACGATATTTCTTGGTTATATTCACAGAAGGAATCTTCGATGGCTAAAGTAAACTTGCTTTGTTCCATCGGATTCAAGCTAGTCGTCCACCAGGTGATGCTCGATGGTTCCTCTATCTACCTTGCAGATAAGTATGCTTGGAGACTAAAGTTCTGAATTGCGACGAAATTTCTGGTGTACATTCTCACTAGTAAGCTTCGAGAGTTACAGTAAAGTTGCTTTGGTGCATCGGATTTAAGTTAGTGGCCCACCGGGTGATGCTCCATGGTTCACTGCTGACATTGCAGATAAGTAGGCTTGGAGACTATAGTTCTGAATTGCGACTATATTTCGGGGTTATATTCTCACTCAGAGAGATACGGTAATATTGCCTTTGTGCATCGTATTTAAGCTACTGGTCCACCAGGTGATGCTCCATGGTTCCTGTATCTACTTTGCAGATAAGTATGCTTGGAGACTAAAGTTCTGAATTGCGACGAAATTTCGCGGATACATTCTCACTAGGAAGCTTCGAGCGTTACAGATAAGTTGCTTTGGTGCAGCGGATTTAAGCTAGTGGTCCACCAGGTGATGCTCCATGGTTCCACTGCTGACCTTGCAGATATGTAGGCTTGGCGACAAAATTCTGGTTTGCGATGAAATTTCTGCGTTATATTCCCACTAGGAAGCTTCGAGAGTTACAGTGAACTTGCTTTGTTGCATCAGATTTAAGCTACGGGGCCTCCAGGTGATGCTCCATGTTTCCGATGCTGACCTTGCAGATAGTTATCCTTGGAGACTAAAGATCTTAATTGCGACGAAATTTCTGGTTTGTATTCTCACTAGGAAACTTTGATAGCTACAGTTAGCTTTCTTTGGTGTGTCGGATTTATGCTACTGGTCCACCAGGTGATGCTCCGTGGTTCCACTGATGGCCTTCCAGATAAGTAGGCTTGGAGACTGTTGTTGTTGTTGTCTTCAGTCCTGAGACTGGTTTGATGCAGCTCTCCATGCTACTCTATCCTGTGCAAGCTGCTTCATCTCCCAGTACCTACTGCAACCTACATCCTTCTGAATCTGCTTAGTGTACTCATCTCTCGGTCTCCCTCTACGATTTTTACCCTCCACGCTGCCCTCCAACGCTAAATTTGTGATATCTTGATGCCTCAAAATATGTCCTACCAACCGATCCCTTCTTCTAGTCAAGTTGTGCCACAAACTTCTCTTCTCCCCAATCCTATTCAATACCTCCTCATTAGTTACGTGATCTATCCACCTTATCTTCAGTTTTCTTCTGTAGCACCACATTTCGAAAGCTTCTATTCTCTTCTTGTCCAAACTAGTTATCGTCCATGTTTCACTTCCATACATGGCTACACTCTAAACAAATACTTTCAGAAACGACTTCCTGATACATAAATCTATATTCGATGTTAACAAATTTCTCTTCTTTAGAAACGCTTTCCTTGCCATTGCCAGTCTACATTTTATATCCTCTCTACTTCGACCGTCATCAGTTATTTTACTTGCTAAATAGCAAAACTCCTTTACTACTTGAAGTGTCTCATTTCCTAATCTAATTCCCTCAGCATCACCCGATTTAATTTGACTACATTCCATTATCCTCGTTTTGCTTTTGTTGATGTTCATCTTATATCCTCCTTTCAAGACACTGTCCATTCCGTTCAACTGCTCTTCCAAGTCCTTTGCCGTCTCTGACAGAATTACAATGTCATCGACGAACCTCAAAGTTTTTACTTCGTCTCCATGAATTTTAATACCTACTCCAAATTTTTCTTTTGTTTCCTTTACTGCTTGCTCAATATAAAGATTGAATAACATCGGGGAGAGGCTACAACCCTGTCTCACTCCTTTCCCAACCACTGCTTCCCTTTCATGGCCCTCGACTTTTATGACTGCCATCTGGTTTCTGTACAAATTGTAAATAGCCTTTCGCTCCCTGTATTTTACCCCTGCCACCTTTAGAATTTGAAAAAGAGTATTCCAGTCAACATTGTCAAAAGCTTTCTCTAAGTCTACAAATGCTAGAAACGTAGGTTTGCCTTTTCTTAATCTTTCTTCTAAGATAAGTCGTAAGGTCAGTATTGCCTCACGTATTCCAACATTTCGACGGAATCCAAACTGATCCTCCCCGAGGTCCTCATCTACCAGTTTTTCCATTCGTCTGTAAAGAATTCGCGTTAGTATTTTGCAGCTGTGACTTATTAAACTGATAGTTCGGTAATTTTCACATCTGTCAGCACCTGCTTTCTTTGGGATTGGAATTATTATATTCTTCTTGAAGTCTGAGGGTATTTCGCCTGTCTCATACATCTTGCTCACCAGCTGGTAGAGTTTTGTCATGACTGGCTCTCCCAAGGCTGTCAGTAGTTCTAATGGAATGTTGTCTACTCCGGGGGCCTTGTTCCGACTCAGGTCTTTCAGTGCTCTGTCAAACTCTTCACGCAGTATCGTATCTCCCATTTCGTCTTCATCTACATCCTCTTCCGTTTCCATAATATTGTCCTCAAGTACATCACCCTTGTATAAGCCTTCTATATACTCCTTCCACCTTTCTGCCTTCCCTTCTTTGCTTAGAACTGGGTTGCCATCTGAGCTTTTGATATTCATATCCATGCAATTGGCTCTCTTCTCTCCAAAGGTCTCTTTAATTTTCCTGTAGGCAGTATCTATCTTACCCCTAGTGAGATAAGCTGCTACATCCTTACATTTGTCCTCTAGCCATCCCTGTTTAGCCATTTTGCACTTCCTTTCGATCTCATTTTTGAGACGTCTGTATTCCTTTTTGCCTGCTTCATTTACTGCATTTTTATGTTTTCTCCTTTCATCAATTAAATTCAATATTTCTTCTGTAACCCAAGGATTTCTAGCAGCCCTTGTCTTTTTACCTACTTTATCCTCTGCTGCCTTCAGTACTTCATCCCTCAGAGCTACCCATTCTTCTTCTACTGTATTTCTTTCCCCTATTCCTGTCAATTGTCCCCTTATGCTCTCCCTGAAACTCTGTACAACCTCTGGTTCTTTCAGTTTATCCAGGTCCCATCTCCTTAATTTCCCAAATTTTTGCAGTTTCTTCAGTTTTAATCTACAGGTCATAACCAATAGATTGTGGTCCGAGTCCACATCTGCCCCTGGAAATGTCTTACAACTTAAAACCTGGTTCCTAAATCTCTGTCTTACCATTATATAATCTATTTGATACCTTTTAGTATCTCCAGGGTTCTTCCACGTATACAACCTTCTTTCATGATTCTTAAACCAAGTGTTAGCTATGATTAAGTTGTGCTCTGTGCAAAATTCTACTAGGCGGTTTCCTCTTTCATTTCTTAGCCCCAATCCATATTCACCTACTATGTTTCCTTCGCTCCCTTTTCCTACACTCGAATTCCAGTCACCCATTACTATTAAATTTTCGTCTCCCTTCACTATCTGAATAATTTCTTTTATTTCATCGTACATTTCTTCAATTTCTTCATCATCTGCAGAGCTAGTTGGCATATAAACTTGTACTACTGTAGTAGGTGTGGGCTTCGTATCTATCTTGGCCACAATAATGCGTTCACTATGCTGTTTGTAGTAGCTTACCCGCATTCCTATTTTCCTATTCATTATTAAACCTACTCCTGCTTTACCCCTATTTGATTTTTTGTTTATAACCCTGTAGTCACCTGACCAGAAGTCTTGTTCCTCCTGCCACCGAACTTCACTAATTCCCACTATATCTAACTTTAACCTATCCATTTCCCTTTTTAAATTTTCTAACCTACCTGCCCGATTAAGGGATCTGACATTCCACGCTCCGATCCGTAGAACGCCAGTTTTCTTCCTCCTGATAACGACATCCTCCTGAGTAGTCCCCGCCCGGAGATCCGAATGGGGGACTATTTTACCTCCGGAATATTTTACCCAAGAGGATGCCATCATCATTTAATCATACAGTAAAGCTGCATGTCCTCGGGAAAAATTACGGCTGTAGTTTCCCCTTGCTTTCAGCCGTTCGCAGTACCAGCACAGCAAGGCCGTTTGGAGACTAATGTTCTGAATTCCCACGAAATTGTTGGGTTACATTCTCACTAGGAATGCATCGAGAACTACAGTAAACTTGCTTTTGTGCAACGGATTTAACCTACTGGTAAACCAGATGATCCTCAACGATTCCACTGCTGACCTTGCACATAAGTAGTCTATGTGACTAAAGTTCTGAATTGCGACGAAATTTCTGTGTTACATTCTCACTAGGTAGCTTCGAGAGCTACAGGGAACTTGCTTTGGTGCATCGGTTTCAAGCTACTGGTCCATCAGGTATTGCTATATGGTTCCACTCCTGACCCTGAGGATAAGTAGGCGTGGAGACTATATTTCTAAATTGCGACGAAATTTCTAGGTTATATTCTCACTAGGAAGCTACGAGAATTACAGTAAACGTGCTTTGGGCCATCGGAATCAAGCTACTGGTTCACCAGGTGATGCTCCATGGTTCCACTGCTGACCTTGCAGATAAGTAGGCTTAGAGACCAAAGTTCTTATGTGCGAAGGAATTTCTGCATTATATTCCCACTTAGAAGCTTCCAGAGTTACAGTAAATTTGCTTTGGTGCATCGGATTTAAGGCACTGGTTCACTAGGTAATGCTCAATGGTACCACTGCTGACCTTGCAGATAAGTAGGTATGGAGACTAAATTTCTGAATTGCGACGAAATCTCTGCGTTATATTCTCTGTAGGAATCTTCGATGGCTGAAGTAAACTTGCTTTGTTGCATCAGATTCAAGCTACTAGTCCACCAGGTGATGCTCCGTGGTTCACTGCTGACATTGCAGATAAGTAGAATTGGAGACTATGGTTCTAAATTGCGACGTTATTTCTGGGTTATAATCTCACTCGGAAATTTCGAGAGATACGGTAATCTTGCCTTTGTGCATCGTATTTAAGCTACTTATCCACAAGGTGATGCTCCATGGTTCCTGTGTCTACCTTGCAGATAACTATGTTTGGAGACTAAAGTTCTGAATTCCGACGAAATTTCTGGGATACAATCTCACTAGAAAGCTTCGAGCGTTACAGGTAAGTTGCTTTGGTGCAGCGGATTTAAGCTATGGTCCACAAGGTGATGCACCCTGGTTCCTCTGCTGACCTTATAAATAACTAGACTAGGATACTATAATTCTGAATTGCGACGAAATTTCTGCATTATATGCCCACTAGGAAGCTATGAGAGTTACAGTAAACTTGCTTTGGTGCATCGGATTTAAGCTACTGGTACACCACGTGATGCTCCATGTTTCCAGTGCTTACCTTGCAGATAAGTAGGCTCGGAGATTAAAGTTCTGAAACGCGATGAAATTTCTGGTTTAAATTCTCACTAGCAACCTTCGACTGCTACAGTGAACTTTCTTTGGTGCATCAGATTTAAGCTACTGGGCCATCAGGAGATGCTCCACGGTTACGATGCTGTCCTTGCAGGTAATTAAGCCAGTAGACTAAAATTCTTAATTGCGACGAAATTTATGGGATGTATTCTTACTAGGAAGGTTCGAGAGGTACAGTAAACTTGCTTTGGTGCATCGGATTCAAGCTACTGGTCCACCAGGAGTGGATCCATGGTTCCCTTGCTGAACTTGCAGATAAGTGGGCTTGGAGACTAAATTTCTGAATTGCGACGAAATTTCTGTGTTATATTCACACTAGGAAACTTCGAGAGTTACAGTAATCTTGCTTTGGTGCATCGGATTTAAGCTACTGGTCCACCGGATGATGCTATATGGTTCCACTGCTGACCTTGCAGATAAGTAGGCTGGGAGACTAAGGTTCTGAATTGCTATGCTATTTCTGCATTATATTCCCACTAGCAAGCTTTGAGAGTTACAGTAAACTTGCTTTGGTGCATCGGATTTAAGCTACTGGTACACCACGTGATGCTCCATGGTTCCAGTGCTTGTCTTGCAGATAAGTAGGCTTCGAGATTAAATTCTGAAATGCGACGAAATTTCTGGTTTACATAGTCACTAGAAAACTTCGAGTGCTACAGTAAACTTGCTTTGGTTTATCGGATATAACCTACTAGTCCACCAGGTTATGCTCCATGGTTCCACTGCCGACCTTGCAGATAAGTAGGCTTGTAGAACAAAATTCTGAATTGCGATGAAATTTCTATATTATATTTCGACTAGGAAGTTTTGAGAGTTACAGTAAACTTGCTTTCGTGCATGGGATTTAAGCTACTGGTCCACTATTTGATGCTCAATGGTTCCAGTACTGACCTTGCAGATAAGTAGGCTTTGAGACTATATCTCTGAATTGCGACGAAATTTCTATGTTATATTGTAACTAGGAAGCTTCGAGAATTACAGTGAAGGTGCTTTGGTGCATCGGATTCAAGCTACTGTTCCATCAGATGATGCTCCATGGTTCCACGTCATACTTTGCTGATAAGTAGTCTTGGAGACTAAAGTTCTGAATTGCGTCAAAATTTCTGGGTTATATTCTCACTAGGAAGCTCTGAGAGTTACAGTAAATTTGCTTTGGTGCATCGGATTTAAACTACTGGTCCACCAAGTGGTGCTCCATGGTTCCTCTGCTGACCTTGCAGATGAGTAAGCATGGATACTAAAGTTCTGAATTGTGGCGAAATTTCTGGGTTACATTCTCACTAGGAAGCATCGAGAGCTACAGTAACCTGCTTTGGTGCATCGGATTCAAGCTACTGGTCCACTAGGTATTGCTCCATGGTTTCCATTCTGACCTTGCCGATAAGTAGGCTGGGAGACTAAAGTTCTTAATTGCCATGAAATTTCTGCATTTTATTCCCACTAGGAAGCTTCGAGAGTTACAGTAATCTTGCTTATTTGCATCGGATTTAAGCTACTGGTCCACCAGGTGATGCTCCATGGTTCCACTGCTGACCTTGCAGATAAGTAGGCTTGGAGACTAAAGTGCTTAATTGCCATGAAATTTCTCCATTATAAGCCCACTAGGAAGCTTTGAGAGTTACAGAAATGTTGCTTTGGTGCAATGGATTCAAGCTACTGGTCCACCAGGTGATGCTCCATGGTTCCTCTGCTGACCTTGCAGATAAGTAGGCTGGGAGAATAATGTTATTATTTTCTATGAAATTTCTGCATAATATTCCCACTAGGAAGCTTTGAGAGTTACAGTGAAGTTGCTTTGGTGCATCGGATTTAAGCTACTGGTCCTCCATTTGATGCTCAATGGTTCCACTGCTGACCTTGCAGATGAGTTCCCTTGGGGACAAAAGTTCTGAATTGCGACTATATTTCTGGGTTATATTCTCAGTAGGAAATTTCGATAACTACAGTAACCTTGCTTTGGTGCATCGGATATAAGCTACTGGTCCACAAGGTATTGCCCCATGGTTCCCATTCTGACCTTGCCGATAAGTAGGCTTATAGACTGAAGTTCTGAATTGCGATGAAATTTCTGCATTATATTCCCACTGGGAAGCTCCGAGAGTTACAGTAAACGTGCTTTGGTGCATGTGACTTAAGCTACTGGTCCACCACGTGATGCTCCGTTGTTCCACTGATGACCTTCCAGATAAGTAGGCTTGGAGACCAAAGTTCTTAACTGCGAAGAAATTTCTGCATTATATTCGCACTTAGAAGCTTCCAGAGTTACAGTAAACTTGCTTTGGTGCATCGGATTAAAGCTACTGGTCCACCGTTTGATGCTCAATGGTTCCACTGCTGTCCTTGCAGATAAGTAGGCTTGGAGACTAAAGTTCTGAATTGCGACGTAATATCTGCATTATATTCCCACTAGGAAGCATTGAGAGTTACAGTAAACTTGCTTTGGTGCATCGGATTTAAGCTACTGTTCCACCAGTTGATGCTCAATGGTTCCACTGCTGACCTTGCACATAAGTAGGCTTGCAGACTAAATTTCTGAATTGCGACGAAGTTTCTGAGTTATATTCTCACTAGGAACGTTCGAGAGTTACAGTAAACTTGCTTTGGTGCATCGGATTTAAGATTCTGGTATACCAGGTTGTGCTCCATGGTTTGACCACAGAACTTGCAGGTAAGTAGTCTTGGAGACTAAAGTTCTGAATTGCGACCAAAATTATGGGTCATACTCTCACTACGAAGCTTCGAGAGTTACAGTAATCTAGGTTTGGTGCATCGGGTTCATGCTACTGGTAGACCCGGTTGTGCTCAATGGTTCGTTTGCAGAACTTGCACATAAGTAGTCTTGGAGATTTATGTTCTGAATTGCGGCGAGGTTTCGGGTCATACTCTCACTACGAAGCTTCGAGAGTTACAGTAATCTAGGTTTGGTGCAGCGGGTTCAAGCTACTGGTAGACTAGGTTGTTCTTCATAGTTCGATTGCTCACCTTGCAGATAAGTAGTATTGGAGACTAAGGTTCTGAATTACGATGAAATTTCTGGGTTATATTCTCTCTAGGAAGCTTCGAAAGTTATAGATATTTTGCTTTTTTGCATCGGGTTCAAGCTACTGGTAGACCAGGTTGTGCTCCATTGTTCGACTGTAGATATTGCAGATAATTAGTCTTGGACACTAAAGTTCTGAATTGCGACGAAATTTCTGGATTATATTCTCACTAGGAAGTTTCGAAGGTTACAGTAAACTTGCTTTGCTGCATCGGATTGAAGCTTCTGGTAGACCAATTTGTGCTCCATTTTAGTACTTCAGACCTTGCAGGTAAGTATTCTTATAGAATAAAGTTCTGAATTGCGACGTATTTTATTGGTCATATTCCCAGTAGGAAGCTTTAAGACTGACAGTAAACTTGCTTTGGTGCATCGGATTCTAGCTACTGGTAGACCAGGTTGTGCTCCATGGTCCGACTGCAGACCTTGCAGATAAGTATTCTTGGAGACTAAAGTTCTGTATTGCGACGAAATGTCTGGGTTATATTCTCACTAGGAAACTTCGAGTGTTACAGTAAGCTCCTTTGGTGCATCGGATTTAAGCTGCTGGTAGACCAGGTTGTGCTTAATGTTTCGACTGCAGACCTTGAAGATATACAGTCTTGGAGACTAAAGTTCTAAATTGCGACGACATTTCGTTGTTATATTCTCACTAGGAAGCATAGAGAGTTACTATAAACTTATGGGTTATATTCTCACTAGGAAGCTTCGCGAGTTACATAAACTTGCTTTGGTGCATCGGAATCAAGCTACTGGTCCAGCAGGTTGTGCTCCATCGTTCGACTGTAGCCATTGCAGATAAGTTGTCTTGCAGACTAAAGTTCTGAATTAGAATAAAATTTCTGGGTTATATTCTCACTAAGAAGCTTAGAGAGGTACAGTGAACTTACTTTGGTACATCGGATTCAAGGTATTTTTAGACTAGGTTGTGCCTCATGGTTCGACTGCAGACATTGCAGATAAGTAGTCTTGGAGACTAAAGTTCTGAATTTCGACGAAATATCTGTGTTATATTCTCACCAGGAAGCTTCTAGAGTTACAGGAGAGTTGCTTTGGTGCATCGGATTCTAGCTACTGGTCCACCAGGTTCTGACCCATTGTTCGACTGTAGAAATTGCAGATAAGTAGTCTTGGACACTTAGTTCTGAATTGCGACGGAATTTCTGGGTTATATTCTCACTAGGAAGCTTCGAGAGTTACTGTAAACTTGCTTCGGTGAATCGGATTTAAGCTACTGGTAGACCAATTTGTGCTCCATGGTTCGACTGCAGAACTAGCAATTAAGTAGTCTTGGAGTCTAAAGTTCTGAATTGCGACGGAATTTCTGGGTTATATTCTCACTAGGAAGCTTCGAAGGATACAGTAAACTTGATTTGCTGCATCGGATTGAAGCTTCTGGTAGACCAGTCTGTGCTCCATGTTTCTACTTCAGACCTTGCAGATAAGTATTCTTGTAGAACAAAGTTCTGAATTGCGACATATTTTATTGGTTATATTCTCGCTAGGAAGCTTCAAACTGACAGTAAACTTGCTTTGGAGCATCTGATTCAAGCTACTGCTAGACGAGGTTGTGCTCCATGGTTCGACTGCAGACCTTGCAGATAAGTAGTCTTGGAGAATATAGTTCTTAATTGTGACGAAATTTCTCGGTTAAATTCTCACTAGGAAGATTCGAGAGTTATAGTAAACTTGCTTTGGCGCATCGGATTCAAGCTACTGCTATACCTGGTTGTGCTCCAAGGTTCGACTGCAGACATTGCAGGTATGTAGTCTTGGATACTAAGGTTCTGAATTGCGACATAATTTCTGGGTTATATTCTCACTAGGAAGCTTCGTGAGTTTTAGGAAACTTGCTTTGGTGCATCGAATTCAACCTAATGGTAGATCAGGTTGTGCTCCATGGTTTGACTGCAGACCTTGCAGATGAGAAGTCTTCGAGACTAAAGTTCTGAATTGTGACGAAATTTCTGGGTCATATTCTCACTAGGATGCTTCGAGAGTTACAGTATACTTGCTTTGCTACATCGGATTCAAGCTACAGGTAGTCCATATTGCGCTCCATGGTTCGACTGCAGAACTCGCAGGTAAGTAGTCTTGGAGGCTAAAGTTCTGAATTGCGGCGAAAGTTATGGGTTTTATTCTCACTAGGAAGCTTCGAGAGTTATAGTAAACTTGCTTTGCTGCATCGGATTCAAGCTTCTGGTAGACCAGTCTGTGCCCCATGTTTCTACGTCAGACTTTGCAGATAAGTATTCTTATAGAACCAAGTTCTGAATTGCGACATAATTTATTGGTTATATTCTCGCTAGGAAGCTTCAGAACTGACAGTAAACTTGCTTTGGCGCATCGGATTCAAGCTACTGCTATACCTGGTTGTGCTCCATGGTTCTACTGCAGACCTTGCAGATAAGTGGTCTTGGAGAATATAGTTCTTAATAGTGAGGAAATTTCTCGGTTACATTCTCACTAGGAAGATCCTAGAGTTACAGGAAACTTGCTTTGGTGCATTCAATTCAAGCTACTGGTAGTCCAGGTAGTGTTCCATGGTTCGACTGCAGCCCTTGCAGATAATTAGTTTTGGCGCCTATAGTTTTTATTTGCGACCAAATTTCTGGGTGTTATTCTCACTAGGAAGCTTCGAAGGTTACTGTAAACTTGCTTCGGTGAATCGGAGTCAAGCTACTGGTAGACCAATTTGTGTTCCATGGTTCGACTGCAGACCTTGAAGATATACAGTCTTGGAGACTAAAGTTCTGAATTTCGACGGAATTTCTGGGTTTTATTCTCACTAGGAAGCTTCGAAGGTTACAGTATACTTGCTTTGCTGCATCGGATTGAAGCTTCTGGTAGACCAGTCTGTGCTACATGTTTCTACTTCAGACCTTGCAGATAAGTATTCTTGTAGAACAAAGTTCTGAATTGAGACATAATTTATTTGTTATATTCTCGCTAGGAAGCTTCAAGACTGACAGTAAACTTGCTTTGGCGCATCTGAATCAAGTTACTGCTAGACCTGGTTGTGCTCCAAGGTTCGACTGCAGACCTTGCTGATAAGTAGTCTAGGAGACTAAAGATCTGAATTGCGACATATATTCTGGGTTATATTCTCACTAGGAAGCTTCGAGAGTTACAGGAAACTTGCTTTGGTGCATCAAATTCAAGCTAAAGGTAGATCAGGTTGTGCTCCATGGTTCGACTGCAGACCTTGCAGATGAGAAGTCTTGGAGAATATAGTTCTTAATTGTGACGAATTTTCTCGGTTACATTCTCACTAGGAAGATTCGAGAGTTACAGTAAACTTGCTTTGGCGCATCGGATTCAAGCTACTGCTAGACCTGGTTGTGCTCCAAGGTTCGACTGCAGACATTGCAGGTAAGTAGTCTTGGATACTAAGGTTCTGAATTGCGATTTAATTTCTGGGTTTTATTCTCACTAGGAAGCTTCGAGAGTTACAGGGAACTTGCTTTGGTGCGTCGAATTGAAGCTAATGGTAGATCAGGTTGTGCTCCATGGTTCGACTGCAGACCTTGCAGATAAGTAGTCTTGGAGAATATAGTTCTTAATTGTGAGGAAATTTCTCGGTTACATTCTCACTAGGAAGATCCGAGAGTTACACGAAACTTGCTTTGGTGCATTCAGTTCAAGCTACTGGTAGTCCAGGTAGTGTTCCATGGTTCGACTGCAGACCTTGAAGATATACAGTCTTGGAGACTAAAGTTCTGAATTGCGACGGAATTTCTGGGTTATATTCTCACTAGGAAGCTTCGAAGGATACAGTAAACTTGCTTTGATGCAACGGATTGAAGCTTCTGGTAGACCAGTCTGTGCTCCATGTTTCTACTTCAGACCTTGCAGATAAGTATTCTTGTAGAACAAAGTTCTGAATTGCGACATAATTTATTGGTTATATTCTCGCTAGGAAGCTTCAAGACTGACAGTAAACTTGCGTTGGCGTATCTGATGCAAGCTACTGCTGGACCTGGTTGTGCTCCATGGTTCGACTGCAGACCTTGCAGGTAAGTAGTCTTGGAGAATATAGTTCTTAATTGTGACGAAATTTCTCGGTTTCATTCTCACTAGGAAGATTCTAGAGTTACAGAAAACTTGCTTTGGTGCATCGGATTCAAACTACTGGTATACCAGGTTGTGCTCCAAGGTTTGACTGCAGACAATGCAGGTAAGTAGTCTTGGAGACTAAGGTTCTGAATTGCGACATATATTCTGGGTTATATTCTCACTAGGAAGCTTCGAGAGTTACAGGAAACTTGCTTTGGTGCATCGAATTCAAGCTAATGGTAGATCAGGTTGTGCTCCATGGTTCGACTGCAGACCTTGCAGATGAGAAGTCTTCGAGACTAAAGTTCTGAATTGTGACGAAATTTCTGGGTCATATTCTCACTAGGATACTTCGAGAGTTACAGTATACTTGCTTTGCTACATCGGATTCAAGCTACTGGTAGTCCATATTGCGCTCCATGTTTCGACTGCAGAACTAGCAATTAAGTAGTCTTGGAGTCTAAAGTTCTGAATTGCGACGAAAGTTATGGGTTTTATTCTCACTAGGAAGCTTCGAGAGTTACAGTAAACTTGCTTCGCTGAATCGGATTCAAGCTACTGGTAGACCAATTTGTGCTCCATGGTTCGACTGCAGACTTTGAAGATATACAGTCTTGGAGACTAAAGTTCTGTATTGCGACGAAATTTCTGGGTTATATTCTCACTAGGAAGCTTCTAAATTTACAGTAAACTTGCTTTGCTGCATCGGATTCAAGCTTCTGGTAGACCAGTCTGTGCTCCATGTTTCTACGTCAGACCTTGCAGATAAGTATTCTTATAGAACCATGTTCTGATTTGCGACATAATTTATTGGTTATATTCTCGCTAGGAAGCTTTAGAACTGACAGTAAACTTGCTTTGGCGCATCGGATTCAAGCTACTGCTAGACCTGGTTGTGCTCCATGGTTCGACTGCAGACCTTGCAGATAAGTAGTCTTGGAGAATATAGTTCTTAATAGTGAGGAAATTTCTCGGTTACATTCTCACTAGGAAGATCCTAGAGTTACAGGAAACTTGCTTTGGTGCATTCAATTCAAGCTACTGGTAGTCCAGGTAGTGTTCCATGGTTCGACTGCAGCCCTTGCAGATAAGTAGTCTTGGAGAATATAGTTCTTAATTGTGACGAAATTTCTCGGTTACATTCTCACTAGGAAGATTCTACAGTTACAGGAAACTTGCTTTGGTGCATCGGATTCTAACTACTGGTAGACCAGGTTGTGTTCCATGTTTCTACTTCAGACCTTGCAGATAAGTATTCTTTGAGACAAAATTTCTGAATTGCAACGAAATTTCTGGGTTACATTCATACAAGATGCTTCGGGAGTGACAGTAAACTTTCTTTCGTGCATCGGATTCAAGTTACTGGTATACCAGGTTGTGCTCCAAGGTTTGACTGCAGACAATGCAGGTAAGTAGTCTTGGAGACTAAGGTTCTGAATTGCGACATATATTCTGGGTTATATTCTCACTAGGAAGCTTCGAGAGTTACAGGAAACTTGCTTTGGTGCATCAAATTCAAGCTAATGGTAGATCAGGTTGTGCTCCATGGTTCGACTGCAGACCTTGCAGATGAGAAGTCTTGGAGAATATAGTTCTTAATTGTGACGAATTTTCTCGGTTACATTCTCACTAGGAAGATTCGAGAGTTACAGTAAACTTGTTTGGCGCATCGGATTCAAGCTACTGCTAGACCTGGTTGTGCTCCAAGGTCTGACTGCAGACATTGCAGGTAAGTAGTCTTGGATACTAAGGTTCTGAATTGCGATTTAATTTCTGGGTTTTATTCTCACTAGGAAGCTTCGAGAGTTACAGGGAACTTGCTTTGGTGCATCGAATTGAAGCTAATGGTAGATCAGGTTGTTCTCCATGGTTCGACTGCAGACCTTGCAGATAAGTAGTCTTGGAGAATATAGTTCTTAATTGTGAGGAAATTTCTCGGTTACATTCTCACTAGGAAGATCCGAGAGTTACACGAAACTTGCTTTGGTGCATTCAGTTCAAGCTACTGGTAGTCCAGGTAGTGTTCCATGGTTCGACTGCAGACCTTGAAGATATACAGTCTTGGAGACTAAAGTTCTGAATTGCGACGGAATTTCTGGGTTATATTCTCACTAGGAAGCTTCGAAGGTTACAGTAAACTTGCTTTGCTGCATCGGAGTATGCTTCTGGTAGAAAAGTCTGTGCTCCATGTTTCTACGTCAGACCTTGCAGATAAGTATTCTTATAGAACCAAGTTCTGAATTGCGACATAATTTATTGGTTATATTCTCGCTAGGAAGCTTCAGAACTGACAGTAAACTTGCTTTGGCGCATCGGATTCAAGCTACTGCTAGGCCTGGTTGTGCTCCATGGTTCGACTGCAGACCTTGCAGATAAGTAGTCTTGGAGAATATAGTTCTTAATTGTTAGGAAATTTCTCGGTTACATTCTCACTAGGAAGATCCGAGAGTTACAGGAAACTTGGTTTGGTGCATTCAATTCAAGCTACTAGTAGTCCAGGTAATGTTCCATGGTTCGACTGCAGCCCTTGCAGATAAGTAGTTTTGGCGCCTATAGTTTTTATTTGCGACCAAATTTCTGGGTTATATTCTCACTAGGAAGCTTCGAAGGTTACTGTAAACTTGCTTCCGTGAATCGGAATCAAGATACTGGTAGACCAATTTGTGTTCCATGGTTCGACTGCAGACCTTGAAGATATACAGTCTTGGAGACTAAAGTTCTGAATTGCGACGGAATTTCTGGGTTATACTCTCTCCAGGAAGCTTCGAAGGTTGCAGTATACTTGCTTTGCTGCATCGGATTGAAGCTTCTGGTAGACCAGTCTGTGCTACATGCTTCTACTTCAGACCTTGGAGATAAGTATTCTTGTAGAACAAAGTTCTGAATTGCGACATAATTTATTTGTTATATTCTCGCTAGGAAGCTTCAAGACTGACAGTAAACTTGCTTTGGCGCATCTGAATCAAGTTACTGCTAGACCTGGTTGTGCTCCATGGTTCGCCTGCAGACCTTGCAGATAAGTAGTCTTGGAGAATATAGTTCTTAATTGTGACGAATTTTCTCGGTTACATTCTCACTAGGAAGATTCGAGAGTTACAGTAAACTTGCTTTGGCGCATCGGATTCAAGCTACTGCTAGACCTGGTTGTGCTCCAAGGTTCGACTGCAGACATTGCAGGTAAGTAGTCTTGGATACTAAGGTTCTGAATTGCGATTTAATTTCTGGGTTTTATTCTCACTAGGAAGCTTCGAGAGTTACAGGGAACATGCTTTGGTGCATTCCATTCAAGCTACTGGTAGTCCAGGTAGTGTTCCATGGTTCGACTGCAGCCCTTGCAGATAAGTAGTTTTGGCGCCTATAGTTTTTATTTGCGACCAAATTTCTGGGTTATATTCTCACTAGGAAGCTTCGAAGGTTTCTGTAAACATGCTTCGGTGAATCGGATTCAAGCTACTGGTAGACCAATTTGTGCTCCATGGTTCGACTGCAGACCTTGAAGATATACAGTCTTGGAGACTAAAGTTCTGGATTGCGACGGAATTTCTGGGTTACATTCTCACCAGGAAGCTTCGAAGGTTACAGTAAACTTGCTTTGCTGCATCGGATTGAAGCTTCTGGTAGACCAGTCTGTGCTCCATGTTTCTACTTCAGACCTTGCAGATAAGTATTCTTGTAGAACAAAGTTCTGAATTGCGACATACATTATTGGTTATATCCTCGCTAGGAAGCTTCAAGACTGACAGTAAACATGCTTTGGCGCATCTGATTCAAGCTACTGCTAGAAATGGTTGTGCTCCATGGTTCGTCTGCAGGCATTGCAGATAAGTAGTCTTGGAGAATATAGTTCTTAATTGTGATGAAATTTCACGGTTACATTCTCACTAGGAAGATTCGAGAGTTACAGTAAACTTGCTTTGGCGCATCGGATTCAAGCTACTGCTAGACCTGGTTGTGCTCCAACGTTAGACTGCAGACATTGCAGGTAAGTAGTCTTGGAGACTAAGGTTCTGAACTGCGACATAATTTCTGGGTTATATTCCTACTAGGTAGCTTCGAGAGTTACAGGATACTTGCTTTGGTGCATCGAATTCAAGCTAATGGTAGATCAGGTTGTGCTCCATGGTTCGACTGCAGACCTTGCAGATGAGAAGTCTTCGACACTTAAGTTCTGAACTGTGACGAAAGTTCTGGGTTATATTCTCACTAGGAAGCTTCGAAAGTTACAGTAAACTTGCTTTGCTGCATCGGATTCAAGCTTCTGGTAGACCAGTCTGTGCTCCATGTTTCTACGTCACACCTTGCAGGTAAGTATTCTTATAGAACCAAGTTCTGAATTGCGACATAATTTAATGGTTATATTCTCGCTAGGAAGCTTCAGAACAGACAGTAAACTTGCTTTGGCGCATCGGATTCAAGCTACTGCTAGACCTGGTTGTGCTCCATGGTTCGACTGTAGACCTTGCAGATAAGTAGTCTTGGAGAATATAGTTCTTAATTGTAGGAAATTTCTCGGTTACATTCTCACTAGGAAGATCCGAGAGTTACAGGAAACTTGCTTTGGTGCATTTAGTTGAAGCTACTGATAGTCCAGGTAGTGTTCCATGGTTCGACTGCAGACCTTGAAGATATACAGTCTTGGAGACTAAAGTTCTAAATTGCGACGGAATTTCTGGGTTATATTCTCACTAGGAAGCTTCCAAGGTTACAGTAAACTTGCTTTGCTGCATCGGATTCAAGCTTCTGGTAGACCAGTCTGTGCTCCATGATTCTACGTCAGACCTTGCAGATAAGTATTCTTATAGAACCAAGTTCTGAATTGCGACATAATTTATTGGTTATATTCTCGCTAGGAAGCTTCAGAATAGACAGTAAACTTGCTTTGGCGCATCGGATTCAAGCTACTGCTAGACCTGGTTGTGCTCCATGGTTCGACTGCAGACCTTGCAGATAACTAGTCTTGGAGAATATAGTTCTTAATTGTGAGGAAATTTCTCGGTTACATTCCCACTAGGAAGATCCGAGAGTTACAGGAAACTTGCTTTGGTGCATTCAGTTCAAGCTACTGGTAGTCCAGGTAGTGTTCCATGGTTCGACTGCAGCCCTTGCAGATAAGTAGTTTTGGCGCCTATAGTTTTTATTTGCGACCAAATTTCTGGGTTATATTCTCACTAGGAAACTTCGAAGGTTACAGTAAACTTGCTTTGCTGCATCGGATTGAAGCTTCTGGTAGACCAGTCTGTGCTCCATGTTTCTACTTCAGACCTTGCAGATAAGTATTCTTCTAGAACAAAGTTCTGAATTGCGACATACATTATTGGTTATATCCTCTCTAGGAAGCTTCAGGACTGACAGTAAACATGCTTTGGCGCATCTGATTCAAGCTACTGCTAGGCCTGGTTGTGCTCCATGGTTCGTCTGCAGGCATTGCAGATAAGTAGTCTTGGAGAATATAGTTCTTAATTGTAGGAAATTTCTCGGTTACATTCTCACTAGGAAGATCCGAGAGTTACAGAAAACTTGCTTTGGTGCATTCAATTCAAGCTACTGGTAGTTCAGGTAGTGTTCCATGGTTCGACTGCAGCCCTTGCAGATAAGTAGTTTTGGCGCCTATAGTTTTTATTTCCGACCAAATTTCTGGGTTATATTCTCACTAGGAAGCTGCGAAGGTTTCTGTAAACATGCTTCGGTGAATCGGATTCAAGCTACTGGTAGACCAATTTGTGCTCCATGGTTCGACTGCAGACCTTGAAGATATACAGTCTTGGAGACTAAAGTTCTGGATTGCGACGGAATTTCTGGGTTACATTCTCACTAGGAAGCTTCGAAGGTTACAGTAAACTTGCTTTGCTGCATCGGATTGAAGCTTCTGGTAGACCAGTCTGTGCTCCATGTTTCTACTTCAGACCTTGCAGATAAGTATTCTTGTAGAACAAAGATCTGAATTGCGACATACATTATTGGTTATATCCTCGCTAGGAAGCTTCAAGACTGGCAGTAAACATGCTTTGGCGCATCTGATTCAAGCTACTGCTAGAAATGGTTGTGCTCCATGGTTCGTCTGCAGGCATTGCAGATATGTAGTCTTGGAGAATATAGTTCTTAATTGTGATGAAATTTCTCGGTTACATTCTCACTAGGAAGATTCGAGAGTTACAGTAAACTTGCTTTGGCGCATCGGATTCAAGCTACTGCTAGACCTGGTTGTGCTCCAACGTTAGACTGCAGACATTGCAGGTAAGTAGTCTTGGAGACTAAGGTTCTGAACTGCGACATAATTTCTGGGTTATATTCCCACTAGGTAGCTTCGAGAGTTACAGGAAACTTTATTTGGTGCATCGAATTCAAGCTAATGGTAGATCAGGTTGTGCTCCATGGTTCGACTGCAGACCATGCAGATGAGAAGTCTTCGACACTTAAGTTCTGAACTGTGACGAAAGTTCTGGGTTATATTCTCACTAGGATGCTTCGAGAGTTACAGTAAACATGCTTTGCTACATCGGATTCAAGCTACTGGTAGTCCATATTGCGCTCCATGGTTCGACTGCAGAACTAGCAGGTAAGTAGTCTTGGAGTCTAAAGTTCTGAATTGCGACGAAAGTTATGGGTTTTATTCTCACTAGCAAGCTTCGAGAGTTACAGTAAACTTGCTTTGCTGCATCGGATTCAAGCTTCTGGTAGACCAGGTTGTGCTCCATGTTTCTACTTCAGACCTTTCAGGTAAGAATTCTTGGAAAAAAAGTTCTGATTTGCGACGAAATTTCTGGGTTATATTCTCACTAGGAAGCTTCGAAAGTTACAGTAAACTTGCTTTGCTGCATCGGATTCAAGCTTCTGGTAGACCAGTCTGTGCTCCATGTTTCTACGTCAGACCTTGCAGATAAGTATTCTTATAGAACCAAGTTCTGAATTGCGACATAATTTATTGGTTATATTCTCGCTAGGAAGCTTCAGAACTGACAGTAAACTTGCTTTGACGCATCGGATTCAGGCTACTGCTAGACCTGGTTGTGCTCCATGGTTCGACTGCAGACCTTGCAGGTAAGTAGTCTTGGAGACTATAGTTCTTAATTGCGATGAAATTTCTCGGTTACATTCCCACTAGGAAGATCCGAGAGTTACAGGAAACTTGCTTTGGTGCATTCAGTTCAAGCCACTGGTAGTCCAGGTAGTGTTCCATGGTTCGACTGCAGACCTTGAAGATATACAGTCTTGGAGACTAAAGTTCTGAATTGCGACGGAATTTCTGGGTTATATTCTCACTAGGTAGCTTCGAAGGTTACAGTAAACTTGCTTTGCTGCATCGGATTTAAGCTTCTGGTAGACCAGTCTGTGCTCCATGTTTCTACGTCAGACTTTGGAGATAAGTATTCTTATAGAACCAAGATCTGAATTGCGACATAATTTATTTGTTATATTCTCGCTAGGAAGCTTCAGAACTGACAGTAAACTTGCTTTGGCGCATCGGGTTCAAGCTACTGCTAGACCTGGTTGTGCTCCATGGATCGACTGCAGACCTTGCAGATAAGTAGTCTTGGAGAATATAGTTCCTAATTGTGAGGAAATTTCTCGGTTACATTCTCACTAGGAAGATCCGAGAATTACAGGAAACTTGCTTTGGTGCATTCAATTCAAGCTACTGGTAGTCCAGGTAGTGTTCCATGATTCGACTGCGGACCTTGAAGATATACAGTCTTGGAGACTAAAGTTCTCAATTGTGACTAAATTTGTGGGTCATATTCTCACAAGGAAGCTTCGAGAGATACTGTAAACTTGCTTCGGTGAATCGCATTCAAGCTACTGGTAGACCAATTTGAGCTCCATGGTTCGACTGCAGACTTTGAAGATATACAGTCTTGGAGACTAAAGTCCTTAATTGCGACGAAATTTCTGGGTTATATTCTCACTAGGAAGCTTCGAAAGTTACAGTAAACTTGCTTTGGCGCATAGGATTCAAGCTACTGCTAGACCTGGTTATGCTACAAGGTTCGACTGCAGACATTGCAGGTAAGTAGTCTTGGATACTAAGGTTCTGAATTGCGACATAATTTCTGGGTTATATTCTCACTAGGAAGCTTCGAGAGTGACAGGAAATTTGCTTTGGTGCATCGAATTCAAGATAATGGTAGATCAGGTTGTGCTCCATGATTCGACTGCAGACCTTGCAGATAAGTAGTCTTGGAGAATATAGTTCTTAATTGTGAGGAAATTTTTCGGTTACTTTCTCACTAGGAAGATCCGAGAGTCACAGGAAACTTGCTTTGGTGCATTCAATTCAAGCTACTGGTAGTCCAGGTAGTGTCCCATGGTTCGACTGCAGACCTTGAAGATATATACAGTTTTTGAGACTAAAGTTCTGAATTGCGACGAAATTTCTGGGTTATATTCTCACTAGGAAACTTCGAGAGTTACAGTAAATTTGCTTTGGTGCATCGGATTCAAGCTGCTGGTAGACCAGGATGTGCTCCATGGTTCAACTGCAGTTATTGCAGATAGGTAGTCTTAGAGACTAAAGATCTGAACTGCGACGAATTTTCTGGGTTATATTTTCACTAGGAAGCCTCGTGAGTTACAGGAAACATGCTATGGTGCATCGGATTCAAGCTACTGGTAGTCCAGGTTGTGTTCCTTTTTCGACTGCAGCCCTTGCAGATATGTAGTCTTGGCGCCTATAGTTTAAAATGGCAACCACATTTCTGGGTTATATACTCACTAGGAAGCTTCGAGAGTTACACTAAACGTGCTTTGGTGCATCGGATTCAAGCTACTGGTCCATCAGGTGATGCTCCATTATTGGACTGCAGACATTGCAGATAAGTAGTCTTGGAGACGAAAGTTCTGAATTGCGACATAATTTATGTGTTATATTCTCACTAGGAAGCTTCGAGAGTTACAGGAAACTTGCTCTGGTGCATCGAATTCAAGCTAATGGTAGATCAGGTTCTGCTCCATGGTTCGACTGCAGACGTTGCAGATGAGAAGTCTTGGATACTAAAGTTCTGAATTGCGACATAATTTCGGGATTATATTCTCCCTACGAAGCTTCGAGACTTACAGTAAAAGTGCTTTCTAGGATCGGATTCAAGCTACTGGTCCTACAGGTGATGCTCCATGGTTCGACTGGAGACATTGCAGACAAGTAGTCTTTGAGACTAAAGTTCTGAATTGCGTCGATATTTTGGGTTATATTCTCACTAGGAAGCTTCGAGTGTTACAGTAAACATTCTTTGGTGCATCTGGTTCAAGCTACTGGAAGACCAGTTTCAGCTTCATTGTTCGATTGCTTACCTTGCAGATAAGTAGTATTGGAGACTAATGTTCTGAATTGCGATGAAATTTCTGGGTTATATTCTCACTAGGAAGCTTCGAGAGTTACAGTAAACTTGCCTTGGTGCATCGGATTCAAGCTACTGGTAGACGAGGTTGTGCCCAGTTGTTGAACGGCAGACCTTTTAGATAAGTAATCATGGAGACTAGAGTTCTGAATTGCGATGAAGTTTCTGAGTTATATTCTCACTAGGAAGGTTCGAGAGTTACTCTAAACTTGCTTTGTTGCATCGGATTCAAGCTACTGGTAGACCTGGTTTTTGCTCCATGGTTCGACTGCAGACCTTGCAGATAAGTAGCCGGGGAGACTAATGTTCTGTATTGCGAAGAAATGTCTGGCTTATATTCTCTCTAGGAAGCTTCGAAAGTTACAGTAAACTCCTTTGGTTCATCGGATTTAAGCTACTGGTAGACGAGGTTGTGCTTAATGGTTCAATTGCAGACCTTGAAGATATACAGTCTTGGAGACTAAAGTTCTGAATTGCGACGTCATTTCTGGGTTATATTCTCAAAAGGAAGGGTCGAGAGTTACAATAATTTTGCTTTGGTGCATCGTATTCAAGGTTCTGCAACACCAGGTTGTGCTCCATTGTTCGACTGTAGCCCTTACAGATAAGTAGTCCTGGCGCCTATAGCTTGGAATTGCGACCAAATTTCTGGGTTATATTCTCACTAGGAAGCTTCTAGGGTTACAGTAAACGTGCTTTGGTGCATCGGATTCAAACAACTGGTCCATCAGGTGGTGCTCCATGATTGGACTGCAGACATTGCAGATAAGTTGTATTGAAGACTAAAGTTCTAAATTCCGGCGAAATATCTTGGTTATATTCTCACAAGGAAGCTTCGATAGTTACAGTAAATTTACTTTGGTGCATCGGATACAAGCTACTGGTCCACCCGGTTGGGCTCCATGGTTCCACTGAAGACCATGCTGATAAGTAGTCTTGGAGACCAAAGTTCTTAATTGTGACGAAATTTCTCGGTTACATTCTCACTAGGAAGCTTCGAGAATTACAGGAAACTTGCTCTGGTGCATCGAATTCAAGTTAATGGTAGACAAGGTTGTGCCCCATTGTTCGACTGCAGACCCTGCAGATAGGTAGTCTTGGAGACTAATGTTCTGTATTGCGACGAAATGTCTGGGTTATATTCTCACTAGGAAGCTTCGAAAGTTACTGTAAACTACTTTGGTGCATCAAATTTAAGCTACTAGTACACCAGGATGTGCTTAATGGTTCGACTGCAGACCTTGAAGATATACAGTCTTGGAGACTAAAGTTATGAATTGCGACGACATTTCTGGGTTATATTCTCACTAGGAAGATTAGAGAGTTACAGTAAAAGTGCTTTCTAGGATCGGATACAAGCTACTGGTCCTACAGGTGATGCTCCATGGTTCGACTGGAGACATTGCAGATAAGTAGTCTTTGAGACTAAAGTTCTGAATTGCGTCGATATTTTGGGTTATATTCTCACTAGGAAGCTTCGAGTGTTACAGTAATCATTCTTTGGTGCATCAGGTTCACGCTACTGGTAGACCAGGTTAAGCTTCATTGTTCGAGTGCTTACTTTGCAGATAAGTAGTATTGGAGACTAATGTTCTGAATTGCGATGAAGTTTCTGAGTTATATTCTCACTAGGAAGGTTCGAGAGTTACAGTAAACTTGTTTTGGTGCATCGGATTCAAGCTACTGGTATACCAGGTTGTGCTCCATGGTTTGACCACAGAACTTGCAGGTAACTAGTCTTGGAGACTAAAGTTCTGAATTGCGACGAAAATTATGGGTCATACTCTCACTACGAAGCTTCGAGAGTTACAGTAATCTAGGTTTGGTGCATCGGGTTCAAGCTACTGGTAGACCAGGTTGTGCTCCATGGTTCATTTGCAGAACTTGCACATAGGTAGCCTTGGAGATTAATGTTCTGAATTGCGGCGAGGTTTCTAGGTCATACTCTCACTACAAAGCTTCGAGAGTTGCAGTAATATACGTTTGGTGCATCGGGTTCAAGCTACTGGTAGACTAGGTTGTGCTTCATGGTTCGATTGCTGACCTTGCAGATAAGTACTCTTGGAGACTAAAGTTCTGAATTGTGGCGAGGTTTCTGGGTCATACTCTCACTACGAAGCTTCGGGAGCAACAGTAATCTTGCTTTGGTGGATCGGTTTCAAGCTACTGGTAGACCAGGTTGTGCTCAATGGTTCGACTGTAGATATTGCAGATAAATAGCCTTGGACACTAAAGTTCTGAATTGCGACGACATTTATGGGTTATATACTCACTAGGAAGCTTCGAGAGTTACAGTAAACTTGCTTCTCTGCATCGGATTCAAGCTACTAGTGGACCAGGTTGTGCTTCATGGTTAGACTGTAGATATTGCAGATAAGTAGTCTTGGAGACTGAAGTTCTTAATTGCGACGAGTGTCTGGGTTATATTCTCACTAGGGAGCTTCGAGAGTTACAGTAAGCTCCTTTGGTGCATCGGATTTAAGCTACTGGTAGACCAGGTTGCGCCAAATGCTTCGACTGCAGACCTTGAAGATATACAGTCTTGGAGACTAAAGTCTGAATTACGACGAAATTTCTGGGTTATATTCTCACTAGGAAGCTTCGAGAGTTACAGTAATCTGGCTTTGGTGCGTCAGATTAGAACTACTGGTCCACCACGTGATGCTTCATGGTTCGTGTGCACAACTTGCAGATAAGCAGGGAGTAAAGTTCTGAATTGCGACGAAATTTCTGGGTTATATTCTCACTAGGAAACTTCGAGAGTTACAGTAAATTTGCTTTGGTGCATCGGATTCAAGCTGCTGGTAGACCAGGATGTGCTCCATGGTTCAACTGCAGTTATTGCAGATAAGTAGTCTTAGAGACTAAAGATCTGAACTGCGACGAATTTTCTGGGTTATATTTTCACTAGGAAGCCTCGTGAGTTACAGGAAACATGCTATGGTGCATCGGATTCAAGCTACTGGTAGTCCAGGTTGTGTTCCTTTTTCGACTGCAGCCCTTGCAGATATGTAGACTTGGCGCCTATAGTTTAAAATGGCAACCACATTTCTGGGTTATATACTCACTAGGAAGCTTCGAGAGTTACACTAAACGTGCTTTGGTGCATCGGATGCAAGCTACTGGTCCATCAGGTGATTCTCCATTATTGGACTGCAGACATTGCAGGTAAGTTGTCTTGGAGACCAAAGTTCTGAATTGCGACATAATTTATGTGTTATATTCTCACTAGGAAGCTTCGAGAGTTACAGGAAACTTGCTCTGGTGCATCGAATTCAAGCTAATGGTAGATCAGGTTCTGCTCCATGGTTCGACTGCAGACCTTGCAGATGAGAAGTCTTGGAGACTAAAGTTCTGAATTGCGACATAATTTCGGGATTATATTCTCACTACGAAGCTTCGAGACTTACAGTAAAAGTGCTTTCTAGGATCGGAGTCAAGCTACTGGTCCTACAGGTGATGCTCCATGGTTCGACTGGAGACATTGCAGACAAGTAGTCTTTGAGACTAAAGTTCTGAGTTGCGTCGATATTTTGGGTTATATTCTTACTAGGAAGCTTCGAGTGTTACAGTAATCATTCTTTGGTGCATCAGGTTCAAGCTACTGGTAGACCAGGTTAAGCTTCATTGTTCGATTGCTTACCTTGCAGATAAGTAGTATTGGAGACTAATGTTCTGAATTGCGATGAAATTTCTGGGTTATATTCTCACTAGGAAGCTTCGAGAGTTACAGTAAACTTGCCTTGTTGCATCGGATTCAAGCTACTGGTAGACGAGGTTGTGCTCAATTGTTCGACGGCAGACCTTTTAGATAAGTAATCATGGAGACTAGAGTTCTGAATTGCGATGAAGTTTGTGAGTTATATTCTCACTAGGAAGGTTCGAGAGTTACAGTAAACTTGTTTTGGTGCATCGGATTAAAGCTACTGGTATACCAGGTTGTGCTCTATGGTTTGACCACAGAACTTGCAGGTAACTAGTCTTGGAGACTAAAGTTCTGAATTGCGACGAAAATTATGGGTCATACTCTCACTACGAAGCTTCGAGAGTTACAGTAATCTAGGTTTGGTGCATCGGGTTCAAGCTACTGGTAGACCAGGTTGTGCTCCATGGTTCATTTGCAGAACTTGCACATAGGTAGCCTTGGAGATTAATGTTCTGAATTGCGGCGAGGTTTCTAGGTCATACTCTCACTACAAAGCTTCGAGAGTTGCAGTAATATACGTTTGGTGCATCGGGTTCAAGCTACTGGTAGACTAGGTTGTGCTTCATGGTTCGATTGCTGACCTTGCAGATAAGTACTCTTGGAGAGTAAAGTTCTGAATTGTGGCGAGGTTTCTGGGTCATACTCTCACTACGAAGCTTCGGGAGCAACAGTAATCTTGCTTTGGTGGATCGGTTTCAAGCTACTGGTAGACCAGGTTGTGCTCAATGGTTCGACTGTAGATATTGCAGATAAATAGCCTTGGACACTAAAGTTCTGAATTGCGACGACATTTATGGGTTATATACTCACTAGGAAGCTTCGAGAGTTACAGTAAACTTGCTTCTCTGCATCGGATTCAAGCTACTAGTGGACCAGGTTGTGCTTCATGGTTAGACTGTAGATATTGCAGATAAGTAGTCTTGGAGACTGAAGTTCTTAATTGCGACGAGTGTCTGGGTTATATTCTCACTAGGGAGCTTCGAGAGTTACAGTAAGCTCCTTTGGTGCATCGGATTTAAGCTACTGGTAGACCAGGTTGTGCCAAATGCTTCGACTGCAGACCTTGAAGATATACAGTCTTGGAGACTAAAGTCTGAATTACGACGAAATTTCTGGGTTATATTCTCACTAGGAAGCTTCGAGAGTTACAGTAATCTGGCTTTGGTGCGTCAGATTAGAACTACTGGTCCACCACGTGATGCTTCATGGTTCGTGTGCACAACTTGCAGATAAGCAGGGAGTAAAGTTCTGAATTGCGACGAAATTTCTGGGTTATATTCTCACTAGGAAACTTCGAGAGTTACAGTAAATTTGCTTTGGTGCATCGGATTCAAGCTGCTGGTAGACCAGGATGTGCTCCATGGTTCAACTGCAGTTATTGCAGATAAGTAGTCTTAGAGACTAAAGATCTGAACTGCGACGAATTTTCTGGGTTATATTTTCACTAGGAAGCCTCGTGAGTTACAGGAAACATGCTATGGTGCATCGGATTCAAGCTACTGGTAGTCCAGGTTGTGTTCCTTTTTCGACTGCAGCCCTTGCAGATATGTAGTCTTGGCGCCTATAGTTTAAAATGGCAACCACATTTCTGGGTTATATACTCACTAGGAAGCTTCGAGAGTTACACTAAACGTGCTGTGGTGCATCGGATGCAAGCTACTGGTCCATCAGGTGATTCTCCATTATTGGACTGCAGACATTGCAGGTAAGTTGTCTTGGAGACCAAAGTTCTGAATTGCGACATAATTTATGTGTTATATTCTCACTAGGAAGCTTCGAGAGTTACAGGAAACTTGCTCTGGTGCATCGAATTCAAGCTAATGGTAGATCAGGTTCTGCTCCATGGTTCGACTGCAGACCTTGCAGATGAGAAGTCTTGGAGACTAAAGTTCTGAATTGCGACATAATTTCGGGATTATATTCTCACTACGAAGCTTCGAGACTTACAGTAAAAGTGCTTTCTAGGATCGGATTCAAGCTACTGGTCCTACAGGTGATGCTCCATGGTTCGACTGGAGACATTGCAGACAAGTAGTCTTTGAGACTAAAGTTCTGAGTTGCGTCGATATTTTGGGTTATATTCTTACTAGGAAGCTTCGAGTGTTACAGTAATCATTCTTTGGTGCATCAGGTTCAAGCTACTGGTAGACCAGGTTAAGCTTCATTGTTCGATTGCTTACCTTGCAGATAAGTAGTATTGGAGACTAATGTTCTGAATTGCGATGAAATTACTGGGTTATATTCTCACTAGGAAGCTTCGAGAGTTACAGTAAACTTGCCTTGTTGCATCGGATTCAAGCTACTGGTAGACGAGGTTGTGCTCAATTGTTCGACGGCAGACCTTTTAGATAAGTAATCATGGAGACTGGAGTTCTGAATTGCGATGAAGTTTCTGAGTTATATTCTCACTAGGAAGGTTCGAGAGTTACAGTAAACTTGTTTTGGTGCATCGGATTCAAGCTACTGGTATACCAGGTTGTGCTCTATGGTTTGACCACAGAACTTGCAGGTAACTAGTCTTGGAGACTAAAGTTCTGAATTGCGACGAAAATTATGGGTCATACTCTCACTACGAAGCTTCGAGAGTTACAGTAATCTAGGTTTGGTGCATCGGGTTCAAGCTACTGGTAGACCAGGTTGTGCTCCATGGTTCATTTGCAGAACTTGCACATAGGTAGCCTTGGAGATTAATGTTCTGAATTGCGGCGAGGTTTCTAGGTCATACTCTCACTACGAAGCTTCGAGAGTTGCAGTAATATACGTTTGGTCCATCGGGTTCAAGCGACTGGTAGACTAGGTTGTGCTTCATGGTTCGATTGCTGACCTTGCAGATAAGTACTCTTGGAGACTAAAGTTCTGAATTGCGGCGAGGTTTCTGGGTCATACTCTCACTACGAAGCTTCGAGAGCAACAGTAATCATGCTTTGGTGCATCGGGTTCAAGCTACTGGTAGACCAGGTTGTGCTCAATGGTTCGACTGTAGATATTGCAGATAAATAGTCTTGGACACTAAAGTTCTGAATTGCGACGAAATTTATGGGTTATATACTCACTAGGAAGCTTCGAGAGTTACAGTAAACTTGCTTCTCTGCATCGGATTCAAGCTACTAGTGGATCAGGTTGTGCTTCATGGTTAGACTGTAGATATTGCAGATAAGTAGTCTTGGAGACTGAAGTTCTTAATTGCGACGAGTGTCTGGGTTATATTCTCACTAGGGAGCTTCGAGAGTTACAGTAAGCTCCTTTGGTGCATCGGATTTAAGCTACTGGTAGACCAGGTTGTGCCAAATGCTTCGACTGCAGACCTTGAAGATATACAGTCTTGGAGACTAAAGTCTGAATTACGACGAAATTTCTGGGTTATATTCTCACTAGGAAGCTTCGAGAGTTACAGTAATCTGGCTTTGGTGCGTCAGATTAGAACTACTGGTCCACCACGTGATGCTTCATGGTTCGTGTGCACAACTTGCAGATAAGCAGGGAGTAAAGTTCTGAATTGCGACGAAATTTCTGGGTTATATTCTCACTAGGAAACTTCGAGAGTTACAGTAAATTTGCTTTGGTGCATCGGATTCAAGCTGCTGGTAGACCAGGATGTGCTCCATGGTTCAACTGCAGTTATTGCAGATAAGTAGTCTTAGAGACTAAAGATCTGAACTGCGACGAATTTTCTGGGTTATATTTTCACTAGGGAGCCTCGTGAGTTACAGGAAACATGCTATGGTGCATCGGATTCAAGCTACTGGTAGTCCAGGTTGTGTTCCTTTTTCGACTGCAGCCCTTGCAGATATGTAGTCTTGGCGCCTATAGTTTAAAATGGCAACCACATTTCTGGGTTATATACTCACTAGGAAGCTTCGAGAGTTACACTAAACGTGCTGTGGTGCATCGGATGCAAGCTACTGGTCCATCAGGTGATTCTCCATTATTGGACTGCAGACATTGCAGGTAAGTTGTCTTGGAGACCAAAGTTCTGAATTGCGACATAATTTATGTGTTATATTCTCACTAGGAAGCTTCGAGAGTTACAGGAAACTTGCTCTGCTGCATCGAATTCAAGCTAATGGTAGATCAGGTTCTGCTCCATGGTTCGACTGCAGACCTTGCAGATGAGAAGTCTTGGAGACTAAAGTTCTGAATTGCGACATAATTTCGGGATTATATTCTCACTACGAAGCTTCGAGACTTACAGTAAAAGTGCTTTCTAGGATCGGATTCAAGCTACTGGTCCTACAGGTGATGCTCCATGGTTCGACTGGAGACATTGCAGACAAGTAGTCTTTGAGACTAAAGTTCTGAGTTGCGTCGATATTTTGGGTTATATTCTTACTAGGAAGCTTCGAGTGTTACAGTAATCATTCTTTGGTGCATCAGGTTCAAGCTACTGGTAGACCAGGTTAAGCTTCATTGCTCGATTGCTTACCTTGCAGATAAGTAGTATTGGAGACTAATGTTCTGAATTGCGATGAAATTTCTGGGTTATATTCTCACTAGGAAGCTTCGAGAGTTACAGTAAACTTGCCTTGGTGCATCGGATTCAAGCTACTGGTAGACGAGGTTGTGCTCAATTGTTCGACGGCAGACCTTTTAGATAAGTAATCATGGAGACTAGAGTTCTGAATTGCGATGAAGTTTCTGAGTTATATTCTCACTAGGAAGGTTCGAGAGTTACAGTAAACTTGTTTTGGTGCATCGGATTCAAGCTACTGGTATACCAGGTTGTGCTCCATGGTTTGACCACAGAACTTGCAGGTAACTAGTCTTGAAGACTAAAGTTCTGAATTACGACGAAAATTATGGGTCATACTCTCACTACAGAGCTTCGAGAGTTACAGTAATCTAGGTTTGGTGCATCGGGTTCAAGCTACTGGTAGACCAGGTTGTGCTCCATGGTTCATTTGCAGAACTTGCACATAGGCAGACTTGGAGATTAATGTTCTGAATTGCGGCGAGGTTTCTGGGTCATACTCTCACTACAAAGCTTCGAGAGTTGCAGTAATATACGTTTGGTGCATCGGGTTCAAGCTACTGGTAGACTAGGTTGTGCTTCATGGTTCGATTGCTGACCTTGCAGATAAGTACTCTTGGAGACTAAAGTTCAGAATTGCGGCGAGGTTTTTGGGTCATACTGTCACTAAGAAGCTTCGAGAGCAACAGTAATCTTGCTTTGGTGCATCGGGATCAAGCTACTGGTAGACCAGGTTGTGCTCAATGGTTCGACTGTAGATATTGCAGATAATTAGTCTTGGACACTAAAGTTCTGATTTGCGACGAAATTTATGGGTTATATACTCAGTAGAAAGCTTCGAGAGTTACAGTAAACTTGCTTCTCTGCATCGGATTCAAGCTACTAGTAGACCAGGTTGTGCTTCATGGTTAGACTGTAGATATTGCAGATAAGTAGTCTTGGAGACTGAAGTTCTTAATTGCGACGAGTGTCTGGGTTATATTCTCACTAGGGAGCTTCGAGAGTTACAGTAAGCTCCTTTGGTGCATCGGATTTAAGCTACTGGTAGACCAGGTTGTGCCAAATGTTTCGACTGCAGACGTTGAAGATATACAGTCTTGGAGACTAAAGTCTGAATTACGACGAAATTTCTGGGTTATATTCTCACTAGGAAGCTTCGAGAGTTACAGTAATCTGTCTTTGGTGCGTCAGATTAGAACTACTGGTCCACCACGTGATGCTTCATGGTTCGTGTGCAGAACTTGCAGATAAGCAGGGAGTAAAGTTCTGAATTGCGACGAAATTTCTGGGTTATATTCTCACTAGGAAACTTCGAGAGTTACAGTAAATTTGCTTTGGTGCATCGAATTCAAGCTAATGGTAGATCAGATTCTGCTCCATGGTTCGACTGCAGACCTTGCAGATGAGAAGTCATGGAGACTAAAGTTCTGAATTGCGACGAAATTTCTGGTTTATATTCTCACTAGGCTGCTTCGAGTGTTACAGTATACTTGCTTTAGTGCATCGGATTCAAGCTACTGGTAGACCAGGTGGTGCTCAATGATTCGACTGCAGAACTTGAAGATAAGCAGTCTTGGAGATTGAAGTTCTGAATTGCGACGACATTCCTAAGTTATATTCTCACTAGGGAACTTCGCGAGTTACAGTAAACTTGCTTTGTTGCATCGGATTCAAGCTACTGGTAGACCAGGTTGCGCTCCATGGTTCGACTGCAGAACTAGCAGGTAAGTAGTCTTGGAGTCTAAAGTTCTGAATTGCGACGAAATTTATTTGTTATATTCTCACTAGGAATCTTCGAGAGTTACAGTAAATTTGCTTTGCTGCATCGGATTCAAGCTCCTGGTAGACCCTGTTGTGCTCCGTGTTTCTACTTCAGACCTTGCAGGTAAGTATTCTTGGAAAAAAATTCTGAATTGCGACGAAATTTCTAGGTTATATTCTCACTAGGAAGCTTCTAGAGTTACTGTAAACTTGGTTCGGTGAATCGGATTCAAGCTACTGGTAGACCAATTTGTGCTCCATGGTTCGCTGCAGACTTTGAAGGTATACAGTCTTGGAGACTAAGTTTCTGAATTGCGACGAAATTTCTAGCTTATATTCTCACTAGGAATTTTCGAAAGTTACAGTAAACTTGCTTGGCTGCATCGGATTTAAGCTTCTGGTAGACCAGTTTGTGCTCCATGTTTCTACTTCAGACCTTGCTGATAAGTATTCTTATAGAACAAAGTTCTGAATTGCGACATAATTTATTGGTTAAATACTCGCTAGGAATCTTCAAGACTGACAGTAAATATACTTTGGCGCATCGGATTCAAGCTACTGCTAGACCTGGTTGTGCTCCATGGTTCGACTGCAGACCTTGCTGATAAGTAGTCTTGGACAATATTGTTCTTAATTGTGACGAAATTTCTCGGTTACATTCTCACTACGAAGCTTCGAGAATTACAGGAAACTTGCTTTGGTGCATTGAATTCAAGTTAATGGCAGACCAGGTTGTGCCCCATGGCTCGACTGCAGACCTTGCAGATAAGTAGTCTTGGAGACTAAAGTTCCTAATTGTGACGAAATATCTCGGTTACATTCTCACTACGAAGCTTCGAGAATTACAGGAAACTTGCTTTGGTGCATCGAATTCAAGCTACTGGTAGTTCAGGTAGTGTTCCATTGTTCGACTGCAGCCCTTGCAGATAAGTAGACTTGGCGCCTATAGTTTTGAATTGCGACATAAATTTCTAGGTTATATTTTTACCTGGAAGCTTCGAGATTTACAGTAAATGTGCTTTGGTGCATTGGATTCAAGCTACTGGTAGTCCAGGTTGTGTTCCATGGTTCGACTGCAGCCCTTTCAGATAAGTAGTCTTGGCGCCTATAGTTTTCAATTGCGACCAAATTTCTAGGTTATATTTTTACCTGGAAGCTTCGAGAGTTACAGTAAACGTGCTTTGGTGCATTGGATTCGAACTACTAGTCCATCAGGTGATGCTCCATGATTGGACTGCAGACATTGCAGATAAGTAGTCTTGGAGACTGAAGTTCTGAATTTCGACGACATTCCTGGGTTATATTTTCACTAGGGAGCTTCGCGAGTTACAGTAAACTTCCTTTGTTGCATCGAATTCAAGGTAATAGTAGACCAGGTTGTGCTCCATGGTTCGACTGCAGACCTTGCAGATAAGAAGTCTTGGACACTAAAGATCTGAATTGCAAAGAAATTCGTGGGTTATATTCTCACTAGGAAGCTTCGAGAGTTACAGTATACTTGCTTTAGTGCATCGGATTCAAACTACAGGTAGACCAGGTTGTGCTCAATGGATCGACTGCAGAACTTGAAGATAAGCTGTCTTGGAGACAAAATTTTTTGAATTGCTACGACGTACCTGGGTTATATTCTCACTAGGGAGCTTCGCGAGTTACAGTAAAATTGCTTTGTGCATCGGATTCAAGCTACTGGTAGACCAGGTTGTGCTTCATGGTTTGACTGCAGACCTTGCAGATAAGTAGTCTTGGAGACTAAAGTTCCTAATTGTGACGAAATATCTCGGTTACATTCTCACTACGAAGCTTCGAGAATTACAGGAAACTTGCTTTGGTGCATTGAATTCAAGTTAATGGCAGACCAGGTTGTGCCCCATGGTTCGACTGCAGACCTTGCAGATAAGTAGTCTTGGAGACTAATGTTCTGTATTGCGACGACATGTCTGGGTTATATTCTCACTAGGACGCTTCGCGAGTTACAGTAAACATGCTTTGTTGCATCGGATTCAAGCTACTGGTAGACCAGGTTGTACTTCATGGTTCGACTGCAGACCTTGCAGATAAGTAGTCTTGGAGACTAAAGTTCTTAATTGTGAGGAAATTTCTCGGTTACATTCTCACCAGGAAGCTTCGAGAATTACAGGAAACTTGCTTTGGTGCATTGAATTCAAGTTAATGGTAGACCAGGTTGTGCCCCATGGTTCGACTGCAGACCTTGCAGATAAGTAGTCTTGGAGACTAATGTTCTGTATTGCGACGAAATTTTTGGGTTATATTCTCACTAGGAAGCTAGGAGTGTTACAGTAATCTTGCTTTGGTGCATTGATTTCAAGCTACTGGTAGACCAGGTTGTGCCCTATGCTTCGAATGCAGATCATGCACATAAGTAGTCTTGGAGACTAAGGATCTGAGTTGCTACGAAAATTTCTGGGTCATATTAACAAAAGGAAGGCTCGAGAGTTACAGTAATTTTGCTTTGGTGCATCGTATTCAAGCTACTGCAACACCTGGTTGTGCCCCATAGTTCGACTGCAGCCCTTACACATAAGTAGTCTTGCCGCCTATAGCTTGGAATTGCGACCACATTTCTGGGTAATATTCTCACTAGGAAGCTTCGAGAGTTACAGTAAATTTACTTTGGTGCATCGGATTCAAGCTACTGGTCCACCAGGTTGGGCTAAATGGTTCCACTGAAGACCTTGCTGATAAGTAGTCTTGAAGACTAATGTTCTGAATTGCGACGCAATTTCTGGGTTACATTCACACTAGGAAGCTTCGAGAGTTACGGTAAACTTGCTTTGGTGCATCGGATTCCAGCTACTGGTAGACCAGATTGGGTTCCATGGTCCCGCTGCAGACCTTGCAGATAAGGATACTTGAGGACTAAAGTTCTGAAATGCGACATAATTTCGGGATTATATTCTCACTACGAAGCTTCGAGAGCTACAGTAAACCTGCTTTGGTGCATCGGATTCAAGCTACTGGTCCACTAGGTATTGCCCCATGGTTCCCAATCTGACCTTGCCGATAAGTAGGCTTGTAGAGTGAAGTTCTGAGTTGTGATGAAATTTCTGCCTTATATTCCCACTAGGGAGCTCCGAGAGTTACAGTAAATGTGCTTTGGTGCATCGGATTTAAGCTACTGGTCCACCAGGTGATGCTCCATGGTTCCACTGCTCACCTTGTAGATAAGTAGGCTTGGAGACTAAAGATCTGAATTGCGACGATATTTCTGCGTTATAGTCTCACTAGGAAACTTTGATAGCTACAGTAAACTTGCTTTGGTGCATCGGAGAAAAGCTACTGGTCCACTAGGTGTTGCTCCATGGTTTCCATTCTGACCTTGCCGATAAGTAGGCTTGGAGACTAAAGTTCTTAATTGCCATGAAATTTCTGCATTATATTCCCACTAGGTAGCTTCTAGAGTTACAGTAATCTTGTTTATTTGCATTTGGATTTAAGCTACTGGTCCACCAGGTGATGCTCAATGGTTCCACTGCTGACCTTGCGGATAACTAGGCTGGGAGACTAAAGTTCTAAATTGCTATGAAATTTCTGCATTATATTCCCACAAGAAGCTTTGAGAGTTACAGTAAAGTTGATTTGGTGCATCGGATTTAAGCTACTGTTCCTCCATTTGATGCTGAATGGTTCCACTGCTGACCTTGCAGATGTGTACCCTTGGAGACAAAAGCACTGAATTGCGACGATATTTCTGGGTTATATTCTCAGTAGGAAACTTCGATAGCTACTAAAAAATTGCTTTGGTGCATCGGATCCAAGCTACTGGTCCACAAGGTATTGCCCCATGGTTCCCATTCTGACCCTGCCGATAAAAAGCCTTGTAGAGTGGAGTTCTGAATTGCGATGAAATTTCTGCCTTATATTCCCACTAGGAAGCTCCGAGAGTTATAGTAAACGTGCTTTGGTGCATCGGATTTAAGCTACTGGTCCACCAGGTGATGCTCCATGGTTCCACTGCTCACCTTGTAGATAAGTAGGCTTGGAGATTAAAGTTCTGAAATGCGATGAAACTTCTGGTTTACATTCTCACTAGCAAACTTCGACTGCTACAGTAAACTTTCTTTGGTGCATCAGATTGAAGCTACTGGGCCATCAGGTGATGCTCCACGGTTCCGATCCTGACCTTTAAGATAATTAAGCTTGGAGACTAAAATTCTGAATTGCGTAGAATTTTATGGGTTGTATTCTTACTAGGAAGACTCGAGAGGTACAGTTAACTTGCTTTGGTGCATCGGATTCAAGCTACTGGTCCATCAGGAAAGGATCCATGGTTCCATTGCTGAACTTGCAGATAAGTGGGCTTGGAGACTAAATTTCTGAATCGCGACGAAATTTCTGTGTTATATTCACACTAGGAAGCTTCGAGAGTTTCATAATCTTGCTTTGATGCATCGGATTTAAGCTACTGGTCCACCAGGTGATGCTATATGGTTCCATTGCTGTCCTTGCAGATAAGTAGGCTGGGAGACTAAAGTTCTGAATTGCTATGCTATTTCTACATTATATCCCCACTAGGAAGCTTTGAGAGTTACAGTAAAGTTGCTTTGGTGCATCGGATTTATGCTACTGGTCCTCCATTTGATGCTCAATGGTTCCACTGCTGACCTGGCAGATAAGGACCCTTGGAGACAAAAGTTCTGAATTGCGACGATATTTCTGGGTTATATTCTCAGTAGGAAACTTCGATAGCTACAGTAAACTTGCTTTGGTGCAGCGGATCCAAGCTACTGGTCCACAAGGTATTGCCCCATGGTTCCCATTCTGACCTTGCCGATAAGTAGGCTTGTAGACTGAAGTCCTGAATTGAGATGAAATTTCTGCATTATATTCCCACTAGGAGGCTCCGAGAGTTACAGTAAGCTAGGTTTGAAGCATCGGGTTTATGCTACTGGTAGACCAGGTTGTGCTCCATGGTTCGTTTGCAGAACTTCCACATAAGTAGTCTTGGGGATTAATGTTCTGAATTGCGGCGTGGTTTCGGGTCATACTCTCACTACGAAGCTTCGAGAGTTACAGTAATCTAGCTTTGGTGCATCGGGTTCAAGCTACTGGTAGACTAGGTTGTGCTTCACGGTTCGATTGCTGACCTTGCAGATAAGTAGTCATGGGGACTAAAGTTCTGAATTACGATGAAATTTCTGGGTTATATTCCCTCTAGGAAACTTTGAAATTTATAGGAATTTAGCTTTGGTGCATCGGGTTCAAGCTACTGGTAGACCACGTTGTGCTCCATAGTTCGACTGTAGATATTGCAGATAAGTAGTCTTGGACACTAAAGTTCTTAATTGCGACGAAATTTCTGGATTATATTCTCACTAGGAAGTTTCGAAGGTTACAGAAAACTTGCTTTGCTACATCGGATTCAAGCTTCTGGTACACCAATTTGTACTCCATTTTTCTACTTCAGACCTTGCAGATAAGTATTCTTATAGAATAAAGTTCTGAATTGCGACATAATTTATTGCTTATATTCTCGCTAGGAAGCTTCAAGACTGACAGTAAACTTGCTTTGGCGCATCGGATTCAAGCTACTGCTAGACCTGGTTGTGCTCCATGGTTCGACTGCACACTTTGCAGGTAAGTAGTCTTGGAGAATATAGTTCTTAATTGTGACGAAATTTCTCGGTTGCATTCTCACTAGGAAGATTCGAGAGTTACAGGAAACTTGCTTTGGTGCATCGAATTCAAGCTACTGGTAGTCCAGGTAGTGTTCCTTGGTTCGACTGCAGCCCTTGCAGATAAATAGTCTTGGCGCCTATAGTTTTGATTTGCGACCAAATTTCTGGGTTATATTTTTACCTGGAAGCCTCGAGAGTTACAGTAAACGTGATTTTGGGGCATCGGATTCTAGCTACTGCTCCATCAGGTAACGCTCCATGGTTTTACTTCAGACATTGCAGATAAGTAGTGTTGGAAACTGAACTTCTGAATTTCGACGACATTCCTGTGTTATATTCTCACTAGGGAGCTTCGCGAGTTACAGTAAACTTGCTTTGGTGCATCGGATTCAAGCTACTGATCTACCCGGTTGGGCTCCATGGTTCACAGAAGACCTTGCTGATAAGTAGTCTTGGATCTAAAGTACTGATTTGCGACGAAATTTCTGGGTTATAATCTCACTAGAGAGTTACGATATTTACCCTAAACCTGCTTTGGTGTACAGGAGACAACCTACCAGTAGACCAGGTTGTGCTCCATGGTTTGTCTGCACACATTGCAGATAAGTAGTCATTGAGACTAATGTTCTGAATTGCGACGAAAGGTCTGGGTTATATTCGCACTAGGAAGTTTCGAGTGCTACAGTAAACTTGCTTTGCTGCATCGGATTAAAGCTACTGGTAGTCCAGGTTGTGCTCCAGTGTTCGACTGCAGACCATGCAGTTAAGTAGTATTATAGACTAATGTTCTGAATTGCGACGAAATTTCTGAGTTATATTCTCACTAGAATGCTTCGAGAGTTACAGTAAACTTGCTTTGGGGCATCGGATTCAAGCTACTGGAGACCAGGTTGTGATCCACGGTTCTTCTACAGATCTTGCAGTTAAGTGGTGTTGCAGACTAAAGTTCTGCATTGCGACGAGATTTCAGGATTATATTCTCACTATAGAGGTTCGAGAGCTACAGTAAGCTTGCTATGGTGCATCGGATTCAGGGTACTGGTAGACCAGGTTGTGCTTCATGGTTCGACTGTAGACCATGACGATAAGTAGTCTTGGAGAATAAATTTCCGAATCGCGACGAACTTTCTGGGCTATTTTCCACTAGGAAGCAGTCAGTTACAGTAAACTTGCTTTGGTGCATCGTATTCAAGCTACTAGTAGCCTAGGTTGTGCTCCATGTTTCGACCGCAGTCATTGCAGTTAAGTAGTCTTGGAGACTAAAGTTCTGAATTGCGACGAAATTTGAGTATTATATTTTCACTATAGAGGTTCGAGTGCTACAGTAAACTTGCTGTGGTGCATCGGATACAAGCTACTGGTAGACCAGGTTGTGCTTCATGGTTCGACTGCAGACCTCACAGATAAGTAGTCTTGGAGACTAAATGTCTGAATTTCAACGAAACTTCTGGGTTATATTCTCACTAGAGGGCTTCGTGAGTTACAGTAAACTTGCTTTGGAGCATCGGATTCAATCTACTGGATATCCAGGTTGTGCTCCATTGTTCGACTACAGAACTTGCAGATATGTAGTCTTGGAGACTAAAGTTCTCAATTGCGACGCAATTTCATCTCTATATTCTCACTAGGAAGCTTCGAGAGCTACAGTTAACTAGCTTTGGTGCATCGGATTCATGGTACTGGTAGAACAGGTTTTGCTCCCTGGTTCGAATGCAGACGATGCACATAAGTAGTGTTGGAGACTAAATTTCTAAATAGCCACGAAATTTCTGGGTTATATACTCACTAGGAAGCTTCGAGAGTTACAGTAAACTTGCTTTGGTGCATCGGATTCAAGTTACTGGTAGACCAGGTTGTGCATCATGGTTCAACCTCAGACATTGCAGATAAGTAATCTTGGAGACTAAAGTTCTGAATTGCGACGAAATTTCTGGGTTATATTCTCACTAGGGAGCTTCGAGAGTCACAGAAATGTTACTTTGGTGCATCGGATTCAAGCTACTGTTAGACCAGGTTGTGCTGCGCGGTTCGTCTGCAGACCTTGCAGACAAGTAGTCTTGGACACTTAAGTTCTTAATTGAGACGAACTTTCTATGTAATACTCACACGAGAAAGCTTCGAGAGATACAGTGAACATGCTTTGGTGATTCGGATTCAAGGTTTTGGTATACCAGTTTGGTCCATGGTTCGACTGGAGACCTTGCAGACAAGTAGTTTTTGAGACATATGTTCTGAATTGATACGAACTTTCTTTGTAATATTCTCACGAGGAAGCTTCGAGAGTTACAGTACACTTGCTTTGCTGCATCGGATTCAAGCTACTGGTCGCGCAGTGTGTCCTCCATGGTTCGACTCAAGGCTTTGTAGGTAAGTAGTCTTGGAGACGAAAGTTCCGAATTGCAACGAAATTTCTTTGTTATATTGTCACTAGGAAGCTTCGAGAGTTACAGTAAACTTACTCTGGTGCATCGGATTCAGCGAGTGGTAGACCTAATTGTGCTCAATGTTTCGACTGCTTTTCTTGCAGATGAGTCGTCTTGAAGAGTAAAGTTCCGAATTGAGACGACTTATGTGGGTAATATTCTCACTAGCAACCTTCGAGAGTTACAGACAACTTGCTTTGGTGCATCGGGTTCAAGCTACTGGTCCACCAGGTGATACCCCATATTTGGACTGCAGACCTTGCAGATAAGTAGCCTTGGAGACTATAGTTCTGAATTACGACGAAATTTCTCGCTTATATTCTCACCAGGAAGCTTCGAGAGTTACAGTAAACTTGCTTTGGTGCATTGTATTCAAGCTACTGGTAGACCAGTTAGTGTTCCATGGTTCTACTGCAGACTTCCCAGATAAGGAGTCTTGGAGACTATAGTTCTGAATTGCGGCGAATCACCTGGGTTATATTCGCACTAGGAAGCTTCGAAAATTACAGTAAACTTGCTTTTTTGCATCGGATTCAAGCTACTGCTAGACCAGGGTGTGCTCCATGGTTCGACTCCAGACAAGCCGATAAGTAGTCTTGGAGACTAAAGTTTTCAATTGCTACGAAATTTCTGGGTTATATATTCTCACTAGGAAGGTTCGACAGTTACAGTTAACTCTATTTGGTGCATCGGATTGAAGCTACTGGTGGACCAGGTCGTGCTCCATGGTTCGACTGCAGACCTTGTAAGGTGTCAGGCAAATCCAACACCTTACATGAAAACCCTGACATGATAAGCAAATCCAGTAGTGTGTCACATAGCTCCGAATAAATTGTGACATTAAATGAACAAAAGTAATACGAGTAACGAGTGAGCAAATGGAATACCACAGACTAACACAAGAATGCCTAAATGCATGTCGTACCTTCCCACCGTGAGGCAGACGCAGTTCCGAGGGGAGAAACGAGGACAGAAGCCGAGAGCAGAACCGTGTTAAGCTAGAAAAGAGAGGGGCTGGACACCCACGCCACGAGCCTACCTGTACAACTATACAACCCGCACGTTTTAGCGTCAGGCTTTTTCGCGTCTCAGGTATGTCAAGGACAACCCCCAGCCCTTGTTAAAAGCTAGAGCCCTCCAGAAAAGCAGTATAGATCTTACGATAACACAAAAAGGGCCACTACCACCCGCAAGTTTTAGCGTGAGACTTTTTCGCGTGTCTGTTACATTAGGATCACTCCCCAGCCCATGTTAAAAGATAGAGCCCTCCAGAAGAGCAGTATAGATCTTACGATAACGCTAAAAGGTCCACACTAGCTGCAGGTTTTAGCGTGAGACTTTTTAGCGTCTCTGTTACGTTGCAAACTTTAAAAACATTGCCCCACCACGAAAAGTATAACGTTTCCCATTGGATAGACAGAATTTTTGTAGGCGGAGCGTAAGGTTCACATTGAGACCCTGATTGGTCAGATGAAAACACAGCCAGATAGCTTTTTTAAACTAACTTCGGTAAATTGTAGTAAGGAGAAGTTCGAGGGTTGGTTCCGAGACGGCGAGCTGGACGGCTGGTGCGCCGGCCGCTGTCGCCCTGACGCTGCCTAAACACCGACAAGGTAATGAACGCAGGCGATGCCGCATTTTTGAGCGCATAAAGCTTCACTCAGAACTGCAGAAGTCTCATCTGTTACACTACCTTTTTGCGTAATACTAATGGTGATCGTTAATTAAAACTCATCGTCTTCACATTTGCCACTTGAAGAACAGATCTGAAACGCGATGACTTTTCTTTTATATAGTTATTGAGAAGCCACATCAGCCACTGTAATTTACGACAAGTTAAATTAATTAAGGATAATTGAGGGTCACTGTAGACCATTTTTATAGTTTTCTCTTTTGTGAAACTTAATTTAAACCGAGATTATAGATGTGATATGGCATAGGTCATCCTTCGATCAATTGTAGAACTTGGAAACACATTTAGGGAATATTCGTTCACATTTTTGTTGAACGCAGTTGGTTTTTACCATCCTGTATTAAAACATTTCCTTTTATCAATAGAGCAATTTATAAACTATGTTTTGTGATTAGAATACATTTCCAATGGCAAACTTAACTGCTTTTTCGACGTTATTTTACCAGCTAACTAAAAATAGGAAAGCCTTGAACCCTTTCCACTATATTTAGTTAGAATTAAGATTCTTTTACAGGGAGTGCAGTGGAGCTGACGCTGAGATCATTTAGTATTTGGTTATATCATCGCTAGTCTCACTGAACTCATCTGAATTCTACATGTCATGTGTGGTCTGGCGTCTCCTTACCAGCAACAGGTCCCAGGTTCAAACTAGTTCCCTAAAAAACACGCTCAGAGCGTCGTTGCGCGAAAGTGGTTGGGAGAGACGATATAGTACAATCAGACACCACCATGAATGTTTATAACCTAGCAGATAAGTAGTCTTGGAGACTAAGGTTTCGAATTCGGACGAAATTTCGGGGTTATATTCTCTCTAGGAAGCATCGAGAGTTACAGTAAACTTGCTTTGGTTAATCGGGTTCAGCCTAGTGATAGACCAGTTTGTGCTCCATGGTTCGACTGCAGACCTTGCAGATAAATAGTCTTCGAGACTAAAGCTCTGAATTGCTATGAAATTTCTGGGTTATATATTTTGAATAGGAAGCTTCGAGAGTTACATTAAATTTTCTTTGGTGCATCGGATTGAAGCTACTAGTCCAATGGGTGATACTCAACGTTGCACTGCAGACCTTGGAAATACATAGTCTTGGAACTATAGATCTGAACTACGACAAAATTTCTGGGTTATATTCTCACTAGGATGCTTCGAGAGTTACAGTAAACTTGCTTTGCTGCATCGGATTCATACTACTGATAGAGCAGTGTGACGTCCATGACTCGACATAAGGCCTTGCAGGTAAGTAGTCTTGGAGACTAAAGTTCTGAATTGCGACGAAATTTCTGGTTTATATTCTCACTAGGAAGCTTCGAAACTTACAGCAGACTTGCTTTGGTGCTTTGGATTCAAGCTACTGGTCCACCAGGTGATACTCAATGGTTGAACTGCAGAATTTGCAGATAGGTATCCTTGGATACTTAAGTTCTGAATTGTAACAAACTTTCTTTGTAATATACTCACGAGGAAGCTTCGAGAGGTAAAGTAAACTTGCTTCGGTGTATCGGATTCAAGCAACTGGAAAAGCAGTGTGTGAACAGCGGTTCACCCCCTGGCCTTTCAGGTAAGAAGCTTTGGAGACTCAAGTTCAAATTTGGGACGAAATTTCTGGGTTATATTCTCACTAGGGAGCTGCGAGAGTCACAGTAAACATGCTTTGGTGGATCGGATTCAAGCTACTGGTATACTAGATTGTGCTCCATGGTTCGACTGCAGACCTTGCAGACAAGTAGTCTTGGAGGCTTAAGTTCCGAATTGAGACCAACTTTTTTGTTATATTCTTACGAGAAAGCTTCGAGAGTTACAGTAATCTTGCTTTGGTGCATCGGATTCAAGCTACTGGTAGAGCATTGTGTGCTTCATGGTTATACTGCAGACCTTGCCGATAAGTAGTCTTGGAGAATAAAGTTCTGAATATCGACGAACTTTTTGGGTTATATTCTCACCAGGAAGCTTTGAGAGTTACAGTAAACTAGCTTTGGTGCATCGGATTCAATCTACTGGTCCACCAGGTGATGCTCCATGATTCGACTGCAGACCTTGCTGATAAGTAGTCTAGGAGACTAAAGATCTGAATTGCGAAGAAGTACCTGGGTTATATTCTCACTAGGAAGCTTCGAGAGTTACAGTAAAGTTACTTTGGTGCATCGGATTCAAGCTACTGGTAGACCAGATTGTGCTCCATGGTTCGACTGCAGACCTTGGAGATAAGTAGTATTGGAGACTTAAGTTCTGAAATGAGACGAACTTTCGTTGTAATATTCACACGAGAAAGCTTAGAGAGTTACTGTAAACTTCCTTTGGTGTTTCGGACTCAAGGTAGTGGTATACCAGTTTGGTCCATGGTTCGACTGCAGACCTTGCAGACAAGTTGTCTTGGAGACTTAAGTTCTGAATTGATACGAACTTTCATTGTAATATTCTTACGAGGAAGCTTCGAGAGTTACAGTAAACTTGCTTTGGTGCATCGGATTCAAGCTACTGGTAGCGCAGTGTGTCCTCCATGGTTCGACTCAAGGCCTTGCAGGTAAGTAGTCTTGGAGACTAAAGTTCCGAATTGCGACGAAACTTTTTTGTTATATTTCACTAGGAAACGTCGAGAGTTACAGTAAACATGCTGTTGTGCATCGGATTCAAGCTACTGGTAGACCAAGTGGAGCTCCATGGTTCAACTGCAGACCTTGTAGATAAGTTGTCTTGGAGACTAAAGTTCTGATTTGCAACGGAATTTCTGATTTATATTCTCACCAGGAAGCTTCGAGAGTTTCAGTAAACTTTCTTTGGTGCATCGGATTCAAGCTACTGGTCCAGCAGATGATGCGCTATGGTTCGACAGCAGACCTTGCGGATAAGTAGTTTTGGAGACTTCAGTGCTGAATTGTGACGACATTTCGGGATTATATTATCACTAATAAGCTTTGAGAGATACAGTAAACCTGCTTTGGTGCATCGTATGTAAGCTATTGGTAGACCAGGTAGTGCTCCATGCTTCGAATGCAGACATTGCAGATAAGTAATCTTTCTCACTTAAGTTGTGAATTGCGACGAAACATCTGTGTTATATTCTCACTCGGAAGCTTCGAGAGTTACCGTAAACTTGCTAAGGTGCACTGGATTCAAGCAACCGGTAGACCAGGTTCTGCTCCATGGTTCGACTGCAGACCTTGTAGATAAGTAGTCATGGAGACTAAAGATCTGAATTGCGACCAAATTTCTGGGTTATATTCTCACTAGGAAACTTCGAGAGTTACAGTAAACTTGCTTTGGTGCATCGGATTCAAGCTACTGGTAGAACAGGTTATGCTCCATGCTTCGACTGCATACCTTGCAGTTAAGTAGTCTTGGAGACTAAAGCACTGAATTACGACGAAATTTCTGGGATATATTCTCATAAGGAAGCTTCGAGAGTTACAGAAAACTTGCTTTGGTGCATCGGATTCAAGCTACTGGTAGAACAGGTTATGCTCCATGCTTCGACTGCATACCTTGCAGTTAAGTAGTCTTGGAGACTAAAGCACTGAATTACGACGAAATTATTGGGATATATTCTCATAAGGAAGCTTCGAGAGTTACAGTAAACTTGCTTCTGTGCATCGGATTCAAGCCACTGGTTGACCAAGTTGTGCTCCTTGGTTCAACTGCAGACCTTGCATTAAGTAGAATTGGAGACTTAAGTTAGAATTGCGACGAAATTTCTGGGTTATATTCTCACTAGGAAGCTTCGAGAGTTACAGTTAACTTGTATTGGTGCATCGGATGCAAGATACTGGTAGACCAGGTATTGCTCCATGGTTCGACTGCAGACCTTTCAGATAATTAGTCTTGGAGACGAAAGTTCTCAATTGCGTCGAAATTTCTTGCTTATATTCTCACTAGGAAGCTTCGTGAGTTACAGTTAACTTACAATGGCGTATCGGATTGAAGATACTGGTAGACCCAGGTGTGCTCCATGGTTCGACTGCAGACCTTGCAGATAAGTAGTCTTGGAGACGAAAGTTCTCAATTGCGTCGAAATTTCTTGCTTATATTCTCACTAGGAAGCTTCGTGAGTTACAGTTAACTTACAATGGCGTATCGGATTGAAGATACTGGTAGACCCAGGTGTGCTCCATGGTTCGACTGCAGACCTTGCAGATAAGTAGTCTTGGAGACTAAAGTTCCGAATTGGGGTAATTTCTGGGTTACATTCCCACTAGGAAGCTTCGAGAATACAGTAAACTAGCTTTGCTACATCGGATTCAAGCTACTGGTAGACCAGGTTGTGCTCCATCGTTCGATTAAAGACATTGCACATAAGTAGTCTTGGAGACTAAAGTTCTGGATTGTGACGAAGTTTCTGGGTTATTTCTCACTAGGAAGCTTTGAGAGTTGCAATAAACTTGCTTTGGTGCATCGGATTCAAGCTACTGGTAGACAAGCTGTGCTCCATGTTTCGACTGCAGACCTTGCAGATAAATAGTATTGGAGACTAAAGTTCTGAGTTGCGACGAAGTTTCTGGTTTATATTCTCACTAGGAAGCTTCGAGAGTTACAATAAACTAGCTTTGGTTCATCGGATTCCAGCTTTTGTTAGACTAGGTTCTGCTCAGGTTCGACTGCAGAACTTGCAGATAAGTAGTCTTGGAGACTAAAGTTCTGAATTGCGAGGAAATTTCTGGGTTATATTCAAACCAGGAAGCTTCGAGTGTTACATTAAACTAGTTTGGTGCATCGGATTGAAGCTACTGGTGGACCAGCTTGCGCTCCATGTTTTGTCTGCAGACCTTGCAGATAAGTAGACTAAAGTGCTGAGTTTCGACGAAATTTCTGGCCTATATTCTCACTGGGAAGCTTCGGGAGCTACAGTATACTTGCTTCGGTGCACCGGATTCAAGCTACTGGTAGACCAGTTTGAGCTCCATCGTTCGACTGCAGACGTTTCAGATAAGTAGTCTTGGAGACTAAAGTTCTGAATTGCGACGACGTTTCTGGATTATATATTCACTAGAAAGATTCGAGAGTTACAGTAAACTTTCTTTGGGGCATCGGATTCAAGCTACTAGTAGACCAGGTTGTGCTCCGTGGTTCGACTGCAGACCTTGCAGACAAGTCGTCTTGGAAACTTATGTTCTAAATTGAGATGAACTTCCTTTGTAATATTCTCACTAGAAAGCTTCGAGAGTAACAGTAAACTTGCTTTGGTGCATCGGATTGACGATACTGGTATACCAGGCTGTGCTGCATGGTTCGACTGCAGACCTTGCGGATAAGTAATCTTGGAGACTAAAGTTCCTAATTGCGACGAAATTTCTGGGTTATATTCTCACTTGGGAGCTTCGAGAGTTACAGTGAACTTGCTTTGCTGCTTCGGATTGAAGCTACTGGTAGACCAGATCGTGCTCCATGTTTTGACTGCATTTCTTGCAGATGAGTAGTCTTGAAGAGTAAAGTTCTGAATTGAGACGACTTCGTTGGGTAATATTCTCACTAGGAAGCTTCGAGAGTTATAGACAAATTGCTTGGGTGCATCGGATTCAACCTACTGGTAGAGCAGTGTGTTCTCCAAGGTTCGACTCAAGACCATGCAGATAAGTAGTCTTGGAGACTAAGGATCTGAATTGCTACGAAATTACTGGGTTCTATTCTCACTAGGAAGCTTCGAGCCGCACAGTAGGCTTGCTTAGGTGCATCGGATTCAAGCTACTGGTCCACCAGATGATGCTCCATGGTTCGACTGCAGAGCTTACGGATAGGTAGTCTTGGATACCAGTGTTCTGAATTGCGACGAATTACCTGGGTTATATTCTCACTAGGAAGCTTCTAGAATTACAGTAAACTTGCTTTCGTGTTTCGGACTCAACCTACTGTTAGACCAGGTTGTGCTCCATTGATCGACTGCAGACCTTGCAGACAAATAATCTTGGAGACTAAAGTTCTGAATTGCGACGACATCTCTGTGTTATATTCTCACCAGGAAGCTGCGAGTGTTAGAGTAAACTTGCTTTGGTGCAACGGATTCAAGCTACTTGTCCACCAGATGATGCTCCATGGTTCGACTACATACCTTGCGGATAAGTAGCCTTGAAGACTAATATTCTCAATTGCGACGAAATTTCTTGGTTATATTCTCAGTAGGAAGCTTCGAGAGTTACAGTAAACTTGCTTTGGTGCATCGGGGTCAACCTACTGGTAGACCAGTTTGTACTCCATGGTTCGACTGCAGACCTTGCAGACAAGTAGTCTTGGAGACTTAAGTTCAGATTTGAGACGAATTTTCTTTGTAATATTCACACGAGAAAGCTTCGAGAGTTACAGTAAACTTGCGTTGGTGCATCGGATTCAAGCTACTGGCAGAGCAGTGTTTACTCCATGGTTCGACTGCAGACCTTGCAGGTAAGTAGTCTTGGATACTAAAGTTCTCAATTGCTACACAATTTCTGGGTTACATACTCTCACTAGGAAGCTTCGACAATTTCAGTAAATTTTATTTGGTGCATCGGATTGAAGCTACTGGTAGACGATGTTGTGCTCCATGGTTCGACTGGAGACCTAGCAGATAAGTAGTCTTGGAGACTTTAGCTCTGAATTGCGACGAAACTTCTGGGTTATATTCTCACTAAGAAGCTTTCAGAGTTAAAGTAAATATTCTTTTGTGCATCTTCTTGAAGCTACTGGTCCAATTGGTGATACTCCATATTTGCACTGCAGACCTTGGAGATAAATAGCGTTGGAACTATAGATCTGAATTACGACAAAGTTTTATTTCTTATAATTTCACTAGGAAGCTTCGAGAGTTACAGTAAACTTGCTTTGGTGCATCGAATTCAAGCTACAGGTCCACCAGGTGATGCACCATGGTTCTACTGCAGACCTTGCAGGTACGTGGTCTTGGAGACTATAGTTCTGAATGGAGACGAAATTTCTGGGTAATATTCTCTCTAGGAATCTTCGAGAGTTACAGTAAACTTGCTTTGGTGCATCGGTTTCAAGCTACTGGTAGAGCAGTGGGTGCTCTATGGTTCGTCTCCAGACCTTGCAGATAAGTAGTCTTAGAGACTAAAGTTCTGGATTGCGACGAAATTTCTGGGTTATATATTCTCACTGGAAAGCTTCGAGAGTTACAGTAAAATTTCTCTGGTGCATCGGATTCAAGCTTCTGGTCCACCAGGTGATACTCAATGGTTGGCCGGCCGACCTTGCAGGTAAGTATTCTTGGAGACTAAAGATCTGAATTGCGACGACATTTATGGGTTATATTCTCACTAGGAAGCCTCGAGAATTACAGTAAACCTGCTTTGGTGCATCGGATTGAAACTACTTGTTGACCAGGTTGGGCTCCATGGTTCGACTGGACACCTTGCAGATAAGTATTCTTGGAGACTATAGTTCTAAATTACGACGATATTTTTGGGTTATATTCACACTAGGAAGCTTCGAAAATTACAGTAAACGTGCTTTGGTTCATCGGATTGAAGCTAATGGTAAACCTGGTTGTGCTCCATGGTTCGAAAGCAGACCTTCTGATAAGTTGTCTTGGAGACTAAAGTTCTGATCTGGGACGAAATGTCTGATTTTAATTCTCACCAGGAAGCATCGTGAGTTACACTAAACTTGCTATGGTGCATCGTATTGAAGCTCTAAGTAGACCAGTTTGTACTCCATGGTTCGACTGCAGTCCTATCAGATAAATAGTCTTTTAGACTTAAGTTCTGAATTGCAACGCAATTTCTGGGTTATATTCTCACTAGGAGGCTTCGAGAGTTACAGTAAACTGGCTTTGGTGCATCGGATTCAAGCTACTGGTCCAGCAGGTGTTGCTTCATGGTTTGACTGCTTACCTTGCAGATAAGTAGGCTTGGACACTAAAGTTATGAATTACGACGAAATTTCTGTGTTATATTCTCACTGGGAAGCTTCGAGAATTACAGTAAACTTTGTGTGGTGCATCGGATTCAAGCTACTGGTTAACCAGGTCATGATCCATGGTTCGACTGCAGACCTTTCAGATAAGTAGTCTTGGAGACTAAAGGTCGGATTTGATACGAAATTTCAGGGTTATATTCTCACTAGGAGGTTTCGAGAGTTGCAGTAAACTTGCTTTGATGCATCGGTTTCAAGCTACTGGTAGAGCAGTGTGTGCTCCATGGTTCGACTCCAGACCTTGCAGGTAAGTATTCTTGGAGACTAAAGTGCTGAATTGCGACGAAATTTCTGGGTTATATTCTCACTAGGATGCTTCGAAAGTTACTGTAAACCTGCTTTGGTGCATCGGATTCAAGCCACTGTTCCTGCTGGTGATGCTTTATGGTTCGACTGCAGACCTTGCAGATAAGTAGTCTTGGAGAGTATAGATCTAAATTACGACGAAATTTCTGGGTTATATTGTCACTAGGAAGCTTCGACAGGTAAACTAAACTTGCATTCGTGCATCGGATTAAAGCTACTGGTCCACCACGTGATGCTGTATGGTTCGACTGCCGACCTTGCAGATAAGTAGTCTTGTAGACTAAAGTTCTAAATTACGACGAAATTTCTGGGTTATATTGTCACCAGGAAACTTCGAAAATTACAGTAAACATGCTTTCGTTCATCGGATTTAAACTAATGGTAAACCTAATTGTGCTCCAAGGCTAAAAAGCAGATCTTCTGATAATTTGTCTCGGAGACTAAAGTTCTAAGCTGCGACGAAATGTCTGAGTTCTATTCTCACCAGGAATCTTCGTGAGTTACAGTAAACTTGCTTTGTTGCATCTGATTCAAGCTACTGGTAGACCAGGTTATGCTTCATGGTTTGACTGCAGACCTTGCAGATAAGTAGTCTTCGAGACTAAAGTTCGGATTTGATACGAAATTTCTGGATTATATACTCACTAATAAGTTTCGAGAGTTGGAGTAAACTTGCTTTGATGCATCGGTTTCAAGCTACTGGTAGAGCAGTGTGTGCTCCATGGTTCGACTCCAGACCTTGCAGGTAAGTATTCTTGGAGACTAAAGTGCTGAATTGCGGCGAAATTGTGGGTTATATTTTCACTAATAAGCTTCGAGAGTTACAGTAAACTTGCTTTGATGCATCGGTTTCCAGCTATTGGTAGACGAGGTTGTGCTCCATGGTTCGACTGCAAACCTTGCAGATAAGTAGTCTTGGAGACTAAAGTACCCAATTGCTACGAAATTTGTGGTTTATATTCTCACCAGGAAGCTTCGAGAATAACAGTAAACTTGCTTTGGTGCACAGGATTCAAACTACTTGTAGACCAGGTTGTGCTCCATGTTTCGACTGCAGACCTAGCAGATAAATAGTCTTGAAACTTTTGCTCTCAATTTCGACGACATTTCTGGGTTATATTCTCACTAGGAATTTTCGAGAGTTACAGTAAATCTTCTTTGGTCCATCGGATTGAAGCTACTGGTAGACCAGGTTGTGCTCCATGATTCGATAACACACATTGCAGATAAGTAGTCTTGGAGACTAAAGTTCCGAATTGCGACGAAATTTCTGGATTATATTATCACTAGGAAGTTTCGAGAGTTACAGTAAACTGGCTTTGGTGCATCGGATTCAAGCTACTGTTAGACCAGTTTGGGCTCCATGGTTCGACTGCAGACCTAGCAGATAAGTAGTCTTGAAGACTTTTGATCTCAATTTCGACGAGATTTATTGGTTATATTCTCACTAGAAAGCTTCGAGAGCTACGGTAAACTTGCTTTGGTCCATCGGATTCGAGCTACTGGTAGACCAGGTTGTGCTCCATGGTTCGACTGCAGACCTTGCAGATAAGTAGTCTTGGAGACTAAAGTTCTGAATTGAGACGAAATTTCTATGTAATATTCTCACTAGGAATCTTCGAGAGTTACAGTAAACTTGCTTTGGTGCATCGGTTTGAATCTACCGGTAGATCAGTGTGTGCCTCATGGGTTGACTCCAGACCTTGCAGCTAAGTAGTCCTGGAGACTAAAGTTCTGAATTGCGACGAAATATCTGGGTTATATTTTTTTACTAGGAAGCTTCGAGAGTTACAGTAAAATTTCGTTGGTGTATCGGATTCAAGCTACAGGTCCACTAGGTGACTCTCAATGATGGACTGCTACCGTGCAGATAATTAGTCTTGGAGACTATCGTTCTAAATTACGACGAAATGTCTGGGTTATATTCCCACTAGGAAGCATTTAGAGTTACACTAAACTTGCTATGGTGCATCGTATTCAAGCTCTTAGTAGACCAGGTTTGTGCTCCATGGTTCGTCTGCAGTCCTATCAGATAAGTAGTCTTTTAGACTTAAGTTCTGAATTACGACGACATTCTGGTTATATTCTTACTAGGAAGCTTCGAGAGTTTCAGTAAACTTGCTTTAGTTCATCTCTTTCAAGCTAATGGTATACCAGGTTCTGTTCAATGGTTCGGCCGCAGACCTTACAGATAAGTAGTCTTGGAGATTAAAGATCGGATTTGGGACGAAATTGCTGCGTTATATTGTTACTAGAGAGCTTCGCGAGTAACGGTAAACGTGGCTTGGTGCATCTGATTCAAGCTATTGGTAGCCAGGGTTGTGATCCATGGTTCGACTGCAGACCTTGCAGGTAAGTAGTCTTGGAGACTAAATTTCTGAATTGCGGCGAAATTTTTGGGTTATATTCTCACTAGGAAGCTTTGCGAGTTACAGTAAACTTGCTTTGGTTCATCGTATTCATACTATTGGTAGAACCGGTTTCTCTCAATGTTCGACTGCCGACTATGCAGATAAGTAGTCTTGGAGACTAAAGTTCTGAATTGCGACTACATTTGTGGGTATTATTCACACCAGGAAACTTCGAGATGTACAATAAACTAGCTTTGGTTCCGCGGATTCAAGCTACTCTTTGTCCAGGTAGTGATCCATGGTTCGACAGCAGGCCTTGCAGGTAAGTAGTCTTGGAGACTAAAGTTGTGAATTGCGACGAAATTGCTGGGATACATTCTCACTAGGAAGCTTCGAGAGTTACAGTAAATTTGCTTTGTGCATCGGATGCAAGCAACTGGTAGACTAGGTTGTGCTCTACGGTTTGACTGCAGACCTTGCAGATAATTAGTCTGGGAGACTAAAGTTCTGAATTGCGACGAAATATCTGGGTTATGTTCTCACTAGGAAGCTTCCAGAGTTACAGTAAACTTTCTTTGGATCATCGGATACAACCTACTGGTAGACAAGGTTGTGCTCCATGGTTCGACTGCTGTCCTTGCAGGTAAGTAGTCTTGGAGACTTTAGTTCTGAATTGCTACGACATTTCTGGGTCATATTCTCACTAGGAAGCTTAGAGGGTTACAGTAAACTTGCTTTGTTGCATCGGTTTCAAGCTACTGGTATACCAGTTTATGGTCGATTGTTCGACGGCAGACCTTGCAGATAAGTAGTCTTGTGGACTAAAGATGGGAATTGCGACGAAATTTCTGGGTTATATTCTCACTAGGAAGCTTCGAGATATATAGTAATCTTGCCTTGGTGCATAGGATTCAATGTACTGGTAGCCTGGGTTGTGCTCCATGTTGCGACTGAAGACCTTACAGATAAGTAGTCTTGGAGACTAAATTTCTGAATTTCGACGATATTTCTGGGTTATATATTCTCACTAGGAAGCTTCGAGACTTACAGTAAATTTTCTTGGGTGCATCGGATTCTAGCTACTGGTCCACCAGGTGATAGTCCATGGTTGGACTGCCGACCTTGTAGATAAGTAGTATTGGAGACTAAAGTTCCCAATTACAATGAAATTTCTTGGTTATGTTCTCACTAGGAAGCTTCCAGAGATACACTTAACTTGCATTGGTGCATCCGATTAAAGCTACTGGTACATCAGGTGATGCTCCATGGTTGGACTGCCGACCTTGCAGATAAGTAGTATTGGAGACTAAAGTTCCCAATTACAATGAAATTTCTTGGTTATGTTCTCACTAGGAAGCTTCCAGAGATACACTTAACTTGCATTGGTGCATCCGATTAAAGCTACTGGTACATCAGGTGATGCTCCATGGTTGGACTGCCGACCTTGCAGATAAGTAGTCTAGGAGACCTTAGTTCTAATTTACGACGATATTTCTGGGTTATATTCACACTAGGAAGCTTCGAGAGCTACAGTAAACTTGCTTTGGTGCATCGGATTCAAGCTACTGGTTAACCAGGTGATGATCCATGGTTCGACTGCAGTCCTTGCAGATAAGTATTCTTGGAGACTAAAGTCCTAAATTACGACGAAATTTCTGGGTTATATTGTCACTAGGAAGCTTGGAAAATTACAGTAAACTTGCTTTGGTTCATCAGATTCAAGCTATTGGTAAATCTGGTTGTGCTGCATGGTTCGAAAGCAGACCATCTGATAAGTTGTCTTGGAGACTAAAGTTCTGTGCTGCGACGGTATGTCTGAGTTATATTCTCACCAGGAAGGTTCGAGATTTACAGCAAACTTGCTTTGCTGCATCGCATAGAAGCTACTGGTCGACCAGGTTGTGCTTCATAGTTTGACTGCAGACTTTGCAGATAAGTAGTCTTGGAGACTAAAGTTCGGATTTGATACGAAATTTCAGGGTTATATACTCACTAGGAAGTTTCGAGAGTTTCAGTAAACTTGCTTTGATGCATCGGTTTCAAGCTACTGTTAGAGCAGTGTGAGCTCCATTGTTCGACTCCAGACTTGGCAGGAAAGTTTTCTTGGAGACTAAAGTGCTGAATTACGACGAAATTTCTGGGTTATATTCCCACTAATAATCTTCGAGAGTTACAGTAAACTTGCTTTGATGCATCGAATTATAGCTACGGGTACACGAGGTTGTGCTCCATGGAACGACAGCAAACCTTGCAGATAAGTTGTCTTGGAGACTAAATTTCTGAATTTTGTCGAAGTTTCTGGGTTACTTTCTCACTAGGAAGCATCGAGAGTTACAGGAAAATTGCTTTGGTGCATCGGATTTTAGCTACTGGTAGACCAGGTGGTGTTCCATGGTTCTGCTGCAGAACTTGCAGATAAGTAGTCTTGGAGACTAAAGTTCTGTATTGGAATGAAATTTCTGGGTTACATTCTCCCTAGGAAGCTTCGGGAGTTATAGTAAACTTGCTTCAGTGCATCGGATTCAAGCTACTGGTAGACCACGTTGTGTTCAATGGTTCCACTGCAGACCGTGCAGATAAGTGGTCTTGGGGACTTTATGTCTGAATTACGAACACATTTCTGAGTTATATTCTCACTAGGAAGCTTCGAGAGTTACAGTAAAATTTCGTTGGTGTATCGGATTCAAGCTACAGGTCCACCAGGTGACTCTCAATGATGGACTGCTACCGTGCAGATAATTAGTCTTGGAGACTATCATTCTAAATTACCACGAAATGTCTGGGTTATATTCCCACTAGGAAGCTTTTAGAGTTACACTAAACTTGCTATGGTGCATCGTATTCAAGCTCTTAGTAGACCAGGTCTGTGCTCCATGGTTCGACTGCAGTCCTATCAGATAAGTAGTCTTTTAGACTTAAGTTCTGAATTGCGACGACATTCTGGTTATATTCGTACTAGGAAGCTCCAAGAGTTTCAGTAAACTTGCTTTAGTTCATCGGTTTCTAGCTAATGGTATACCAGGTTCTGTTCAATGTATCGGCCGCAGACCTTACGGATAAGTAGTCGAAGAGATTGAAGATCGTAATTGGGACGAAATTGCTGCGTTATATTGTCACTAGAAAGCTTCGAGAGTAATGGTAAACGTGGCTTGGTGCATCTGATTCAAGCTACTGGTAGCCAGGGTTGTGATCCATGGTTTGACTGCAGATCTTGCAGGTAAGTAGTCTTGGAGACTAAAGTTCTGAATTGCGACTAAATTTTTGGGTCATATTCTCACTAGGAAGCTTAGAGGGTTACAGTAAACTTGCTTTGGTGCATCGGTTTCAAGCTTCTGGTATACCAGTTTATGGTCCATTGTTCGACCGCAGACCTTGCAGATAAGTAGTCTTGTGGACTAAAGATGGGAATTGCGACGAAATTTCTGGGTTATATTCTCACTAGGAAGCTTCGAGATTTACAGTAATCTTGCCTTGGTGCATCGGATTCAATGTACTGGTTAACCAGGTGATGATCCATCGTTCGACTGCAGTCCTTGCAGGTAAGTATTCTTGGAGACTAAAGTCCTAAATTACGACGAAATTTCTGGGTTATATTGTCACTAGGAAGCTTAGAAAATTACAGTAAACTTGCTTTGGTTCATCAGATTCAAGCTAATGGTAAACCTGGTTGTGCTGCATGGTTCGAAAGCAGACCTTCTGATAAGTTGTCTTGGAGACTAAACTTCTGAGCTGCGACGGTATGTCTGAGTTCGACTACACACCTTGTAGATAAGTAGTCTTGGAGAATAATGATCTGCATTGCGACAAAATTTCTGGGTTATATTCCCTTTAGGATGCTTCGAGAGTTACTATACACCTGCTTTGGTGCATCGGATTCAAGCTAATGGTCCAGCAGGTGATGCTTCATGGTTTGACTGCTTACCTTGCAGATAAGTAGGCTTGGACACTAAATTTATTAATTGCGACCAAATTTCTGTGTTATATTCTCACTAGGAAGCTTCCAGAATTACAGTAAACTTTCTTTCGTTCATCGGATTCAAGCTACTGGTAAACTAGGTTGTGCTCCATGGTTCGAATGCAATCCTTCCTGATAAGTAGTCTTTAAGATTTTAATTCTGAGTTGCGACGACATTTCTATGTTATATTCTCACTAGGAAGCTTCGAGAGTTACAGTAACCTTGCTATTGTGCATCGGATTCAAACTGCTGGTAGACTAGGTTGTGCTCCATGTTTCGACTGCAGACCTTGCAGATAAGTAGTCTTAGATACAAAAGTTCAGAATTGCGACGAAATTTTTGGGTTATGTTCTCACTCGGAAGCTTTGAGAGTTACAGTAAACTTGCTTTGGTGCATCGGATTCATATTACTGTTAGACCCGGATTTGATCCTATGTTCGACTGCAGACTTTGCAGATATGTAGTCTTGGGGACTAAAGTTCTGAATTGCGACGACATTCTTTTTATATTCTGACTAGGAAGCTTCGAGAGTTTCAGTAAACTTGCTTTAGAACATCGGTTTCAAGCTAATGGTATACCAGTTTTTGTTCAATGGTTCGGCCGCAGACCTTACAGATAAGTAGTCTTGGGGATTAAAGATCGGAATTGGGACGAAATTGCTGCGTTATATTGTCACTAGAAAGCTTCGAGAGTAACAGTAAATGTGGCTTGGTGCATCGGATTCAAGCTACTGGTATCCAGTTTTCTGATCCATCGTTCGACTGCAGACCATGCAGATAAGTAGTCTTGGAGACTAAAGTTCTGAATTGCGACTACATTTGTGGGTATTATTCACACTAGGAAGCATAGAGATGTACAATAAACTTGCTTTGGTGCCGCGGATTCAAGCTACTCTTTGTCCAGGTAGTGATATATGCTTCGACAGCAGGCCTTGCAGATAAGTAGTCTTGGAGACTAAAGATGGGAATTGCACGAAATTTCTGGGTTATATTCTCACTAATAAGCTTCGAGAGTTACAGTAAACTTGCTTTGATGCATCGGATTCCAGCTACGGGTAGACGCGGTTGTGCTTCATGGTTCGACTGCAAACCTTGCAGATAAGTTGACTTGTAGACTAAAGTTCAGATTTGATACGAAATTTCAGGGTTATATACTCACTAGGTGGTTTCGAGATTTGCAGTATACTTGCTTTGATGCATCGGTTTCAAGCTACTGGTAGAGCAGTGTGTGCTCCATGGTTCGACTCCAGACCTTGCAGGTAAGTATTCTTGGAGACTAAGGTGCTGCATTGCGACGAAATTTCTGGGTTATATTCTCACTAATAAGTTTCGAAAATTACAGTAAACTTTCTTTGGTTCATCGGATTCAAGCAGCTGGTAAACAAGGTTGTGCTCCATGGTTCGACTGCAATCCTTGCAGATAAGTAGTCTTTGAGACTTTAGGTCTGAGTTGCGACGACATTTCTGGGTTATATACTCTCTAGTAAACTTCATGAGTTACAGTAAACTTGCTTTGGTGCATCAGATTCGAGCTACTGGTAGAACAGGAGGTACCTCATGGTTCGAGTGCTGTCCTTGCAGATAAGTAGTGTTTGAAGCTTAGGGTTCTGAATTGACACGACATTTCTGGTTTATATTCTTACTTGGAAGCTGCGAGAGATACAGTAAACTTGTTTTGGTGCATCGATTCAAGCTACTGGTAGACCAGGTTGTGATCCATGGCTCGACTGCAGACCTTGCAGATTGTAGTCTTGGAGACTAAATTTCTGAATTTTGTCGAAGTTTCTGGGTTACCTTCTCACTAGGAAGCATCGAGAGTTGCATGAAACTTGCTTTGGGGCATCGGATTTAAGCTACTGGTAGACCAGGTTGTGCTCCATGGTTCTGCTGCAGACCTTACAGATAAGTAGTCTTGGGGATTAAAGATCGGAATTGGGACGAAATTGCTGCGTTATATTGTCACTAGAAAGCTTCGAGAGTAACAAAAATCGTGGCTTTGTGCCGGATGCAAGCTACTGGTATCCAGGGTTGTGATCCATGGTTAGAGTGCAGACCTTGCAGGTAAGTAGTCTTGGAGACTAAAGTTCTGAATTGCGACTAAATTTATGTGTTATATTCTCACTGGGAAGCTTTGAGAGTTACAGTAAATTGGCTTTGCTGCATCGGATTCAAGCTACTGGTAGACTAGGTTGAGTTCCATGGTTTGACTGCAGACCTTGCAGATAATTAGTTTGGGAGTCTAAAGATCTGATTTGCGACGAAATTTCTGGGTTATTTTCTCACTAGGAAGCTTCGGGAGTTATAGTAAACTTGCTTCAGTGGATCGGATTCAAGCTACTGGTAGACCACGTTGTGCTCAATGGTTCCACTGCAGACCGTGCAGATAAGTGGCCTTGGGGACTTTAGGTCTGAATTACGAAGACATTTCTGGGTTTTATTCTCACTAGTAAGCTTCGAGAGTTACAGTAACCTTGCATTTGTGCATCGGATTCAAGTTGCTGATAGACTAGGTTGTGCTCCATGTTTTGACTGCAGACCTTGCAGATAAGTACTCTTGGATACTAAAGTTCAGAATTGCGACGAAATTTTTGGGTTATGTTCTCACTCAGAAGCTTTGAGAGTTACAGTAAACTTGCTTTGGTGCATCGGATTCATACTACTGTTAGACCCGGTTTTGATCCTATGTTTGACTGAAGACTAAGCAGATAAGTAGTCTTGGGGACTAAGGTTCAGAATTGCGACGACATTCTGGTTATATTCTGACTAGGAAGCTTCGAGAGTTTCAGTAAACTTGCTTCTGTTCATCGGTTTCAAGCTCATGGTATACCAGGTTCTGTTCAATGGTTCGGCCGCAGACCTTACAGATAAGTTGTCTTGGGGATTAAAGATCGGAATTGGGACGAAATTGCTGCGTTATATTGTCACTAGAAAGCTTCGAGAGTAACAGTAAATGTGGCTTAGTGCATCGGATTCCAGATACTGGTAGCCAGGGTTGTGATCCATGGTTCGACTGCAGACCTTGCAGGTAAGTAGTCTTGGAGACTAAAGTTCTGAATTGCGACGTAATTTTTGGGTTATATTCTCTCAGGGAAGCTTTGGGAGTTACAGTAAACTTGCTTTTGTGCATCATATTCATACTACTAGTAGAATCGGTTTTGCTCAATGTTCGACTGCAGACCATGCAGATAAGTAGTCTTGGAGACTAAAGTTCTGAATTGTGACACATTTCTGGGTTATAATCACACTAGGAAGCTTCCTGAGTTACAGTGAACTTGCTTTGGTGCATCGGATTAAAGCTACTGGTACACCAGGTTGTATCAATGGTTCCACAGCAGACCATGCAGATTAGTAGTCTTGGAGAATACAGTTCCGAATTGTCAGGAAATTTCTTGGTTATATTCTCACAAAGAAGCTTCGAGAGTTAGAGTAAACTTGCTTTGGTGCATCGGATTCAAGCTACTGGTAGACCAGGTTGTGCTCCATGGTTGGACTGCAGACCCCGCAGGTAAGTAGTCTTGGAGACTAAAGTTCTGAATTGCGAAACAATTTCTGGGTTATATTCTCACTAGCAAGCTACGAGAGTTACAGTAATTTTTCTATGATGCATCGAAACCTAGCTACTGATCCACCAGGTGATGCTCCATGGTTCAACTGCAGACCTTGCAGATAAGTACTCTTTTAGACTAATGTTCTGAATTGCAACGAAATTTCTAGGTTATATTCTCACTAGGAAGCTTCGAGAGTTACAGTAAACATTCATTGGTGCATCGGATTCATGCTACTATTAGACCAGGTGGTGCAACATGGTTTGACTGCAGACCATGCAGATAAGTAGTCTTGCACACTAAAGTTCTGAATTGCGACGAAATTTCTGGGTTATATTCACACTAGGAAGCTTCGAGATTTCCAGTAAACTTGCTTTGGTGCATCGGATTCAAGATACTGAGGGACCAGGTTGTGCTCCAATGCTTGACTGCAGACCTTGAGGATAAGTAGACTTGGAGACTAAAGTTCTGAATTTCGACGACATTTCTAGTTATATTCCCACTAGGAATCTTCGAGAGTTACAGTAAACTTCCTTCTGGGCATCGGATTCAAGCTACTGGTAGTCCCGGTTGTGCTCCACCTTTCGACTGCAGACCTTGCAGATACGTAGTCTTGGAGACGAAAGTTCAGAATTGCGACGACATTTCTGGTTTATATTCTCACTGCGATCCTTCGAGAGTTACAGTAAAGTTGCTTTGGTGCATCGGATTCTAGCTACTGGTAGACCAGGTTCTGCTCCCTGGTTCGTTGTCAGAACTTGCAGATAAGTAGTCTTGGGGGACTAAAGATCCGAATTCGGACGAAATTTCTGGGATACACTCTCACTAGCATGCTTCGAGAGTTACTGTAAAATTGCTTTGGTTCATCGGATTCAAGCTACTGGTAGACTAGGCTGTGCTCCATGGTTCTACTGCAGACGTTGCAGATAAGTAGTCTTGGAAACTTAAGTTGTGAATTGTGACGAAATTTCTGGGTTATATTCTCACTAGGAAGCTGTTAGAGTTACAGTAAACTTGCTTTGGTGCATCGGTTTCAAGCTACTGGTATACCACGTTGTGGTCCATGGTTCGACCGCAGACCTTGCAGATAAGAAGTATTGGAGACTATAGATCTGAATTACTACGAAATTTCTGGGTTATATTCTCACTAGGAAGCTTCGAGAGTTACAGTAAACTTGCTTTGGTGCATCGGATTCAAGCTGCTGGTAGATCAGGTTGTGCCCCATGTTTCGACTGCAGACCATGCAGATAAATAGTCTTGAAGACTAAAGTTCTGAATTGCGACGAATTTTTTGGGTTATATTCTTACTGGGAAGCTTCGATATATACAGTAAGCTTGCTTTGGTTCCTCGGATTCAAGCTACTGGTAGACCAGGTTGTGATCCATGGTTCGACCCCAGGCCTTGCAGGTAAGTAGTCTTGGAAACTAAAGATCTGAATTGCGACGAAATTTCTGGGATACATTCTCACTAGGAAGCTACGAGAGTTACAGTAAATTTGCTTTGAAGGATCGGATTCAAGCTACTCGTAGACTAAGTTGTGCTAAATGGATTGACTGCAGACCTTGCAGATAAGTAGTCTGGGATACTAAAGTTCTGAATTGCGACGACATTTCTAGTTATATTCTCACTAGGAAGCTTCGAGAGTTACAGTAAACTTGCTATGATGCATCGGATTCAAGTTACTGGTAGACCAGGTTGTGCTCCATGTTTCGACAGCAGACCTTGCAGATAAGTAGTGTTGGAGACTAAAGTTCTGAATTGCGAGTAAATTTATGGGTTATATTCTCACTGGGAAGCTTTGAGAGTTACAGTAAATTGGCTTTGCTGCATCGGATTCAAGCTACTGGTAGACTAGGTTGTGCTCCATGGTTTGACTGCAGACCTTGCAGATAATTAGTCTGGGAGTCTAAAGATCTGATTTGCGACGAAATTTCTGGGTTATTTTCTCACTAGGAAGCTTCGGGAGGTATAGTAAACTTGCTTCAGTGGATCGGATTCAAGCTACTCGTAGACCACATTGTGCTCAATGGTTCCACTGCAGACCGTGCAGATAAGTGGCCTTGGGGACTTTAGGTCTGAATTACGAAGACATTTCTGGGTTTTATTCTCACTAGTAAGCTTCGAGAGTTACAGTAACCTTGCATTTGTGCATCGGATTCAAGTTGCTGATAGACTAGGTTGTGCTCCATGTTTTGACTGCAGACCTTGCAGATAAGTACTCTTGGATACTAAAGTTCAGAATTGCGACGAAATTTTTGGGTTATGTTCTCACTCAGAAGCTTTGAGAGTTACAGTAAACTTGCTTTGGTGCATCGGATTCATACTACTGTTAGACCCGGTTTTGATCCTATGTTTGACTGAAGACTAAGCAGATAAGTAGTCTTGGGGACTAAGGTTCAGAATTGCGACGACATTCTGGTTATATTCTGACTAGGAAGCTTCGAGAGTTTCAGTAAACTTGCTTCTGTTCATCGGTTTCAAGCTCATGGTATACCAGGTTCTGTTCAATGGTTCGGCCGCAGACCTTACAGATAAGTTGTCTTGGGGATTAAAGATCGGAATTGGGACGAAATTGCTGCGTTATATTGTCACTAGAAAGCTTCGAGAGTAACAGTAAATGTGGCTTGGTGCATCGGATTCCAGATACTGGTAGCCAGGGTTGTGATCCATGGTTCGACTGCAGACCTTGCAGGTAAGTAGTCTTGGAGACTAAAGTTCTGAATTGCGACGTAATTTTTGGGTTATATTCTCTCAGGGAAGCTTTGGGAGTTACAGTAAACTTGCTTTTGTGCATCATATTCATACTACTAGTAGAATCGGTTTTGCTCAATGTTCGACTGCAGACCATGCAGATAAGTAGTCTAGGAGACTAAAGTTCTTAATTGCGACTAAATTTCTTGCTATTATTCACACTAGGAAGCTTTGAGATGTACAATAAATTTGCTTTGGTGTGGCGGATTCAAGCTACTGTTTGACCAGGTAGTGATCCATGGTTCGACAGCAGGCCTTGCAGATAAGTAGTCTTGGAGACTAAAGTTCTGAATTGTGACACATTTCTGGGTTATAATCACACTAGGAAGCTTCCTGAGTTACAGTGAACTTGCTTTGGTGCATCGGATTAAAGCTACTGGTACACCAGGTTGTATCAATGGTTCCACAGCAGACCATGCAGATTAGTAGTCTTGGAGAATACAGTTCCGAATTGTCAGGAAATTTCTTGGTTATATTCTCACAAAGAAGCTTCGAGAGTTAGAGTAAACTTGCTTTGGTGCATCGGATTCAAGCTACTGGTAGACCAGGTTGTGCTCCATGGTTGGACTGCAGACCCCGCAGGTAAGTAGTCTTGGAGACTAAAGTTCTGAATTGCGAAACAATTTCTGGGTTATATTCTCACTAGCAAGCTACGAGAGTTACAGTAATTTTTCTATGATGCATCGAAACCTAGCTACTGATCCACCAGGTGATGCTCCATGGTTCAACTGCAGACCTTGCAGATAAGTACTCTTTTAGACTAATGTTCTGAATTGCAACGAAATTTCTAGGTTATATTCTCACTAGGAAGCTTCGAGAGTTACAGTAAACATTCATTGGTGCATCGGATTCATGCTACTATTAGACCAGGTGGTGCAACATGGTTTGACTGCAGACCATGCAGATAAGTAGTCTTGCACACTAAAGTTCTGAATTGCGACGAAATTTCTGGGTTATATTCACACTAGGAAGCTTCGAGATTTCCAGTAAACTTGCTTTGGTGCATCGGATTCAAGATACTGAGGGACCAGGTTGTGCTCCAATGCTTGACTGCAGACCTTGAGGATAAGTAGACTTGGAGACTAAAGTTCTGAATTTCGACGACATTTCTAGTTATATTCCCACTAGGAATCTTCGAGAGTTACAGTAAACTTCCTTCTGGGCATCGGATTCAAGCTACTGGTAGTCCCGGTTGTGCTCCACCTTTCGACTGCAGACCTTGCAGATACGTAGTCTTGGAGACGAAAGTTCAGAATTGCGACGACATTTCTGGTTTATATTCTCACTGCGATCCTTCGAGAGTTACAGTAAAGTTGCTTTGGTGCATCGGATTCTAGCTACTGGTAGACCAGGTTCTGCTCCCTGGTTCGTTGTCAGAACTTGCAGATAAGTAGTCTTGGGGGACTAAAGATCCGAATTCGGACGAAATTTCTGGGATACACTCTCACTAGCATGCTTCGAGAGTTACTGTAAAATTGCTTTGGTTCATCGGATTCAAGCTACTGGTAGACTAGGCTGTGCTCCATGGTTCTACTGCAGACGTTGCAGATAAGTAGTCTTGGAAACTTAAGTTGTGAATTGTGACGAAATTTCTGGGTTATATTCTCACTAGGAAGCTGTTAGAGTTACAGTAAACTTGCTTTGGTGCATCGGTTTCAAGCTACTGGTATACCACGTTGTGGTCCATGGTTCGACCGCAGACCTTGCAGATAAGAAGTATTGGAGACTATAGATCTGAATTACTACGAAATTTCTGGGTTATATTCTCACTAGGAAGCTTCGAGAGTTACAGTAAACTTGCTTTGGTGCATCGGATTCAAGCTGCTGGTAGATCAGGTTGTGCCCCATGTTTCGACTGCAGACCATGCAGATAAATAGTCTTGAAGACTAAAGTTCTGAATTGCGACGAATTTTTTGGGTTATATTCTTACTGGGAAGCTTCGATATATACAGTAAGCTTGCTTTGGTTCCTCGGATTCAAGCTACTGGTAGACCAGGTTGTGATCCATGGTTCGACCCCAGGCCTTGCAGGTAAGTAGTCTTGGAAACTAAAGATCTGAATTGCGACGAAATTTCTGGGATACATTCTCACTAGGAAGCTACGAGAGTTACAGTAAATTTGCTTTGAAGGATCGGATTCAAGCTACTCGTAGACTAAGTTGTGCTAAATGGATTGACTGCAGACCTTGCAGATAAGTAGTCTGGGATACTAAAGTTCTGAATTGCGACGACATTTCTAGTTATATTCTCACTAGGAAGCTTCGAGAGTTACAGTAAACTTGCTATGATGCATCGGATTCAAGTTACTGGTAGACCAGGTTGTGCTCCATGTTTCGACAGCAGACCTTGCAGATAAGTAGTGTTGGAGACTAAAGTTCTGAATTGCGACGACATTTCTGTGTCATATTCTCACTAGGATGCTTTTAGAGTTACAGTTAACTTGCTTTGGAGCATCGGATTCATACTACTGGTATACCTGGTTTTGATACTATGTTCGACTGCAGACTTTGCAGATATGTAGGCATAGAGACTAAAGTTCTGAATTGCGACTACATTTCTGGGTTTTATTCTCAATAGGATGTTTCCAGATGTACAGTAAACTTGCTTTGGTGCATCGGTTTCAAGCTACTAGTATGCCAGTTGGTGTTCCATGGTTCGACCGCAGACCTTGCAGATAAGTAGTCTTTTAGACTAAGGTCCAGAATTGCGACGATATTTCTTTGTTATTTTCTCACTAGGAAGCACCCAGAAATACAGTAAACCATCTATGGCTCATCGTATTCAAGCTACTGGTAGACGAGGTTGTGCTCCATCGATCGACTGCAAACCTTGCAGATATGTAGTCTTGGAGACTAAACATCCGAATTGCGACGAAATGTCTGGTATATATTCTCACTATGAAGCTTCGAGATTTATAGTTAACTTCCTTTGGCCCATTATTGGGTAAACCAGGTTGGGCTCCATTGTTCGACTGCAGACCTTGCAGATAAGTAGTCTTGGAGACTAAAGTTCCAAATTGTGACGAAATTTCTTGGTTATATTCTCACTAGGAAGCTTCGAGAATTACAGTAAACATGCTTTGGTGCATCGGATTCCAGCTACTGGTAGACGAAGTGATGCTCCATGGTTCGACTACAGACCTTGCAATTAACTAATCTTGGAGTCAAAACTTCTGAATTGCTACGAAATTTCTCGGATACACTCTCACTAGGAAGCTTCGAGAGTTAAGGTACAATTGCTTTGGTGAATCGGATTGAAGCTTCCGGTATACCAGGTTGTGCTCGATTGTTCGATTGCAGACCTTGTGGATAACTAGTCTTGGAGGCTAAGGTCCGGAATTGCGACGAAATTTCTTTGTTATTTTCTCACTAGGAAGCATCCAGATATACAGTAAACATTCTTTGGCTCATCGGATACAAGCTACTGGTAGACGAGGTTGTGCTCCATGGGTCGACTGCAAACCTTGCAGATAAGTAGTCTTGGAGACTAAAAATCACAATTGCGACGAAATGTCTGGTATATATTCTCACTATGAAGCTTCGAGAGTTATAGATAACTTACATCTGCGCATCGGATTCAAGTTACTGGTAAACCAGGTTGTGATCCATTGTTCGGCTGCACACCTTGCAGAAAAGTATTCTTGGAGACTAATGTTCTGAATTGCGACGACATTTCTGTGTTATATTCTCACAAGGAAGCTTCCAGAGTTACAGTGAACTTGCTTTGGTGCATCGGATTAAAGCTACTGGTTCACCAGGTTGTATCAATGGTTCGACAGCAGACCTTGCAGATTAGTGGTCTTGGAGAATAAAGTTCTGAATTGTGAGGACATTTCTTGGTTATATTCACACAAGGAATCTTCGAGAGTTACAGTAAACTTGCTTTGGTGCATGGGATTCAAGCTACTGGTAGACCAGGTTGTGCTCCATGGTTCGACTGCAGACCTCGCAGGTAAGTTGTCTTGGAGACAAAAGTTCTGAATTGCGAAAAAATTTCTGGGTTATATTCTCACTAGGAAGCTTCAAGAGAGACAGTAATTTTTCTATGATGCATCGGAACCTAGCTACTGGTTCACCAGGTGAAGCTCCATGGTTCAACTGCAGACCTTGCAGTTAAGTACTCTTGTAGACTAATGTTTTGAATTGCAACGAAATTTCTTGGTTATATTCTCACTAGGAAGCTTCGATAGTTACAGTAAACGTCCTTTGGTGCATCGGATTCAGGCTACTGGTAGCCCGGGTTGTGCACCATGGTTCGACTGCAGACCTAGTAGAAAAGAAGTCTTATAGACTAAAGTTCTGAATTGTGACGAAATTTCTTGGATATATTCTCACTATGAAGCTTCTAGCGTTACAGTAAACTTGCTTTGGTGCATCGGTTTCAAGCTACTGGTATACCAGGTTGTGGTCCATGGTTGGACCTCAAACCAAGTAGTCTGGGGGACTAAAGTTCTGAATTGTGACGAAATTTCTGGGATACATTCACACTAAGAAGATTCGAGAGTTACAGTAAATTTGCTTTGCGCATCGGATTCAAGCTACTGGTAGACTAAGTTGTGCTCCATGGTTTGACTGCTGAACTTACAGATAAGTAGTCTTGGAGACTAAAGTTCTGAATTGCGACGACATTTCAAGGTTTTATTCTCACTAGGAAGCTTCGAGACGTACAGTAAACTTGCTATGGTGCATCGGATTCAAGCTGCTGGTAGAGCAGTGTGTGCTCCATGGTTCGACTCCAGATCTTGCAGATATGTAGTCTTGGAGACTAAATCTTTGAATAGCGGCGTCATTTCTAGGTTATATATTCTCACTAGGAAGCTTCGAGACTTACAGTAAATTTTCTTTTGTGCATCGGATTCAAGCTACTGCTCCTTAAGGTGATACTCCATGGTTGGACTGCCAACCTTGCAGATTATTAGTCTTGGAGATTAAATTTCTTAATTGTGACGAATTTCTGGGTTATATTCTCACTAGGAAGCATCGAGAGTTACTGGAAACTTGCATTGGTGCATCTGATTCAAGCTACTGGTAGACCAGGTTATGCTTCATGGTTCGACTGCAGATCTTGCTGATAAGTATTCTTGGAGACTAAAGTTCTGAATTGGGATGAAATTTCTTGGTTATATTCTTACTAGGAACCTTAAAGAGTTTCAGTAAACTTCGCTTTGGTGCATCGAATTCAAGCTACTGGTAGAGTACGTCAGGCTCCATGGTTCGACTGCTGACTTCGCAGATAAGTAGTCTTGGAGACTAAAGTTCTGAATTGTGACGAAATTTCTGGGTTATATTCACACTAGGAAGCTTCGAGTGTTAGAGGGAACTTGCTTTGGTGCATAGGATTCAAGCTACTGGTAGACCAGGGGACGACTGCAGACCTTACAAATAAGTAGACTCACAGACTAATGTTCGGAATTTTGATGACATTTCAGGGTTATATTCTCACTAGGAAGCTTTTAGAGTGACAGTAAACTTGCTTTGGTGGTTCGGATTCAACCTACTGGTAGACCACGTTGTGCTCCATGGTTCGTCTGCAGACCTTGCAGATAAGTAGTCTAGGAGACAAAAGTGCTGAATTGTGACCAAATTTCTGGGATATATTCTCACTGGGAAGCTTCGAGAGTTACAGTAAAGTTGGTTTGGTGCATTGTATTCAATCTACTGGTACACCAGTTTGCGCTCCATGGTTCGACTGCAGACTTGGCAGATAAGTAGTCTTAGAGACTATAGTTCTGTATTGCGACGATATTACTGCGTTATATTCTCTCTGGGAAGCATCGACAGTTACAGTCAACATGCTTTGGTGCATCCTATTGAAGCTGCTGGTATACCAGGTTTGGCTCCATGGTTCGACTGCAGACCTTGCAAATAATTTGTCTTGGATACTAATGTTCTGAATTGCGACGAAATTTCTGGGTTATATTCTCACTTGGTTGCTTCGAGAGGTACAGCAAACTTGCTTTGGTGCATCGGATTCAAGCTACTGGTAGACGTGCTGATGCTCCATGGTTCGACTGCAGACCTTGGAGACAAGGAGTCTTGGAGAATAAAGTTCTGAATTGTGATAAATTTTTGGGTTATATTCACACTAGGAAGCTTCGAGAGTTACAGAAAACTTGCTATGCTGCATCGGATTGAAGCTACTGTTTACCAGGTTGAGCTCCATTGTTCGACTGCAAATTTTTGCAGATAAGTAGTCTTGGAGACTAAATCTCTGAAATGCGACGACATTTCTTGGAGATGTTCTCACTAGGAAGCTTCGAGATATACAGTAAACTTGCTTTGGTGCATCGGATTCAAGCTACTGGTAGAGCAGGTTGTGCTCCAATGTTGGAATGCAGACCTTGCAGATAAGTAGTCTTGGAGACTAAAGTTCTAAATTGCGACAACATTTCTGGGTTTTATTCGTACTAGGAAGCTTCAAGAGTTACAGTAAACTTGCGTTGGGGCATCGGATTCAAGCTACTCGTAGACCAGGTTGTGCTCCATGGTTCGACAGCAGACCTTGCAGATAAGTAGTCTTGGAGACTAAAGATCTGATTTGGGACGAAAATTTTGTGTTATATTCTGACTATAAAACGTCGAGAATTACAGTATACTTGCTTTGGTGCATCGGATTCAAGCTACTGGTAGACAAGTTGTTCTCCATTGTTTGACTGCAGACCTTGCAGATAAGTAGTCTTGCTGACTAAAGTTCTAATTTGCGACGACAATTTTGGGTTTTATTCGCACTAGGAAGCTTCGAGATGTACAGTAAACTTGCTTTGGTGCAATAGATTCAAGCTACTGGTAGACCAGATTCTGTTCCATTGTTCGAATGCAGACCTTGCAGATGAGTAGGCTTGGAGACTAAAGTTCTGAATTTCGACAGAATTGATGAGTTATATTCTCACTAGGAACCTTCGAGAGTTACAGTAAAGTTTCTTTGGTGCTTGGGATTCAAGCTATTGGTATACCAGGTGGTGCTAGATGGTTCGACTACGGACCTTGCAGATAAGCAGTCTTGGAGGGTAAAGTTCCCAATTGCGACGAAATTTCTGGGTTATATTCTCACTAGGAAGCTCCGAGAGTTACAATAACCTTGCTTTCATGCATCGGATTCAAGATACTTGTTCCACCAGGTGATGCTCCATGGTTCGGCAGCAGACCTTGCAGATAAGTAGTCTTGGAGACAAAAGTTCTGAATTGACACGAAATTTCTGGTTTGTATTCTCACTAGGAATCTTAGAGAGCTACAGTAAATTGGTTTGGGGCAAAGGGTTCGGGCTACTGGTAGGACAGGTTGTGCTCCATGTTTCGACTGCAGACCTCGCAGGTAAGTAGACTTGGAGACTAAAGTTCTGATGTGCGACGAAATTTCTGGGTTATATTCTCACTAGGAAACTTCGAGACTTACAGTAAACTTGCTATGGTGTATCGGATTCAAGCTATTGGTAGCTCGGTTTGTGCTTCATGGTTCGACTGCAGACCTTCCAGATAAGTTGTCTTGGAGACTAAAATTCTGAATTGTGGCGACATTTCTGGGTTTTATTCTCACTAGAATGCTTCGAGATGTACAATAAACTCGCTTTGGTGCATCGTATTCAAGCTACTGGTAGACCAGGTTGTGCTCCATAGTTCGAATGCAGGTCTCGCAGGTGAGTAGTCTTGGAGACCAAAGTTCTGATTTGCGAGGAAATTTCTGGCTTAGTTTCTCACTAGGAGGCTTCGAGAGTTACACTAAATTTTCTTTGGTGCATCGGAACCTAGCCACTGGTCCACCATATGATTCTCCATAGTTCAACTGCAGACCTTGCAGCTAAGTAGACTTGGAGACTAATGTTCTGAATTAAGACGAAATTTGTGGGATACATTCTCACTAGGAGGCTTCGAGAGTTCCAGTTGCCTTGCTTTCGTGCCTCGGATTCAAGCAACTGGTAGACAAGGTTCTGCTCCATGGTTTGTTAGCAGACCTTGCAGATAAGCAGTCTCTGAGACTAAAGTTCTGAATTGCGACGACATTTCTGGTTCTTATTCTCACTAGGAAGCTACGACAGTTACAGTAAACGTTCTTTGGTGCATCGGATTCAAGTTACTGGTATACCTGGTTGTGCTCCATGGTTCGACTGCAGACCTTGCCGATAAATAGTCTTAGATTCTAAACTTCCGAATTGGGATGAAGATTCCGTGTTATATTCTCACTAGGAAGCTTCGAGAGTATAGTAAACTTGATTTGGTGCATCGGATTTAAGCTACTCGTATAACAGGTTGTGCTCCATGGTTCGACTGCAGACCTTGCAGATCCGTTGTCTTGGGGACTAAAGTTCGGAATTGCGACGAAATTTCTGGGTTATATTCTCACTAGGATGCTTCGCGAGTTACAGTAAACTTGCTTTGGCGCATCGGATTCAAGCCACTGGTAAGCCAGGAGATACTAACTTTTTGGATTTCCGACCTTGCAGGTAAGTATTCTTGGAGACTAAAGTTCTGATTTGCGACGACATTTCTGGGTTATATTCTCACTGGGAAGCTTCGAGAATTACAGTAAACCTGCTTTGGTGCATCGGATTGAAGCTACTGGTAGACCAGGTTGGACTCCATGGTTCGACTGGACACCTTGCAGATAAGTAGTCTTGGAGACTCAAGTTCTGAATTGCGACGAAATTTCTATGTTATTTTCTCACTAGAAAGCCTCGAGACTTACAGTAAATTTGGTTTGGGGCATCGGATTAAAGGTACTGATAGACTATGTTGTGATCCACGGTTTGAATGCAGACCTTGCAGATAAGTAGTATTGGAGACTAAAGTTCTGAATTGCGACGAAATTTCCTGGTTATATTGTCACTAATAGGGTTCGAGAGTTACAGAAAATTTGCTTTTGTGCATCTGATTCCAGCTATTGGTAGACTAGGTTGGGCTCCGTGGTTCGACTGCAGACATTGCAGATAAGTTGTCTTGGAGACTAAAGTCCTTAATTGTGACGAAATTTTTGGTTTATATTCTCATAAGGAAGCTTCGAGAGTTACAGTAAACTTGGTGTGGTGCATCGGACTCATGGTACTGGTAGACAAGGTTGTGCTCCACGGTTCGAATGCTGACCTTGTAGATAAGTAGTATTGGAGACTAAAGTTCTGAATTGCGAAGAAATTTCCGTGTTATATTCTCACTAGGAAGGTTCGAGAAATACAGTAAACTTGTTTTGGTGCGTCGGATTCAAGCTACTGGTAGAGCAGTGTGTGCTCATTTTTCGACTGCAGACGTTTCTGATAAGTAGTCTCGGAGACTAAAGTTCTGAATTGCGGCGAAAGTTTTTTGTTATATTCTCACTAGGAAACGTCGAGAATTACAGTAAACGTGCTGTGCTGCATCGGATTGAAGCTACTGGTAGAGCAGTGTGTGCTCCATGGTTCGACTTCTGACATTGCAGCTAAGTAGTCTTGGAGACTAAAGTTCTGAAATGTGGAAATATTTTTTGTTATATTCTCACAAAGGAACATCGAGGGTTACAGTAAACTTGCTTTAGTGCATCGGATTCAAGCTACTGGTAGACCAGACACTGCTCCATGGTACGACTGCAGACGTTGCAGTTCAGTATTCTTGCAGCCTAAAGTTCTGAATTGCGACGAAATATGTGGGTTATATTCTCATTAATGAGCTTCGAGAGTTACAGTAAACTTGCTTGGAGCATCGGAGTCAAGGTACTGGTAGATCAGGTTGTGCTACAAGGTTTGACTGCATACCTTGCAGAAACGTAGTCTTGGAGACTAAAGTTCCCAATTACGACGAAATTTCTGGGTTATATTCTAACTAGGGAGCTTCGAGAGTTACGGTTAACCTGCTTTGGAGCATCGCATTCAAGCTACTGGTCCACCTGCTGATGCTCCATGGTTCGACTACAGACCTTGCAGATAAGTAGTCTTGGAGCCTAAAGTTCTGAGCTGCGACGAAATGTCTGAGTTATATTCTCACCAGGAAGCATTGAGAGTTACAGTAAACTTGCTTTGTTGCATCGGATTCAAGCTACTGGTCCACCAGGTGATGCTCCATGGTTCGACTGCAGACCTTGCAGAAAAGTAGTCTTAGGGTATATAGTTCTACATTACGACGATATTTCTGGGTTATATTCACACTAGGAAGCTTCGAGAGCTACAGTAAACTTGCTTTGGTGCATCGGATTCAAGCTACTGGTCCACCAGGTGATGCTCTATGGTTCAACTACAGACCCTGCAGATAACTAATCTTGGAGCCTAAACTTCTAAATTACGACGTAATTTTTGGGTTATATTGTCACTAGGAAGCTTCGAAAATTACAGTAAACTTGCTTTGGTTCATTGGATTCAAGCTAATGGTAAACCTGGTTGTGCTGAATGGTTCGAAAGCAGACCTTCAGATAAGTTGTCTTGGAGACTAAAGTTCTGAGCTGCGACGAAATGTCTTAGTTATATTCTCACCAGGAACCATCGAGAGCTACAGTAAACTTGCTTTGTTGCATCGGATTCAAGCTATTGGTACGCCAGATTGTACTTCATGTTTTGACTGCAGACCTTGCAGATAAGTAGTCTTGGAGACTAAAGTTCGGATTTGATACGAAATTTCTGGGTTATATACTCACTAGGAAGTTTCGAGAGTTGCAGTAAACTTGCTTTGATGCATCGGTTTCAAGCTACTGGTAGAGCAGTGTGTGCTCCACAGTTCGACTCCAGACCTTGCAGGTAAGTATTTTTGGAGACTAAAGTGCTGAATTGCGACGAAATTTCTGGGTTATATTCTCACTAATAAGCTTCGAGAGTTACAGTAAACTTGCTTTGATGTATCGGATTCCAGCTAATGGTAGACGAGGTTGTGCTCCATGGTTCAACTGCAAACCTTGCAGATAAGTAGTCTTGGAGACAGAAGTTCCCAATTGCGACGAAATTTGTGGTTTATATTCTCACTAGGAGGCTTCGAGAATTACAGTAAACTTGCTTTGGTGCATCGGATCCAAGCCACTGGTAGACCAGGTTGTGCTCCATGGTTCGACTGCAGACATAGCAGATAAGTAGTCTTGAAACTTTTGTTCTCAGTTTCGACGACATTTCTGGGTTATATTCTCACTAGGAAGTTTCGAGAGTTGCAGTAAACCTTCTTTGGTGCATCGGTTTGAAGTTACTGGTATACCAGGTTGTGCTCCATGGTTCGAACAACACACTTTGCGGATAAGTAGTCTTGGAGACTAAAGTTCTGAATTGCGACTACATTTCTGGTTTATATACTCCCTTGGAAGCTGCGAGAGTTACAGTAAACTTGTTTTGGTGCATCGGATTCAAGCTACTTTTAGACCAGGTTGTGATCCATGGTTCGACAGGAGACATTGCAGATAAGTAGTCTTTGAGACTAAAGTTCTGAATTGCCAAGTCATTTCTGGGTAATATTCTCAATAGGAAGCTTCGAGAGTTACTGTAAACATGCTTTGGTGCATCGGATTCAAGCTACTGGTAGATCAGTTTGTGCTTTATGGTTCGACTGCACTTCTTGCAGATAAATAGTCTAGGGGACTAAAGTTCTGAAATGCGGCGACACATTCTGGTTTATATTCTCACTAGGATGCTTCGAGAGTTACATTAAACTTGCTTCGGTGCATCGGATTCAATCTACTGGTAGCCCGGTTTGTGCACCGTGGTTCGACTGCAGGCCATCCAGATAAGAAGTCTTGGGACTAAAGTTCTGAATTGTGACAAAATTTCTAGGTTATATTCTCACTAGGAAGCTTCGAAAGTTACAGTAAACTTGCTTTGGTGCATCGGTTTCAAGTTACTGGTATACCAGTTTATGGTCCATGGTTCGACCGCAGACCTTGCAGATAAGTAGTCTTGTGGACTAAAGATGGGAATTGCGACGATATTTCTGGGTTATATTCTCACTAGTATGCTGAGAGAGTTACACTAAACTTGCTTTGTTGCATCGGTTTCAAGCTACTGGTTAACCAGGTGATGATCCATGGTTCGACTGCAGACCTTGCTTATATGTAGTCTTGGAGACCAAAGTTGTAAATTACGTCGAAATTTCTGTGTTATATTGTCACTAGTAAGCTTCGAAAATTGCAGTAAAATTGCTTTGGTTCATCAGATTCAAGCTAATGGTAAACCCAGTTGTGCTCCATGGTTCAAAGCAGACCTTCTGATAAGTTGTCTTGGAGACTAAAGTTCTGAGCTGCGACGAAATATCTGAGTTATATTCTACCAGGAAGCTTCGAGAGGTACAGTAAACTTGCTTTGTTGCATCGGATTCAAGCTACTGATAGACCAGGTTGTGCTTCATGGTTTGAATGCAGACCTTGCAGATAAGTAGCCTTGGAGATTAAAGTTCGGATTTGATACGAAATTTCTGGCTTAAATACTTACTAGGAAGTTTCGAGAGTTCCAGTAAACTTGCTTCGATCCATCGGCTTGAAGCTACTGGTAGAGCAGTGTGTGCTCCATGGGTTGACTCCAGACCTTGCAGATAAGTAGTCTTGGAGACTAAAGTTCTGAATTGCGACGAAATTTCTTGGTTATATTTTCTCACTAGGAAAATCGAGAGTTACAGTAAAATCTCTTTGGTGCATCGGATTCAAGCTACAGGTCCACCAGGTGGCTCTCAATGATGGACTGCCGACCTTGCAGATAATTAGTCTTGGAGACTATCGTTCTAAATTACGACGAAATGTCGGGGTTTTATTCTCACTAGGAAGCTTCGAGAGTTACACTAAACATGCATTGGTGCATCGCATTCAAGCTACTCGGCCACCAGGTGATGCTCCATTGTCCGACTGCAGACCTTGAAGGTAAGTATTCCTTGAGACTAAAGTTCTGAATTGGGACCAAGTTTCTGGGTTATATTCTCACTAAGAAGCTTCGGGAGTTACAGTAAACTTGCTACGGTGTATCGTATTCAAGCTCTTGGTAGACCATGTTGGGCTCCATGGTTCGACTGCAGACCTATCAGATCAGTAGTCTTGGAGGCTAAAGTTCGGTATTGGGATGGAATTTCTGGGTTATATTCTCACTAGGAAGCTTCGAGAGTTACAGTAAACTTGCTTTGGTGCATAGGATTCAAGCTAGTGGTAAACCAGTTTGTGCTCCATGGTTCAACTGGAGACCGTGCAGATAAGTAGTCTTGGAGACATTAGCCTTCATTGCGACGACATTTCTGTGTCATAATCTCACTAGGAAGCTTCGAGAGTTATAGTAAACGTGCTTTGGTGCATCGGTTTCAAGATACTGGTAGACCAGGTTGTGCTCCATGGTTCGACTGCAGACCTTGCAGATAAGTAGCATTGGAGACTTTAGTTCTGAATTGCGACGACATTTCTTTGGCATATTCTCACTAGGAAGCTTTGAGAGTTACAGTGAACTTGCTTTGGTGCATCGGATTCAAGCTACTGGTAGACAGGTGGTGCTCCATGGTTCGACTGCAGACCTTGCAATTAAGTAGTCCTGAAGACTAAATTTCTGTATTGGGATGGAATTTCTGTGTTATATTCTCACTAGGAAACTTCGAGAATTACAGTAAATATGCTTTGGTGCTTCGGATTCAAGTGACTTTTAGACCAGGTGGTGCTACATTGTTCGACAGCAGGCCTTGCAGATAAGTAGTCTTGGAGACTAAAGTTCTGAATTGCGACGACATTTCTGTGTCATATTCTCACTAGGGACCTTCGAGAGTTTCAGTAAACTTGCTTTGATGCATCAGATTCAAGCTACTTGTAGACCAGGTTGTGCTTTATAGTTCGACTGCAGACATTGCAGATAAGTAGTCTTGGACACTAAAGTTATGAATTGTGACGTAATTTCTGGGTTACATTCTCACTAGGAAGCTTCAAGAGTTACAGGAAATTTGCTTTATAGCAACGGATTCAAGCTACTGGTGGACCAGGTTGTGCTCCATGGGTCGACTGCTAAACCTTGCAGAAGTAGTCTTGGAGACTAACCTTCTGAATTGCGACGACATTTTTGGGTCAGATTCTCACTCGGAAGCTTTGAGAGTTACAGTAAACTTGCTTTGGTGCATCGGATTCATACTATTGGTGGACCCGGTTTTGATCCTATTTTCGACTGCAGTCTTTGCAGATAAGTAGGCTTAGTGACTAAAGTTCTGAATTGCTACTACATTTCTGGGTTTTATTCCCAATAGGAAGCTTCCAGATGTACAATAAATTTGCTTTGGCGCATCGGATTCAAGCTACTGGTATACCAGGTTGTGGTCCATGGTTGGACAGCAGACCAAGCAGATAAGTAGTCTTGGGGACTAAAGATCGGAATTTAGACGACGTTTCTGGGTTATATTGTCACTAGAAAGCTTCAAGAATTACAGTAAACTGGCCTTGCTGCATCGGATTTAAGCTACTGGTAGCTCGGATTGTGCTCCATGGTTCGACTGCAGACCATTCAGATAAGTAGTCTTGGAGAGTAAAGTTCCCAATTTCGACGAAGTTTCTGGTTTATATTCATACTAGGACGCTTCGAGAATTACAGTAAACTTCCTTTGGCGCATCGGATTAAAGTTACTATTAAACCAGTTTGTGCTCCATTGTTCGACTGCACACCTTGCACAAACGTAGTCTTGGAGACTAATGTTCTGAATTGCGACGACATTTCTGTGTTATATTCTCACAACGAAGCTTCCAGAGTTACAGTGAACTTGCTTTGGTGCATCGGACTCAAGCTACTGGTAGAACAGTTTGTATCAATGATTCGACAGCAGACCTTGCAGATTAGTAGTCTTGGCTAATAAAGTTCTGAATTGTGACGAAATTTCTTGGTTATATTCTCACAAGGAAGCTTCGAGAGTTACAATAAACGTGTTTTGGTGCATCGCATTCAGGTTACTGGTAGCTCGAGTTGTGCACCATGGTTCGGCTGCAGACCTAGCAGATAAGAAGTCTTATAGACTAAAGTTCTGAATTGTGACGAAATTTCTTGGTTATATTCTCTCTATGAGGCTTCTAGAGTTACAGTAAACTTGCTTTGGTGCATCGGTTTCAAGCTACTGGTATACGAGGTTGTTTTCCATGGTTGGACAACAGACAATGCAGATAAGTAGTCTTGGGGACTAAAGATCGGAATTTGGACGAAATTCCTGGGTTGTATTCTCACTAGGAAGCTTCTAGAGTTACAGTAAACTTGCCTTGCTGCATCGGATTTAAGCTACTGGTAGCCCGGGCTGTACTCCATGGTTCGACTGCAGACCTTGCAGATAAGTAGTCTTGGAGAGAAAAGTTCTGAATTGCGGCGAAATTTTTTTGTTATATTCTCACTAGGAAAGGTCGAGAGTTACAGTAAATTTGCTTTGGTGCATCGGATTCAAGCTAGTGGGAGACCATATAGTGCTCCACGGTTCGACTGCAAACCTTGCAGAAACGTTGTCTTGGAGACTAAAGTTCCCAATTGCGAGGAAGTTTCTGGTTTATATTCATACTAGGACGCTTCGAGAGTTACAGTAAACTTGCTTTGGTGCATCGGATTCAAGCTACTGGTAGACCTGGTTATGCTACATGGTTCGACTGCTGATGTTGCAGATAATTATTCTTGGAGACTAAAGTTCTGAATTGGGATGAAATTTCTTGGCTATATTCTTACTAGGAACCATCCAGAGCTTCAGTAAACTTCGCTTTGGTGCATCGGATACAAACTACTGGTAGACAAGGTTGTACTATATTGTTCGTCTGCAGAACTTGCCGATAAGTAGTCTTGGAGACTAAAGTTCTGAATTGCGGCAACATTTCTGGGTTTTATTCTCACTACGAAGCTTCGAGATATACAGTAAAACTTGCTTTGGTGAATCGGATTCAAGCTACTGGTAGACCAAGTTGTGCTCCATGGTTCGACTGCAGACCGAGTAGGTAAGTAGGCTTGGAGACTAAAGTTCTCAATTGCGACGAGATTTTTGAGTTATATTCTCACTACGAAGCTTCAACAGATACAGTAAACTTGCTTTGGTGCATCGGATTCAAGCTACTGTTAGCCCGGGTTGTGCTCCATGGTTCGACGGCAGACATTGCAGATAAGTAGACTTGGAGACTAAAGTTCGGAATTGTGACGAAATTTCAGGGTTATATTCTCAGTAGGAAGCTTCGAGTGTTACAGTAAACTTGCTTTGGAGCTTCGGATTCAAACTACTGGTAGCCCAGGTTGTGATCCACGGTTCGTCTGCAGACATTGCAGATAAGTAGTCTTGGAGACTAAAGATCTGAATTTTGACGAAATTTCTGGGTTATATTCATACTAGGAAGCTTCGAGAGTTACAGGAATCTTGCTTTGGTACATAGGACTCAAGCTACTGACAGACCAGTGTATGACTGCAGACCTTGCAGATAAGTAGTCTTGCTGACTAATGTTCCGAATTGCGACAAAACTTTTGTATTATATTCTCACTTGGAAGCTTCGACAGTTACAGTAAACTAGCTTTGGGGCATCGGATTTAAGCTAGTGGTAGACCAGGTTGTGCTCCAATGTTTGACTGCAAACCTTGCAGATAAGTAGTCTTGGAGACTAAAGTTCTGAATAGCGACGACATTTCTGGGGTTTATTCTTACTAGGAAGCTTCGAGATATACAGTAAACTTGCCTTGGTGCATCGGAGTCAAGCTACTGGTAGACCAGTTTGTCCTCCAGGGTTCGACAGCAGACCTTGCAGATAAGTATTCTTAGAGACTAAGGTTCTTAATTGCAACGAAATTTTTGCATTATATTCTCACTAGGAAGCTTCGAGAATTACAGTAAACTAGCTTTGGTGTATCGGATTCAAGCTACTGTTAGACCAGGTTGTGGTCCAATGTTTGACTGCACACCTTGCAGATAAGTAGTCTTGGAGACTAAAGTTCTGAATTGCGACGACATTTCTGGGTTTTATTCTTACTAGGAAGCTCCGAGATATACAGTAAACTTGCCTTGGTGCATCGGAGTCAAGCTACTGGTAGAGCAGGTTGTGCTCCATGGTTCGACTGCAGACCTTGCAGATAAATAAACTTGGAGACAAAAGTTCTCAATTGCCACGAAATTTCTGTGCTATATTCTCACTGGGAAGCTTCGAGAGTTACAGTAAACTTGCTTTGGTGCATCGGATTCAAGCTACTGGTAGACCAGGTTGTGGTCCAATGTTTAACTGCACACCTTGCAGATAAGTAGTCTTGGAGACTAAAGTTCTGATTTGCGACGACATGTCTGGGTTTTATATTTACTAGGAAGATTCGAGATATACAGTAAACTTGCCTTGGTGCATCGGATTCCAGCTACTGGTAGAGCAGGTGGTGCTCCATGGTTCGACTGCAGACCTTGCAATTAAGTAGTCCTGAAGACTAAATTTCTGTATTGGGATGGAATTTCTGTGTTATATTCTCACTAGGAAACTTCGAGAATTACAGTAAATATGCTTTGGTGCTTCGGATTCAAGTGACTTTTAGACCAGGTGGTGCTACATTGTTCGACAGCAGGCCTTGCAGATAAGTAGTCTTGGAGACTAAAGTTCTGAATTGCGACGACATTTCTGTGTCATATTCTCACTAGGGACCTTCGAGAGTTTCAGTAAACTTGCTTTGATGCATCAGATTCAAGCTACTTGTAGACCAGGTTGTGCTTTATAGTTCGACTGCAGACATTGCAGATAAGTAGTCTTGGACACTAAAGTTATGAATTGTGACGTAATTTCTGGGTTACATTCTCACTAGGAAGCTTCAAGAGTTACAGGAAATTTGCTTTATAGCAACGGATTCAAGCTACTGGTAGACCAGGTTGTGCTCCATGGGTCGACTGCTAAACCTTGCAGAAGTAGTCTTGGAGACTAAACTTCTGAATTGCGACGACATTTTTGGGTCAGATTCTCACTCGGAAGCTTTGAGAGTTACAGTAAACTTGCTTTGGTGCATCGGATTCATACTATTGGTGGACCCGGTTTTGATCCTATTTTCGACTGCAGTCTTTGCAGATAAGTAGGCTTAGTGACTAAAGTTCTGAATTGCTACTACATTTCTGGGTTTTATTCCCAATAGGAAGCTTCCAGATGTACAATAAATTTGCTTTGGCGCATCGGATTCAAGCTACTGGTATACCAGGTTGTGGTCCATGGTTGGACAGCAGACCAAGCAGATAAGTAGTCTTGGGGACTAAAGATCGGAATTTAGACGACGTTTCTGGGTTATATTGTCACTAGAAAGCTTCAAGAATTACAGTAAACTGGCCTTGCTGCATCGGATTTAAGCTACTGGTAGCTCGGATTGTGCTCCATGGTTCGACTGCAGACCATTCAGATAAGTAGTCTTGGAGAGTAAAGTTCCCAATTTCGACGAAGTTTCTGGTTTATATTCATACTAGGACGCTTCGAGAATTACAGTAAACTTCCTTTGGCGCATCGGATTAAAGTTACTATTAAACCAGTTTGTGCTCCATTGTTCGACTGCACACCTTGCACAAACGTAGTCTTGGAGACTAATGTTCTGAATTGCGACGACATTTCTGTGTTATATTCTCACAACGAAGCTTCCAGAGTTACAGTGAACTTGCTTTGGTGCATCGGACTCAAGCTACTGGTAGAACAGTTTGTATCAATGATTCGACAGCAGACCTTGCAGATTAGTAGTCTTGGCTAATAAAGTTCTGAATTGTGACGAAATTTCTTGGTTATATTCTCACAAGGAAGCTTCGAGAGTTACAATAAACGTGTTTTGGTGCATCGCATTCAGGTTACTGGTAGCTCGAGTTGTGCACCATGGTTCGGCTGCAGACCTAGCAGATAAGAAGTCTTATAGACTAAAGTTCTGAATTGTGACGAAATTTCTTGGTTATATTCTCTCTATGAGGCTTCTAGAGTTACAGTAAACTTGCTTTGGTGCATCGGTTTCAAGCTACTGGTATACGAGGTTGTTTTCCATGGTTGGACAACAGACAATGCAGATAAGTAGTCTTGGGGACTAAAGATCGGAATTTGGACGAAATTCCTGGGTTGTATTCTCACTAGGAAGCTTCTAGAGTTACAGTAAACTTGCCTTGCTGCATCGGATTTAAGCTACTGGTAGCCCGGGCTGTGCTCCATGGTTCGACTGCAGACCTTGCAGATAAGTAGTCTTGGAGAGAAAAGTTCTGAATTGCGGCGAAATTTTTTTGTTATATTCTCACTAGGAAAGGTCGAGAGTTACAGTAAATTTGCTTTGGTGCATCGGATTCAAGCTAGTGGGTGACCAGATAGTGCTCCACGGTTCGACTGCAAACCTTGCAGAAACGTTGTCTTGGAGACTAAAGTTCCCAATTGCGAGGAAGTTTCTGGTTTATATTCATACTAGGACGCTTCGAGAGTTACAGTAAACTTGCTTTGGTGCATCGGATTCAAGCTACTGGTAGACCTGGTTATGCTACATGGTTCGACTGCTGATGTTGCAGATAATTATTCTTGGAGACTAAAGTTCTGAATTGGGATGAAATTTCTTGGCTATATTCTTACTAGGAACCATCCAGAGCTTCAGTAAACTTCGCTTTGGTGCATCGGATACAAACTACTGGTAGACAAGGTTGTACTATATTGTTCGTCTGCAGAACTTGCCGATAAGTAGTCTTGGAGACTAAAGTTCTGAATTGCGGCAACATTTCTGGGTTTTATTCTCACTACGAAGCTTCGAGATATACAGTAAAACTTGCTTTGGTGAATCGGATTCAAGCTACTGGTAGACCAAGTTGTGCTCCATGGTTCGACTGCAGACCGAGTAGGTAAGTAGGCTTGGAGACTAAAGTTCTCAATTGCGACGAGATTTTTGAGTTATATTCTCACTACGAAGCTTCAACAGATACAGTAAACTTGCTTTGGTGCATCGGATTCAAGCTACTGTTAGCCCGGGTTGTGCTCCATGGTTCGACGGCAGACATTGCAGATAAGTAGACTTGGAGACTAAAGTTCGGAATTGTGACGAAATTTCAGGGTTATATTCTCAGTAGGAAGCTTCGAGTGTTACAGTAAACTTGCTTTGGAGCTTCGGATTCAAACTACTGGTAGCCCAGGTTGTGATCCACGGTTCGTCTGCAGACATTGCAGATAAGTAGTCTTGGAGACTAAAGATCTGAATTTTGACGAAATTTCTGGGTTATATTCATACTAGGAAGCTTCGAGAGTTACAGGAATCTTGCTTTGGTACATAGGACTCAAGCTACTGACAGACCAGTGTATGACTGCAGACCTTGCAGATAAGTAGTCTTGCTGACTAATGTTCCGAATTGCGACAAAACTTTTGTATTATATTCTCACTTGGAAGCTTCGACAGTTACAGTAAACTAGCTTTGGGGCATCGGATTTAAGCTAGTGGTAGACCAGGTTGTGCTCCAATGTTTGACTGCAAACCTTGCAGATAAGTAGTCTTGGAGACTAAAGTTCTGAATAGCGACGACATTTCTGGGGTTTATTCTTACTAGGAAGCTTCGAGATATACAGTAAACTTGCCTTGGTGCATCGGAGTCAAGCTACTGGTAGACCAGTTTGTCCTCCAGGGTTCGACAGCAGACCTTGCAGATAAGTATTCTTAGAGACTAAGGTTCTTAATTGCAACGAAATTTTTGCATTATATTCTCACTAGGAAGCTTCGAGAATTACAGTAAACTAGCTTTGGTGTATCGGATTCAAGCTACTGTTAGACCAGGTTGTGGTCCAATGTTTGACTGCACACCTTGCAGATAAGTAGTCTTGGAGACTAAAGTTCTGAATTGCGACGACATTTCTGGGTTTTATTCTTACTAGGAAGCTCCGAGATATACAGTAAACTTGCCTTGGTGCATCGGAGTCAAGCTACTGGTAGAGCAGGTTGTGCTCCATGGTTCGACTGCAGACCTTGCAGATAATTAAAGTTAGAGACTAAAGTTCACAATTGCCACGAAATTTCTGTGCTATATTCTCACTGGCAAGCTTCGAGATTTACAGTAAACTTGCTTTGGTGCATCGGAATCAAACTACTGGTAGACCTGGTTGTGCTCCGATGTTCGACTGCAGACCTTGCAGATATGTAGTCTTGGAGACTAAAGTTCTGAATTGCGACGAAATTTCTGGTTTTTATTCACACTAGGAAGCTTCGAGAGTTACAGGGAACTTGCTTTGGTGCATAGTATTCAAGCTAATGGTAGACCGTAAGACGCCAGCAGACCTTGCAAATAAGTAGCCTTGGAAAACTAAAGTTCTGAATTCGGATGAAATTTCTGGGTTATATTCTTATTAGGAAGCTTCGAGAGTTACAGTAACTTGCTTTGGTGCATCGGATTCAAGCAACTGGTAGACCAGGTTCTGCTCCAATGTTCGACTGCAGACCTTGCAGATAAGTAGTCTTGGAGACTAAAGTTCTGAATTGCGACAACATTTCGGGGTTTTATTCTCATTAGGAAGCTTCGAGATATAGAGTAAAACTTGCTTTGGTGAATCGGATTCAAGCAAGTGCTCCAATGTTCGACTGCAGACCTTGGAGATAAATAGTCTTGGAGACTAAAGTTCTGAATTGCGAACACATATCTGAGTTTAATTTTTACTAGGAAGCTTCTTGATATACAGTAAACACGCTTTCGTGCATCGGATTCAAGCTACTGGTAGACCAGGTTGTTCTCCATGGTTCGACTGCAGACCTTGCAGATAAGTAGTCTTGGAGACTAAAGTTCTGAATTGTGACGAAATTTCTGGGTTATATTCACACTAGAACGCTTCGAGAGTTACACGAAACTTGCTATGTTGCATAGTATTCATGCTACTATTAGACCGTGAGACGACAGCAGACCTTGCAAATAAGTAGTCTTGGAAACTAAAGTTATGAATTCGGATGAAATTTCTGGGTTATATTCTCACAAGGAAGCTTCGACAGTTACAATAAACTTGCTTTGGTGCATCGGATTCAAGCTACTGTTAGCCCGGGTTGTGCTCCATGGTTGGACGGCAGACATTGCAGATAAGTAGCCTTGGAGACTAAAGTTCGGTATTGTGACGAAATTTCTGGGTTACATTCTCAGTAGGAAGCTTCGAGAGTTATAGTAAACTTGCTTTGGTGCATCGGATTCAAGCTACTGGTAGCCCGGATTGTAAGCCATGGTTCGACTGCAGACATTGCAGATAAGAAGTCTTGGAGACTGAAGTTCTGAATTGTGAAAAAAATTTCTGGGTTATATTCACACTAGGAAGCTTCGAGAGTTACAGGAAACTTGCTTAGGTTCATAGAATTCAAGCTACTGGTATACCAGGTTGTGTTCCAAGGTTCGACAGCAGACCTTGCAGAAAAGTAGTTTTGGAGACTAAACTTCTGAATTTCGCGGAATTTTTGTCTTATATTCTCACTAGGAAAAGTCGAGAATTACAGTAAACTTTCTTTGGTGCATCGGATTCAACCTACTGATAGACCAGGTTGTGCTCCATGGTTTGACTGCTGACCTTGCAGAGAAGTAGTCTTGCTGACTAAAGTTCTGAATTGTGACAAAACTTTTGTATTATATTCTAACTAGGAAGCTTCGACAGTTACAGTAAACTTGCTTTGGTGCATGGGATTCAAACTACTGGTAGACCCGGTTATGCTCCAATGTTCGAATGCAGACCTTGCAGATAAGTAGTCTTGGAGACTAAAGTTCTGAATTGCGACAACATTTCTAGGTTTCATTGGCACTAGGAAGCTTCAAAGAGTTACAGGAAACTTGCTTTGGGGGTTTCGGATTTAAGCTACTTGCAGACAAGGTTGTGCTCCAAGGTTAGACAGCAGACCTTGCAGATAAGTAGTCTTGGAGACAAAAGTTCTGATTTGGGACGAAAATTTTGTGTTATATTCTCACTAGGAAACGTCGAGAATTATAGTATACGTGCTTTGGTGCATCGGATTCAACCTACTGGTAGACAAGTTGATCTCCATGGTTTGACTGCAGACCTTGCAGATAAGTAGTTTTGCTGACTAAAGTTCACAATTTTGACTACATTTTTGGGTTTTATTCGGTCTAGGAAGCTTCGAGATATATAGTAAACTTACTTTGATGCATCGGATTCAAACTACCGGTAGACCCTGTCGTGCTAGAAAGTTAGACTGCAGACCTTGCAGATAAGTATTCTTGAAAACTAAAGGTCCGAATTTCGAACACATTTCTGTGTTTTATTTTCACTAGGAAGCTACGAGACTTACAGTAAACTCGCTTTCGTGCATCGGACTCAAGCTACTGGTAGACCAGGTTGTGCTCCATGGTTCGACTGCAGACCTTGCAGATAAGTTGTCTTAGAGACTAATGTTCTGAATTGTGACAAAATTTCTGGGTTATATTCACACTAGGACGCTTCGATAGTTACACGAAACTTGCTTTTTTGCATAGTATTCAAGCTACTGGTAGACCGGGGGACGACAGCAGACCTTGCAAATATTAGTCTTGGAGACTAATGTTCTGAATTGCGACAACATTTCTGGGTTTTATTCTCACTAGGAAGCTTCGTGAATTACAGTAAACTTGCTTTGGTGCATCGGATTCAAGCTACTGGTAGACTAGAATGTGCTCCATGGTTCGACTGCAGCCCTCGCAGGTAAGTAGGCTTGGAGACTAAAGTTCTCAATTTCGCCGAGATTTCAGAGTTATATTCTCACTAGGAAGCTTCAACAGATACAGTAAAGATGCTTTGTTGCATCGGATTCAATCTACTGTTAGCACGGTTTGTGCTCCAGGGTTCGACGGCAGACATTGCAGATAAGTACTCTTGGAGACTAAAGTTCGGATTTGTGACGAAATTTCTGGGTTATATTCACACTAGGAAGCTTCGAGAGTTACAGGAAACTTGCTTTGGAGCATAGAATTCAAGCTACTGCTAGACCAGGGGACGACTGTAGACCTTGCAGATAAGTAGTCTTGGAAACTAAAGTTCTGAATTGGGATGAAATTTCTGGGTTATATTCTCACTAGGAATCTTCGAGACATACAGTTAACTTGCTTTGGTGCATCGGATTCAAGCTACTGGTAGACCAGGTTGTCCTCCAAGGTTCGACAGTAGACCTTGCAGATAAGTATTCTTGGAGACTAAAGTTCTTAATTACGACGAAATTTTTGTGTTATAATCTCATTGGGAAACGTCGAGAACTACAGAAAACTTTCTTTGGTGCATCCTATTCAAGCTACTGATAGACCAGGTTGTGCTCCATGTTTTGACTGCTGACCTTGAAGATAAGTAGTCTTGCTGATTAAAGTTCTGAATTGCGACAAAACTTTTGCATTATATTCTCACTAGGAAGCTTCGACAATTACAGTAAACTAGCTTTGGTGCATCGGATTCAAGCTACTGGTAGACCAGGTTGTGGTCCAATGTTTGACTGCAGACCTTGCAGATAAGTAGTCTTGGAGACTATAGTTCCCAATTGCGACGACTTTTCTGGGTTTTATTCTTACTAGGAAGCTCCGAGATATACAGAAAACCTGCCTTGGTGCATCGGATTCAAGCTACTGGTAGATCAGGTTGTGCTCCATGGTTCGACTGCAGACCTTGCAGATAAATAAAGTTGGAGACTAAAGTTTTCAATTGCCACGAATTTTCTATGCTATATTCTCACTGGAAAGCTTCGAGAGTTACAGTAAACTTGCTTTGGTGCATCGGATAAAAACTACTGGTAGATCCTTTCGTGCTAGAATGTTAGACTGCAGACCTAGGAGATAAACGTTCTTGGAGACTAAAGTTCTGAATATCGAACACATTTCTGTGTTTTATTTTCACAAGGAAGCTTCGATATATACAGTAAACTCGCTTTGGTGCATCGGATTAAAGCTACTGATAGACCAGGTTGTGCTCCATGGTTTGACTGCAGACCTTGCAGATAAGTATTCTTGGAGACTAAAGTTCTGAATTGCCACGAAATTTCTGGGTTATATTCGCACTAGGAAGCTTCAAGAGTTACATTAAACTTGCTTTGGGGCATCGGATTCAAGCTACTGGTAGCCCGGATTGTGATCCATGGTTCGACTGCAGACCTTGCACACACGTAGTCTTGGAGACTAAAGTTCAGAATTGCGACGACATTTCTTGGTTATATTCTCACTGGGAAGCTTCGAGAGTTACAGTAAATTTGCTTTGGTGCAACGGATTCTAGCTACTGGTAGACCAGGTTGTGCTCCATGGTTCGTTGTCAGATCTTGCAGATAACAAGTCTTGGAGACTAAAGATCTGAAATTCGACGAAATTTCTGGGATACACTCTCACTAGCATGCTTCGAGAGTTACTGTAAACTTGCTTTGGTGCATCGGATTCAAGCTACTGGTAGACAAGGTTGTGCTCCATGGTTCGACTGCCGACCTTGCAGGTAAGTAGTTTTGGAGACTAAAGCTCAGAATTGCTATGAAATTTACGAAATTTCTGGGTTTTATTCTCACTAACAAGCTTCGAGAGTTACAGTAAACGTGCTTTGGTGCATCGGATTCAAGCTACTGGTAGACAAGGTTGTGCTCCATGGATTGACTGCAGTCTTTGCAAATAAGTTGTCTTGTAGACTAAAGTTCAGAATTGGGAAGCAATTTCTGGGTTATATTTTCACTAGGAAGGTACGAGAGTTACAGTAAACTTGCTTTGGTGCATCGGATTCAAGCTACTGGTAGACCAGGTTCTGTTCCATGGTTCGACAGCAGCCCTTGCGGATAAGTAGTCTTTGAGACTAAAGTTCTGAATTGCAGCGACATTTCTGGGTTATATTCTCTCTAGGAAGCATCGAGAGTTACAATAAACTTGGTTTGGTGCATCAGATTCAAGCTACAGGTAGACCAGGTTGTGCACCATGGTTCGACTGCAGGCCTCGCAGGTGAGTCGTCTTGGAGACTAAAGATCTGAATTGCCACGAAATTTCTGGGATACACTCTCACTAGCAATTTTCGAGGGTTACTGTAAAATTGCTTTGGTGCATCGGATTCAAGCTAGGTAGTGCTCCATGGTTCGACTGCAGACCTTGCAGGTAAGTAGTCTTGGAGACTAATGTTCTGAATTGCCACGAAATTTATGGGATACACTCTCACTAGCAAGCTTCGAGAGTTGCTGTAAACTTGCTTTGGTGAATCGGATTAAAGCTGTTTTGTGCTCCATGGTTCGACTGGAGACCTTGCAGGTAAGTAATCTTGGAGACTAATGTTCTGATTTGCGACGACATTTCTGGGTCTTATTCTCACAAGGAAGCTTCGAGAGTTACAGTATACTTGCTATTGTGCATCGGTTTAAAGCCACTGGTATACCAGGTTGTGGTCTATGGTTCGACGGCAGACCTTGCAGATAAGTAGTCTTCGAGACTAAAGATCAGAATTCTTACGAAATGCCTTCTTTATATTCTCACTAGGAAGCTTCGAGAGTTACAGTAAACTTGCTTTGGTGCATCGGATTCAAGCTATTGGTAGCCCGTGTTGTGCCCCACGGTTCGTCTGCAGACCTCGCAGATAAGTAGACTTGGAGACTAAAGTTTAGAATTGCGACGAAATTTCTGGGTTATATACTCACTAGGAAGCTTCGAGAGTTACAATAAACTTGCTTTGGTGTATCAGATTCAAGCTATTCGTAGCCCGGGTTGTGCCCCATGGTTCGAATGCAGACCTTGCAGATATATAGTGTTGGAGACTAAAGTTCTGAATTGCGACTACATTGCTGGGCTATATTCTCACTAAGAAGCTTCAAATGATACAGTAAACTTGCGTTGGTGCATCGGATTCAAGCTGCTGGTAGACCAGGTTGTGCTATATGGTTCGACTGCAGGCCTCGCAGGTGAGTAGTCTTGGAGACTAAATTTCTGAAGCTTCCAAATGAGAATATAACCCAGACATTTCGTAGCAATTCAAATCTTTAGTCTCCAAGACTACTTATCTGCAAGGTCCGCTGTCGAACCATGGAGGACAACCTGGTCTACCAGTAGCTAGAAACCGATGCACCATAGCAAGTTTACCGTAACTCTCGAAGCTTCCTAGTGAGAATATAACCCATAAATTTTGTCACAATTTACAACTTTAGTCTCCAAGACTACTTTTCTCCATAGTCTGCATTCAAACCATGGAGCACAACCCGGTATGCCAGTAGCTTGAATCCGATGCACCAAAGCACGTTTACTGTAACTCTCGAAGCTTCATTCGAGAAAAAGACCCAGAAATGTCGTCGCAGATCAGAACTTTAGTCTCCAAGATTACCTACCTGCAAGGTCTGCAGTCGAACCATGAGGCACACCCTAGTCTAAAAGTAGCTTGAATCCGATGCACCAAAGCAAGTTTACAGTAACTCTCGAAGCTTGCTAGTGAGAGTGTATCCCTAAAATTTTCGTAGCAATTCAGATCTTCAGTCTCCAAGACTACTTATCTGCAAGTTCTGACAACGAACCATGGAGTACAACCTGGTGTACCAGTAGCTTGAATCCGATGCACCAACGCAAGTTTACTGTATCATTAGAAGCTTCCTAGTGAGAATACAGCCTAGCAATGTAGTCGCAATTCAGAACTTTAGTCTCCAACACTATATATCTGCAAGGTCTGCAGTCGAACCATGGAGCACAACCTAGCTTGAATCCGATGCACCAAAGCAATTTTACAGTAACTCTCGAAAATTGCTAGTGAGAGTGTATCCCAGAAATTTCGTGGCAATTCAGATCTTTAGTCTCCAAGACGACTCACCTGGGAGGCCTGCAGTCGAACCATGGTGCTCAACCTGGTCTACCAGTAGCTTGAATCTGATGCACCAAACCAAGTTTATTGTAACTCTCGATGCTTCCTAGAGAGAATATAACCCAGAAATGTCGCTGCAATTCAGAACTTTAGTCTCAAAGAATACTTATCCGCAAGGGCTGCTGTCGAACCATCTAACAGACCCTGGTCTACCAGTAGCTTGAATCCGATGCACCAAAGCAAGTTTACTGTAACTCTCGTACCTTCCTAGTGAAAATATAACCCAGAAATTGCTTCCCAATTCTGAACTTTAGTCTCCAAGACGACTTATTTGCAAGGACTGCAGTCGATCCATGGAGCACAACCTTGTCTACCAGTAGCTTGAATCCGATGCACCACAGCACGTTTACTGTAACTCTCGAAGCTTGTTAGTGAGAATAAAACCCAAAAATTTCGTGGCAATTCAGAACTTTAGTCTCCAAGACTACTTATCTGCAAGGTCTGCAGTCGAACATTGGAGCACAACCGAGTCTACCAGTAGTTTGAATCCGATGCACCAAAGCAAGTTTACTGCAACTCTCGAAGCTTGCCAGTAAGAATATAGCACAGAAATTTCGTGGCAAATGAGAACTTTAGTCTCCAACTTTATTCATCTGCAAGGTGTGCAGTCGAACCATGGAGCACAACCTGCTCTACCAGTAGCTTGAATCCGATGCACCAAGGCAAGTTTACTGTATATCTCGGAGCTTCCTAGTAAGAATAAAACCCAGAAATGTCGTCGCAATTCAGAACTATAGTCTCCAAGACTACTTATCTGCAAGGTATGAAGTCAAACATTGGACAACAACCTGGTCTACCAGTAGCTTGAATCCGATGCACCAAAGCTAGTTTACTGTAATTGTCGAAGCTTCCTAGTGAGAATATAATGGAAAAGTTTTGTCGCAATTCAGAACTTTAATCAGCAAGACTACTTATCATTAAGGTCATCAGTCAAAACATGGTGCACAACCTGGTCTATCAGTAGCTTGAATCCGATGCACCAAAGAAAGTTTACTGTAATTCTCGACGTTTCCTAATGAGATTATAACATAAAAATTTCGTCCTAATTAAGAACTTTAGTCTCCAAGAATACTTATCTGCAAGGTCTACTGTCGAACCTTGGATGACAACCTGGTCTACCAGTAGCTTGAATCCGATGCACCAAAGCAAGTTAACTGTATGTCTCGAAGATTCCTAGTGAGATTATAACCCAGAAATTTCATCCCAAGTCAGAACTTTAGTTTCCAAGACTACTTATCTGCAAGGTCTACAGTCGTCCCCTGGTCTAGCAGTAGCTTCAATTCTATGCTCCAAAGCAAGTTTCCTGTAACTCTCGAAGCTTCCTAGTGTGAATATAACCCAGAAATTTCGTCAAAATTCAGAACTTTAGTATCCAAGCCTACTTATCTGCAATGTCTGCCGTCGAACCATGGAGCACAAACCGAGCTAACAGTAGATTGAATCCGATGCAACAAAGCATCTTTACTGTATCTGTTGAAGCTTCCTAGTGAGAATATAACTCTGAAATCTCGGCGCAATTGAGAACTTTAGTCTCCAAGCCTACTTACCTGCGAGGTCTGCAGTCGAACCATGGAGCACATTCTAGTCTACCAATTGCTTGAATCCGATGCACCAAAGCAAGTTTACTGTAATTCACGGAGCTTCCTAGTGAGAATAAAACCCAGAAATGTTGTCGCAATTCAGAACATTAGTCTCCAAGACTACTTATTTGCAAGGTCTGCTGTCGTCCCCCGGTCTACCAGTAGCTTGAATACTATGCAAAAAAGCAAGTTTCGAGTAACTATCGAAGCGTCCTAGTGTGAATATAACCCAGAAATTTGGTCACAATTCAGAACATTAGTTTTTAAGACTACTTATCTGCAAGGTCTGCAGTCGAACCATGGAGCAAAACCTGGTCTACCAGTAGCTTGAATCCGATGCACCAAAGCAAGTTTGCTGTAGCTCTCGAAGCTTCCTAGTGATAATATAACCCAGAAATATTGTCGCAACTCTCAACTTTAGTCTCCAAGACTACCTATCTGCAAGGTCTGCAGTTAAACCATGAAGCACAACCTGGTCTACCAGTAGCTTGAGTCCGATGCAACAAAGCAAGTTTACCGTAACTCTCGAAGCTTCCTATTGAGAATATAACTCAGAAATTTCGTCGCAATTCAGAACTTTATTCTCCAATACTACATAACTGCAAGGTTTGGAGTCGAATCATGGAGTACAACCTGGGCTGGAAGTTGCTTGAATCACATGCACCAAAGCAAGTTTACTGTAATGCTCGAAACTTTCTAGTGAGAATATAACCCAGAAATTTCTTCGCAATTCAGAACTTTATTCTCTAAGACTACTTATCTGAAGGTCTGCTGTCGAACCATGGAGCGCAACCCATCCCTACCAGTAACTTGAATCCGATGAACCAAATCAAAGTTAACTGTAATTCTTGAAGGTTCCTAGTGAGAATATAACGCAGAAATGTCGTCGCAATTCAGAACTAAAGTCTCCAAGACTACTTATCTTTAAGGTCTGCAGTCAAACCATTTAACACAACCTGGTCTCCCAGTAGCTTGAATCTGATGCACCAAAGAAAGTTTACTGTAATTTTCGAAGAATCCTATTGTGAATATAACGACAAAAAATTCGTCGCAATTCAAAACCTTATTTTCTAAGAATACCTATCTGCAAGGTCTGCTGTCGAAACGTGGAGCACAACCTGGTCTCCAAGTAGCTTGAATCCGATGCCACAAACAAATTTTACTATATCCCTCTAAGGTTCCTAGTGAGAATGCAACATGAAAATTTCGTCGCAATTAAGATCTTCAGTCTCCGAGACTCCTTATCTGAAGGTCTGCTGTCGATCCATGGAGCACAACATGGATTACCAGTAACCTGAATCCGATTAACCAAAGCAAATTTTACTGTAATTCTGGAAGCTTCCTAGAGAGAATTTAACCCATAAATTTCGTCGCAATTTGAGAACTTTAATCTCGAAGACTACTTATCTGCAAGGTCTGCATTCGAACCGTAGAGCCCAACCTGCTCCACCAGTAGCTTGAATCCGATGCACCGAAGTAAATTTACTGTAACACTCGAAGCTTCCTAGTGAGAATATAACCCAGAAATATCGTCGCAATTCAGAACTTTAGTCTCCAACACTATTTATCTTGTAGGTCTGCAGTCGAACCACGGTGCACAACCTGGTCTACCAGAAGCTTGAATCCGATGCAATAAAGCAAGTTTACCGTAACTCTCGAAGCTTCCTAGTGATAATATAACCCAGAAATATCGTCGCAACTCTCAACTTTAGTCTCCAAGGCTACTTATCTGCAAGGTCTGCAGTCAAACCATGAAGCACAACCTTGTCTACCAGTAGCTTGAATCCGATGCAACAAACCAAGTTTACCGTAACTCTCGAAGCTTCCTATTGAGAATATAACTAAGAAATTTCGTCGCATTTCAGAACTTTATTCTCCAAGACTACTTAACTGCAAGGTTTGGAGTCTAAACATGGAGCACACCACTTCTTTCAGTTGGTTGAATCCGATGCACGAAAAAAAGTTACTGTAACTCTCGAAGCCTTATAATGAGAATATGACCCAGGAATTTCGTAGCATTTCAGAACTTCAGTCTCCAAGACTACTTACCTGAAGGTCTGCTATCGTACCATGGAGCACAATCTGGTCACCCAGTAGCTTGAATCTGATGCACCAAAGCAAGTTTACTGTAACTACCGAAACATCCTAGTGAGAATATAACACAGATATTTGGTCGCATTTCAGAACATCAATTTCCAAGACTTTTTATCTTCAAGTTCTGCAGTCGAACCATGGAGCATCACCTGGTGTATCAGACGCTTGAATCCGATGAACCAAAGCAAGTTTACTATAATTCTCGAAACTTTCTAGTGACAATATATCCCAGAAATTTCTTCGCAATTCAGAACTTTATTCTCTAAGACTACTTATCTGCAAGGTCTTCAGTCGAATCTTGGAGCACAACCTGGACTACCAGTTGTTTGAATCACATGCACCAAAGCAAGTTTACTGTAACTCCAGCAGCTTCCTAGCGAGAATATAACTCAGAAATTTCGTCGCAATTCACAACATTATTCTCCGAGATTACTTATCTGCAAGGTCTGCAGGTGAACCATGAAGCACAACCTGGTCTACCAGTAGCTTGAATCGGATGCACCAAAGCAAGTTTATTGTAACTCTCGAAGCTTCCTAGTGAGAATATAACCCAGATATTTGGTCGGAATTCAGAGCTTTAGTCTCCAGGACTACTTATCGGCAAGGCCTGCAGGCGAAATAAGGAGTACAACCTGGTCTACCAGGAGCTCGTATCCGATGCACTAAAGCAAGTTTACTGTAACTCCCGCATCTTCCTAGTGAGAATAAGACCTAGAAATTTCGTCCCAATTCAGAACCTTAGTCTCCTAGACTAGTTATCTAAAAGGTCTGCAGTCGGGATATTGAGCATCACCAAGTGGACCAGAAGCTTGAATCCAATGCAACAAAGCAAGTTTACTGTAACTCTCGGAGTTTTCAAGTGAGAATATAACACAGAAATGTCACCGCAATTCAGAACTTTAATCTCCAACACTATTTATTTGCAAGGTCTGCAGTCGAAACATGGAACCAAACGTGGTCTACCAGTAGCTTGAATCCAATGCACCAAAGCAAGTTTACTGTAACTCTCGAAACATCCTAGTGAGTATATAACCCAGTCAATTTCGTATCAATTCCGTACTTTAGTCTCCAAGACTACTTATCTCCAAGGTCTGCAGTCGAACCTTGAAGCACAACCTGGTCGACCAGTAGATTGAATCTGATGCACCAAAGAAGTTTACTTTTACTCTCGAAGCTCCCTAGAGAGAATAGAACTCAGAAATTTCGTCACAGCTCAGAACTTTATTCTCCAAGACTACTTATTAGAAGGTGTGCTGTCGAACCATGGAGCACAACCTGGTCTCCCAGTAGCTTAAAACCGATGAACCAAAGCAAGTTTACTGTAATTTTCGAAGCTTCCTAGTGACAATATAACATAGAAATGTAGTCGCAATTAAGAACTAAAGTCCGCAAGACAACTTATCTGCAAGGTCTGCTGTCAAACAATGGAGCACAACCTCGTTTATCAGTAGCTTCAAACCGAAGCACCAAAGCAAGTTTGCTCTAACTCTCGAGGCTACCTAGTGAAAAAGTAACCCAGAAATATCGTCGCAATTCAGGACTTTAGTCTCTAAGACTACTTATCTGCAAGGTCTGCAGTCGAACCATGCAGCATAACCTGGTGGACCTGTAGCCTAAATCCGATGCACCAAATCAAGTTTACTGCAACTCTCCAAGCTTCCTAGTGAAAATATAACCCAGAAATTTCGTCGCAATTCAGAACTTTAGTCTCCAAGACTACTTATCTGCAAGGTTTGCAGTCGAATCATGGAGTATAACCTTTTCTACCAATTGTTTGAATCCTATGCAAAAAAGCAAGTGTACTGTAACTCCTGAAGCTTCCTAGTGAGAATAAAACTCAGAAATTTCGTCGCAATTCAGAACTTTATTCTCAAAAGCTACTTATCTGCAAGGTCTGCAGTCAAACCATGGAGCACAATCCGGGCTACCAATAGCTTGAATCCGATGCACCAAAGCAAGTTTACTGTAATTCTCGAAGCTTACTTGTTAGAATAAAACCCAGAAATTTCGTCGCAAATCAGAACTTTAGTCAGCAAGACTACTTATCTGAAGGACTGCTGTCGAAATATTGAGCACAACCTTTTCTACGAGTAGCTTAAATCCGATGAATAAAAGCAAGTTTACTGTAATTCTCGAAGCTTCCTAGTGAGAATATAACCCAGAAATTTCGTCGCAATTCAGAACTTTAGTCTCTAAGATTACTTATCTGCAAGGTCTGCAGTCAAACCATGGAGCGCAACCCGTGCTACCAATAGCTTGAATCCGATGCACCAAAGTAACGTTACTGAAACTCTCGAAGCTTCCTAGTGAGAATATAACCCAGAAATTTCGTCACAATTCAGAACTTTAGTCTCCAAGTCTACTTACCTGCGGGGTCTGCAGTCGAACCCTGGAGCACAACCTGTTCTACCAGTAGCTCGAATCCGTTGCCCCAAACCAATTTACTGTAGCTCTCTAAGATACCTAGTGAGAATAAAAATCAGAAATCTCGTGGCAATTCAGAATTTTTTTCTTCAAGACTACTTATCTTTAAGGTTTGCAGTCGAATCATGGAGCATAACTTTTTCTACCAATTGTTTGATTCCTATGCAAAAAGCAGGACTGCTGTCGAAACATCGAGCACAACCTTTTCTACGAGTAGCTTAAATCCGATGAATAAAAGCCAGTTTACTATAACTCTCGAAGCTTCATAATGGGAATATAACCCTGACATTTCGTCGCAATTGAGAACTAAAGTTTCCAAGACTACTTATCTGCAAGGTCTGCTGTCGAACCATGAAGCACCACCTCGTTTACCAGTAGCTTGAAACCTATGCACCAACGCAAGATTACTGTAACTCTCGAAGCATGCTAATGAGAAAGAATATAACACAGGAATATTTTCGCTATTCAGAGCTTTAGTCCCATGGACTATTTATCTGCAAGGCCTGCAGTCGAAATATGGAGTACAACCTGGTCTACCAGTAGCTTGAATCCGATGCACCAAAGCAAGTTTACTGTAACTTTCGAAGCTTCCTAGTAACAATGTATCCCAGGAATTTCGTCGCAATTCTGAACTTGACTCTGCAAGACTAATTCTCTCCAAGTCGAACCATGAAGCATCTTCTGGTGGACCAGTAGCTTGAATCCAACGCACCAAAGCAAGTTTACTGTAACTGTCGAAGCTTCCTAGTGAGAATATAACCCAGAAATTTGGTCGCAATCCAGAACTTTAGTCTCCAGGACAACTTACCTGTAAGGTCTGCAGCCGAAATATGGAATACAACCTGGTCTAATAGAATCCTGAATCCGATGCACCCCCGAAAATTCCTAGTGAGTATATAACCCAGAAATTTCGTCTCAATTCAGAACCTTATTATCCAAGACTAATTATCTTCAAAGTTTGCAGACAAATCATGGAGCACAATCTTTTCTAACAGTTGATTGAATCCGACGCACCAAAGCAAGTTTACTGTAACTCTCGAAGCTTCATAATGAGAACATAACCGAGAAATTTCGTCGCAATTCAGAACTAAAGTCTCCAAGACAACACATCTGCAAGGTCTGCAGTCGAAATAAGGAGACAACCTGGTCTACCAGGAGCTTGAATCCGATGCACCAAAGCAAGTTTACTGTAACTATCGAAGCTTTATAGAGAGAATAAAATTTGGAAATGCGTCGAAATTTCTGGCTTATAGTCTCCAACACTATTTATATGCAAGGTCTGGAGTCGAACCATGGAGCACTACCTGGTCTACCAGTAGCTTGAATCCAATGCACCAAAGCAAGTTTACTGTAACTCTCGAAACGACCTAGTGAGTACATAACCCAGAACTTTCGTCGCAATTCCGAACTTTAGTCTCCAAGACTACTTATCTGCTAGGTCTGCAGTCGAACCATGAAGCACAACCTGGTCTAACAGTAGCTTGAAACCGATGAACCAAAGCAAATTTACTGTAATTTTCGAAGCTTCCTAGTGAGCATATAACCCAGAAATGTCGTCGCAATTAAGAACTAAAGACTGCCAGATTACTTATCTGCAAGGTTTGCTGTCGAACTATGGAGCATAACCTTGTCTACCAGTAGCTTGAAACCTATGCACCAAGGCAAGTCTTCTGTAACTCTCGACTCTTCCTAGCGAGAATATACCCAGAAATGTCGTCGCTATTCAGAATTTTAGTCTCCAACACTATTTATCTGCAAGGTCTGCAGTCGAACCATGGAGCACTACCTGGTCTACCAGTAGCTTGATTCCAATGCACAGAAGCAAGTTTACTGTAACTTCAGAAACTTCCTAGTGAGATTATAATCCAGAAATTTCGTCGCAATTTAGAACTTTAGTTTCCAAGACTACTTATCTAAAGGTCTGCAGTCGGACCATTGAACATCACCCGGTGGACCAGAAGCTTGAATCCAATGCAACAAAGCAAGTGTTCTGTAACTCTCGAGGCTTCCTAGTGAGAATATAACCCAGATATGTAACCGCAATTCAGAACTTCAATCTCCAACACTATTTATCTCCAAGGTCTGCAGTCGAACCATGGAGCACAACCTGGTCTACCAGTACCTTGAATCCAATGCACAGAAGCAAGTTTACTGTAACTCTCGAAACTTCCTAGTGAGAATATAACTCATAAATTTCGTCACAAGTCAGAACTTTATTCTCCAAGACTACTTATCTGCAAGGTCTGCAGTCGAATCATAGAGCACAACCTTTTCCACCGGTTGCTAGTATCCGATGCACCAAAGCAAGTTTACTGTAACTCTTGAAGCTTCATAATGACAATATAACCCAGAAACTTCGTCGCAATTCAGAACTAAAGTCTCCAAGACTACTTATCAGCAAGGTCTGCAGTCGAACCATGGAGCATCACCTGGTGTACCACTAGCTTGAATCCGATGCAACAAAGCAAGTTTACTGTAACTCCCGTGGGTTCCTAGTGAGAACAAAACCCAGAAATTTCGTCGCATTTCAGAACTTTAGTCTCCAAGACTACTTATCTGCAAGGTGGGAACTGGAAATAAGGAGTAGAACCTTGTCAATCACTAGCTTGAATCCGATGCACCAAAGCAAGTTTACTGTAACTCTCGTAGCTTCCTAGTGAGAATATAACCCAGAAATTTCGTCGCAATTCAGAAGTTTAGTCTGCAGGACTACTTCTCTCCAAGATCTGCAGTCGAATCATTTAGCATCATGTGGTGGACCAGTAGCTTGAATCCAATGCACCAAAGAGAGTTTACTGTATCTCTCGAAGCTTCCTAGTGAGAATATAACCAAGAAAATTCGTGACAATTCTGAACTTTAGTCTCCAAGGCTACTTATCTGCACGGTCTGCAGTCGAACTATGGAGCGTCACCTGGTGGACCAGTAGCCTGAATCCGATGAACCAAAGCAAGTTTACTGCAGCTCTTGAAGCTTCCTAGTGAGAATACAACCCAGAAATTTCGTCGCAATTCAGAACTTTCGTCTGCAACACTATTTATCTGTAATGTCTGCAGTCGAACAGTGGAGCACAACCTGGTCTACCAGAAAGCTTGAATCCGAGGAACCAAAGCAAGTCGAAGCTTCTTAGTGAGAATATGACATAGAAATTTCCCTGAAATTCAGAACTTTAGTCTAGAAGACTACTTATCTGCAAAGTCTGAAGTCAAACCATGGAGCACAACCTGGTGTATCAGTAGCTTGAATCCGTTGCACCAAAGGAAGTTTACTGTAACTCTCGAAGCTTCCTATTGAGCATATAATCCAGAAATTTCGTCGCAATTCAGAACTTTAGTCTCCAAGACTACTTCTCTCCAAGGTCTGTTGTCGAACCATGGAGTACAACCTGGTCTACCAGAAGCTTGAATCCGACGAAACAAAGCAATTTTACTGTAACTCCTGAAGCTTCCTAGTGAGAATATAACCCAGATATTACGTCGCAATTAAGAACTTTACTCTCGAAGACTACTTCTCTCCAAGGTTTGCTGTCGAATCATGGAGCATCACCTGGTGGACCAGTAGCATGAATCCAACGCACCAAAGCCGGTTTACTGTAACTCTCGAAGATTCCTAGTGAGAATATAACCTAGATATTTCGTCGCAATAAAGAACTTTACTCTCGAAGACTTCTTCTCTCCAAGGTCTGCAGTCGATCCATGGAGCATCACCTGGTGGACCAGTAGCTTGAATCCAACGCCCCAAACCCGGTTTCCTGTAACTCTCGAAGCTTCCTAGTGAGAATATAACAAAGATATTTCGTCGCAATTCATAACTTTAGTCTCCAAGACTACTTATCTAAATGTCTGTTGTTGAACCATGACGCACAACCTGGTCTACCAATAGCTCAAATCCGATGCACCAAAGCAAGTTTACTGTAACACTCGAAGCTTCCTAGTGAGAATATAACTCAGAAATTTCGTCACAATTCTGAACTTTATCCTCCAAGACTAACTATCTGCAACGTCTGCAGTCGAACCATGGAGCAGCACCAGGTCTACCAGTAGCTCAAATCCGATGCACCAAAGCAAGTTTACTGTAACACTCGACGCTTCCTAGTGAGAATATAACTCAGAAATTTCGTCACAATTCTTAACTTTATTCTCCAAGACTAACTACACTCCTGGAAATTGAAATAAGAACACCGTGAATTCATTGTCCCAGGAAGGGGAAACCTTATTGACACATTCCTGGGGTCAGATACATCACATGATCACACTGACAGAACCACAGGCACATAGACACAGGCAACAGAGCATGCACAATGTCGGCACTAGTACAGTTTATATCCACCTTTCACAGCAATGCAGGCTGCCATTCTCCCATGGAGACGATCGTAGAGATGCTGGATTTAGTCCTGTGGAACAGCTTGCCATGCCATTTCCACCTGTCGCCTTAGTTGGACCAGCCTTCGTGCTGGACGTGCAGACCGCGTGAGACGACGCTTCATCCAGTCCCAAACATGCTCAATGGGGGACAGATCCGGAGATCTTGCTGGCCTTGGTATTTGACTTACACCTTCTATAGCACGTTGGGTGCCACAGGATACATGCGGACGTGCATTGTCCTGTTGGAACAGCAAGTTCCCTTGCCGGTCTAGGAATGGTAGAACGATGGGTTCGATGACGGTTTGGATGTACCGTGAACTATTCAGTGTCCCCTCGACGATCACCAGAGGTGTAAGGCCAGTGTAGGAGATCGCTCCCAACACCATGATGCCGGGTGTTGGCCCTGTGTGCCTCGGTCGTATGCAGTCCTGATTGTGGCGCTCATCTGCAGGGCGCCAAACACGCATACGACCATCATTGGCACCAAGGCAGAAGCGACTCTCATCGCTGAAGACGACACGTCTCCAATCGTCCCTCCATTCACGCCTATCGCGACACCACTGGAAGTGGGCTGTAGAATGTTGGGGCGTGAGCGGAAGACGGCCTAACGGTGTGCGGGACCGTAGCCCAGCTTCATGGAGACGGTTGCGAATGGTCCTCGCCGATACCCCAGGAGCAACAGTGTCCCTAATTTGCTGGGAAGTGGCGGTGCGGTCCCCTACGGCACTGCGTAGGATCCTACGGTCTTGGCGTGCAGCCGTGCGTCGCTGCGGTCCGGTCCCAGATCGTCGGGCACGTGCACCTTCCGCCGACCACTGGCGACAACATCGATGTACTGTGGAGACCTCACGGCCCACATGTTGAGCAATTCGGCGGTACGTCCACCCGGCCTCCCGCATGCCCACTATACGCCCACGCTCAAAGTCCGTCAACTGCACATACGGTTTACGTCCACGCTGTCGCGCCATGCTACCAGTGTTAAAGACTGCGATGGAGCTCCGTATGCCACGGCAAACTGGCTGACACTGACGGCGGCGATGCACAAATGCTGCGCAGCTAGATCCATTCGACGGCCAACACCGCGGTTGCTGGTGTGTCCGCTGTGCCGTGCGTGTGATGATTGCTTGTACAGACTCTCGCAGTGTCCGGAGCAAGTATGGTGGGTCAGACACACCGGTGTCAAAGTGTTCTTTTTTCCATTTCAAGGAGTGTATCTGCAACGTCTGCAGTCCAACCATGGAGCAGCACCTGGTGGACCAGGAGCCGAATCCCATGCACCAAAGTAAGTGTACTGTAACTCCCGAAGCTTCCTAGTGCAAATTTCGTCGCAATTCAGAACTTTACTATCCAAGACTACTTATCTGCAATGTCTGCTGTCGAACCATGGAGTACAACCTGGTCTCCCAGTAATTCAATCCGATGCAGCAAAGCAAGTTAACTGTAATTATCGAAGAATCCTAGTGAGAATATAAGCCAGAAATTTCGTCGCAATTCAGAAGATTATTCTCTAAGACTACTTATCTGCATGGTCTTCAGTCGAATTATGGAGTACAACCTGGTCAACCAGTAGCTTAAATCCGATGCACGAAAACAAGTTTACTGTAACTCTCGAAGCTTACTAGTGAGAAAATAACTTTGAAATTTCGTCACATTCTGAACTTTATTCACCAAGACTACCTATCTGCAAGGTCTGCAGATGGAGCAGCACCTGGTGGACCAGGCGCCTGAATACGGTGTACCAAAGCAAGTTTACTGTAACTACCGAAGCTCCCTGGTGCGAATATAGCCCAGAAATCTCGTCGCAATTCAGAACTTTTGTCTCCAAGACTACTTACCTGCAAGGTCTGCTGCCGAACCATGGAGTACAACCTGGTCTCAGAGTTGCTTGAATCCGATGCACCAAAGCAAGTTTACTGTATCTCACGAAGCTTCATAATGAGAATATAACCCAGAAATTTCGTCGCAATACAGAACTTTAGTCTCCAAGAATACTTACCTGCAAGGTCTGCTGTCAAACCACGGAGTACAACCTGGTCTACCAGTAGCTTGAATCCGATGCACCAAAGCAAGTTTACTGTAATTATCGAAGATTCCTAGTGAGAATAAACCCAGAAATTTCGTCGCAAATCAGAAGATTATTCTCTAAGACTACTTATCTGCATGGTCTTCAGTCGAATCATGGAGCACAACCTGGTCTACCAGTTGCTTGAATCCGAAGCACCAAAACAAGTTTACTGTGCCTCCCGAAGCTTCCTAGTGAGAATATAACTCAGAAATTTCGTCGCTATTGAGAACTATATTCTTCAATACTACTTATCTGCAAGGTCTGCAGTCAATCCATGGAGCACAACCTGGTCTACCAGTAGCTTGAATACGATGCACCAAAGCAAGATTACTGTAACTCTCAAAGCTTCATAATGACAATATAACCCAGAAATTTCGACGCAATTCATAACTTCAGTCTCCAAGATTACTTACCTGAAGATCCGCTGACGAACCATGGAACAGAACGTTGCCTACCAGTAACTTAAATCCGATGAATCAAAGCAAAGTCTACTGTAATTTTCGAAGCTGCCTAGTGAGAATATAACCCATAAATTTCGTCGCAATTCTGAACTTTAGTCTCCAAGGTTACTTATCTGCAAGGTCTGCAGTCGGAACATGGAGCATCACTTATGGGACCAGTTGCCTAAGTCCGATGCACCAAAGCAAGTTTACTGCAACTCTCGAAGCTTCCTAGTGAGAATATAACCCTGAAATGTTATCGCAATTCAGAACTTTAGTCTCCAAGACTACATATCTGCAAGGTCTGCAGTGAAACCATTTAACACAACATGGTCTACCAGTAGCTTGAATTCGATGCAACAAAGCAAGTTTACTGTAATTCACGAAGCTTCCTAGTGAGAATACAACCCAAAAATTTGGTCGCAGTTCAGAGCTTTAGTCTCCAGGACTACTAATCTGCAAAGCCTGCAGTCGAAATATGGAGTACAACCTGGTCTACCAGTAGCTTGAATCTGATGCACCAAAGCAAGTTTACTGTTACTCCCAAAAGTTCCTAGTGACAATATAACCCAGAAATTTCGTCGCAATTCAGAAGTTTAGTCTCCAAGACTACATATCTAAAGGGTTTGCAGTCGGACCATTGAGCAACACCCGGTGGACCACAAGCTTGAAACTGATGCAACAAAGAAAGTTTACTGTAACTCTCGAAGCTTCCTAGAGAGAATATAACCCAGAAATGACACTGTAATTCAAAACTTTAATCTCCAACACAATTCATCTGCAAGGTCTGCAGTCGAACCATGGAACACAACCTGGTCTACCAGTAGCTTAAATACGATGCACGAAAGCAAGTTTACTGTAACTCTCGAAGCTTCCTACTGAGAATGTAACCCAGAAATCTGGTCACAATTCATAACTTTAGTCTCCAGGACTACTTAACTGCAAGGCCTGCAGTCGAAATATGGAGTACAACCTGGTCAACCAGTAGCTTGAATCCAATGCACCAAAGCAAGTTTACTGTAACTCGCGATAGTTCCTAGTGAGTATATAACACAGAAATTTCGTATCAATTCCGAACTTTAGTCTCCAAAACTACTTATCTGCAAGGTCTGCAGTCGAACCATGAAGCACAACCTGGTCTACCATTAGCTTGAATCCGATGCACCAAAGCAAGTTTACTGTAAGTCTCGAGGCTTAGTAGTGAGAATATAACCGAGAAATTTCGTCGCAATTCAGAACTTTAGTCTCACAGACTATTTATCTGCAAGGTCTGCAGTCGAACCATTGAGCATCACCTGGTGGATACGTTGCTAAATCCGATGCACCAAAATAAGTTTCCTGCAACTCTCGTAGCTTCCTAGTTAGAATGTAACCCAGAAATTTCTTAGCAATTCACCACTTTAGTCTCCCAAACTACTTATCTGCATGATGTGCAGTCGAACCATGAAGCACAACCTGGTCAACTAGTAGCTTAAATCTGATGCACCAAAGCAAGATTACTGTAATTCTCGAAGCTTCCTAGTGAGAATATAACAGACAAATTTGGTCGCAATCCAGAGCTTTAGTCTCCAGGACTGCTTATCTGCAATGTCTGCAGTCGAAACATGGAGCATAGACTGGTGGACCAGAAGCTTGAATCAGATGCACCAAACCAAGTTTACTGTAACTCTCGAATCTTCCTAGTGACAATATAACCCAGAAGTTTCGTCGCAATTCTGAACTTCATTCGCTAAGACTACTTTCCTGCAAGGTCAGCAGTCGAACCATGGAGCACAACCTTAGCTCCCATTGCTTGAATACGATGCACCAAAGCAAGTTTACTGTAACTCTCGAAGCTTCCTAGTGAGGATATAACCCAGAAATTTCTTCGGAATTCAGAACATTAGTTTCCAAGACTACTTATCTGCAAGGTCTGCAGTCGAATCATTGAGAATCATATGGTGGACGAGTAGCTAGTATACGATGCACCAAAGGAAGTTTACTGTAACTCTCGAAGCTTCCTAGTGAGAATATAATTCACACATTTCGTGGCAATTAAGAACTTTATCCACCAAGACTACTTATCTGCAAGGTCTGCAGCCGAATCATGGAGCACAACCTGGTCTGAAAGTTGCTTGAATCCGATGCAATAAAGCAAGATTACTGTAACTCTCGAAGCCTCCTAGTGACAATATAACTCAGAAATTTCGTCGCAATTCAGAACTTTATTCATCAAGATTACTTATCTACAAGGTTTGCAGTCGAATCATGGAGCACAACCTTTACAACCAGTTTCTTAACTCTGATGCACCAAAGCAAGTTTATTGTAACTCTCGAAGTTTCATAATGAGAATATTACCCAGAATTTTCGCCGCAACTCAGAACTAAAGTCTCCAAGATTACTTATCTGCAAATTCTGCTGCCGACCATAGTTATCAACCTGGTCAACCAGTAGCTTAAATACGATGCACGAAAGGAAGTTTACTGTTACTATCGGAGCTTCATAGAGAGAATATAACCCAGATATGTCACCGCAATTCAGAACTTTAATCTACAACACAATTTATCTGCAATGTCTGCAGTCGAACCATGGAACGCAACCTGGTCTACCAGTAGCCTAAATCCAATGCACCAAAGCAAGTTTACTGTGACTCTCGTAACTTCCTAGTGAGTATATAACACATAAATTTCGTATCAATTCCGAACTTTAGTCTCCAAGACTAATTATCTGCAAGGTCTGCAGTCGAACCATGAAGCACAACCTGGTCTACAATTAGCTTCAATCCGATGCAACAAGCAAGTTTAATGTAACTCTCGAAGCTTCCTAGAGAGAATATAACTCAGACATTTCGTCGCAGCTCAGAACTTAAGTTCCAAGACTACTTATCAGAAGGTCTGCTGTCGAAGCATTGAGGACAACCAGGTCTACCAGTAGATGAATCCGATGAACCAAAGTAAGTTTACTGTGATTTTCAAAGCTTCCTAGTGACAATATAACCCAGAAATGTCGTCGCAATTAAGAACTAATGTCTGCAAGACTACTTATTTGCAAGGTATGGTGTCGAACCATGGAGCACAACCTCGTTTACCAGTAGCTTGAAACCGATACAACAAAGCAAGTTTACTATAACTCTCGGGGCTTAATAGTGTGAATATAACTCAGAAATTTCGTCGCAATTTAGAATTTTGGTCTCACATACTACTTATCTGCAATGTCTGCAGTCGCACCATGGAGCATCACCTGGTGGATACGTTGCCTAAATCCGATGCACCAAAATAAGTTTCCTGCAACTCTCGAAGCTTCCTAGTGAGAATATAACCCAGAAATTTCTTCGCAATACAGAACTTCAGTCTCCGAAACTACTTATCTGCAAGGTCTGCAGTCAAACAATTTAACACAACTTGGTCTACCAGTAGCTTGAATTCGATGCAAAAAAGCAAGCTTACTGTAACCCTCGAAGCTTCCTAGTGATAATATAACCCAGATATTTCGTCGCAATTAAGAACTTTAGTCTCGAAGACTAGTTCTTTCCAAGATCTGCAGTCGATATATGGAGCATCACCTGGTGGACCAGAAGCTAAAATCCAACGCAACAAACCCGGTTTACTGTAACTCTTGAAGCATCCTAGTAAGAATATAACCCAAACATTTCGTAGTAATTAAGGACTTTTGTCTCCAAGACTACTTATCTGCAAGGTCTGCAGTCGAACCAAAAATCACAACCTGGTCTTACAGTAGCTTAAATCCGATGCACCAAAGAAAGTTTACTGTAACTCTCGAAAGTTCCTAATGAGTATATAACTCAGAAATTTCGTCACAATTCTGAACTTTATTCTCCAAGACTACCTATCTGCAAGGGCTGCAGATGGAGCAGCACCTGGTGGACCACAAGCCTGACTCCGAAGCACCAGAGCAAGTTTACTGTAACTACCGAATCTTCCTAGTGCGAATATAGCCCAGAAATTTCGTCGCAATTCAGAACTTTACTCTCCAAGACTACTTACCTGCATGGTCTGCTGTAGAACCATGGACTACAACATGGTCTCCCAGTAGCTTTAATCCGCTGCACCAAAGCAAATTTACTGTAATTATCGAAGATTCCTAGTTAGAATATAAACCAGAAAATTCGTCGCATTTCAGAACTTTATTCTCTAAGACTAATTACCTGGAAAGTCTTCAGTCGAATCATGGAGCAAAACCTGGTCTACCAGTTCCTTGAATCCGATGAACGTAAGCAACTTTACTGTAACTCCCGAAGCTTCCTACTGAGAACATAACTAAGAAATTTCGTCGCTAATCAGAACTTTATTCTCCAAGACTACTTATCTGCAAGGTCTGCAGTCGAACCATGAAGCACAACCTGGTCTACCAGTAGCTTGAATATGATGAACCAAAGCAAGTTTACTGTAATTCTCGAAACTTCTAAAACCAGAAATGTCGTCGCAATTCAGAATTAAAGCCTCCAAGACTACTTATCTTCTAGGTCTGCTGCGACCATGGAGCACAACCTGGTCTACCAATAGCTTGAATACGATGTACCAAGGCTAGTTTACTGTAACTCTCGAAGCTTCCTAGTGTGAATATAAGCCAGAAAATTGGTCGCAATTCAGAACTTTAGTCTCCAGGACTACTTATCTGTAAGGTCTGCTGTCGAAGTATGGAGTACAACCTGGTCTACCAGTAGCTTGAATCCGATGCACCAGAGAAAGTTTACTGTATCTACTGATACTTCCTAGTGAGAATATTACCTAGAAATTTCGTCGCAATTCAGAAATTTTGTTTCCAAGACTACTTATGTAAAAGGTCAGAAGTCGGACCATTGAGCATCACCAGGTGGACCAGAAGCTTGAATCCAATGCACCAAAGCAAGTTTACAGTAATTCTCGAAGCTTCCTAGTGAGAATATAAAAATTAAATTGCACCGCAATTCAGAACTTTAGTCTCCAACACTATTTATCTGCAAGGTCTGTAGTTGATCCATGGAGCACAACCTGGACTACCAGTAGCTAGAATCCGATGCACGAAAGCAAGTTTTCTGTAACTCTCGAAGCTTCCTAGTGATTACATAAACCAGAAATTTCGTCGCAATTCTGAACTTTAGTCACCAACACTATTTATCTGCAAGGTCTACAGTCGAACCATGGAGCCCAACCTGGTCTCCCAGTAGCTTGAATCCGATGAACCAACGCTAGTTTACTGTAATTCTCGAAGTTCCTAGTGAGAATGTAACCCAACATTTCGTAGCAATTCAGAACTTCAGTCTCCAACACTATTTATCTGCAAGGTCTGCAGTCGAACTATGGAGCGCAACCTGGTCTACCAGAAGCTTGAATACAATGCACCAAACCAAGTTTATTGTAACACACGAAACTTCTTATTCAGAATATGACCAAAAAATTTCGTCGCAATTCAGAACTTTAGTCTAGAAGACTTCTTATCTGCAAGGTCTGCAGTCAAGCCATGGAGCACAACCTGGTCTACCAGTAGCTTGAAACCGATGCACCAAAGCAAGTTTACTGTAGCTCTCGAAGCTTCCAAGTGAGAATATAACCCAGACATTTCGTCGCAATTCAGAACTTTAGTCTCCAAGAATACTTCTCTCCTAGGTCTGCTGTCTAAATATGGAATATAACCTGGTCCACCAGTAACTTGCATCCAATTCTCCAAAGGTAAGTTTAGTGTAACTTCCGAAAACTCCTACTGAGAATATAACCCAGAAATTTCGTCGCAATTCAGAACTCTAGTCTCCAAGACTTTTTATCTGCATGGTCTGCAGTCAGACCATGGTGCATCACATGGTGGACCAGAAGCTTGAATACAATGCACCAAAGCACGTTTATTGTAACTCTCGAAGCTTCCTAGTGAGAATATAACTCACAAATTTCGTCGCAATTCTGAACTTTAATCTCCAAGATTACTTATCTGCAAGGACTGCAGTCGAATCATGGAGCATAACCGGGTCTACCAGTTGCTTGAATCCGATATACAAAAGAAAGTTTACTGTAACTCTCGAAGCTTCCTAGTGAGACTATAAGCCAGAATCTTCGTCGCAATTCAGAACTTTAGTCTCCAAGACTACTTATATATAAGGGCTGCAGGCGAATCATGGAGCACAACCTGGACTACCAGTAGCTTGATTCCGATGCACCAAAGCAAGTTTACTGTACCTCTCGATGCTTCCAAGTAAGAATATAACCCAGACATTTCGTCGCAATTCAGAACTTTAGTGACCAAGACTACTTCTCTCCTAGGTCTTCGGTCTAAATATGGAATACAACCTGGTCTACAAGTTTGGAAGGTAGGAGACGGATACTGGCAGAAGTAAAGCTGTGAGTACCGGGGCGTGAGTCGTGCTTCGGTAGCTCAGATGGTAGAGCACTTGCCCGCGAAAGGCAGAGCTCCCGAGTTCGAGTCTCGGCCGGGCACACAGTTTTAATCTGAGAGGAAGTTTCATATCGGCGAACACTCCGCTGCAGAGTGAACATCTCATTCTGGAAACATCCCCCAGGCTGTGTCTAAGCCATGTCTCCGGAATATCCTTTCTTTCAGGAGTGCTATTTGTGCAAGGTTCGCAGGAGAGCTTCTGTAAAATTTGGAAAGAGAGGAGACGGATACTGGCAGAAGTAAAGCTGTGCGTACCGGGGCGTGTGTCGTGCTTCGGTGGCTCAGATGGTAGAGCACTTGCCCGCGAAAGGCAAAGGTCCCGAGTTCGAGTCTCGGACGGGCACACAGTTTTAATCTGCCAGGTAGTTTCATATCAGCGAACGCTCCGCTGCAGAGTGAAAATCCCATTCTGGTCTACCAGTAACTTGCATCCGATGCTCCAAAGGAAGTTTACTGTAACTCCCGAAACTTATTAGTGAGAATATAACCCAGAAATTTCGTCTCAATTCAGAACTTTGGTCTCCAAGACTACTTATCTCCAAGGTCTGCAGTCGGAACATGGTGCATCACTTGGTGGACCAGAAGCTTGAATCCAATGCACCAAAGCAAGTTTACTGTAACTCTCGAAGCTTCCTAGTGAGAATATAAGCCAGAAATGTCGTCGCAATTCTGAACTTTAGTCTCCAACACTATTTATCTGCAAGGTCTGCAGTCGAACCATGGAGCCCAACCTGGTCTACCAGTAACTTGAATCCGATGAACCAAAGCTAATTAACTAAAGTTCTCGAAGATCCTAGTGAGAATATAACCCAGACAGTTCGTAGCAATTCAGAACTTTTGTCTCCAGCACTATTTATCTGCAAGGTCTGCAGCCGAACCATGGAGCGCAACCTGGTCTATCAGAAGCTTGACTCCGATGCACCAAAGCAAGTTTACTGTAACTCTCGAAGACTCCTAGTGAGAATATAACCCAGAAATTTGGACGCAGTTAAGAAATTTTGTCTCCAAAAACACATAACTGCAAGGTCTGCAGTCGGACCATGGTGCATCACATGGTGGACCGGAAGCTTAAATTAAATGCACCAAAGAATGTTTACTGTAATCCTCGAAGCTTCCTAGTGAGAATATAAACCTGACATTTTGTCGCAATTCAGAACATTAGTCTCCAAGACTACTTCTCTGCAAGGTCTGCAGTCAAACCATGGAACACAACCTGGTCTACTAGTAGCTTGAATCCGATGATGCAAAGCAAGTTTATTGTAACTCTCTAAACTTCCTAGTGAGAATATAAGCCAGAAATTTCGTCGCAATTCAGAACTTTAGTCTACAAGACTACTTCTCTCCAAGGTCTGCAGTCGAACCATGGATCATCAACTGGTGGACCAGTAGCTTGAATCCAACGAACCAAAGCAAGTTTACTGTAACTCTCGAAGCTTCCTAGTGAGAATATAACCCAGAATTTTCGTCGCAAAACAAAACTATTGTCTCCAAGACTACTTATCTGAAGGTCAGCTGTCGAACCATTGAGCACAACCTGTTCTACTAGTAGCTTGAATCCGATGAAGCAAAGCATGCTTTCTGTAATTCTCAAAGCTTCCTAGTGAGAATATAACCCAAAAATTTCGTCGCAATTCTGAACTTTAGTCTCCAGGACTACTTATCTGCAAGTTCTGCAGTCGACATTCGGAGTACAACCTGGTCTCCCAGTAGCTTGAAACCCATGCACCAAAGCAAGTTTACTGTAACTCCCGAAACTTCCTAGTTAGAATATAACCTAGAAATTTCGTCGCAAATCACAATTTTAATCTCCAAGACTACTTATCTGCAAAGTGTGCAGTTGGACCATTGAGCATCAGCTGGTGGACCAGAAGCTTGAATCCAGTGCTCAAAGCCAGTTTACTGTAACTCTCGAAGCTTCCTAGTAACAATATAGCCCAGAAATGTCACCGCAATTCAGAACTTTAGTCTCCAACATTATTTATTTGCAAGGTCTGCAATCGAACCATGAAGCACAACTTGGTCTACCAGTAGCTTGAATACGATGCACCATAGAAGGTTTACTGTAACTCTCGAAGCTTCCTAGTGAGAATATAACAAAGAGATTTTGTCGCAATGCAGAACTAAAGTCTCCAAGTCTATTCAGCTGCAAGGTCTGCAGACGAACCATGAAGCACATCGTGGTCTACCAGTAGATTCAGTCGATGTACCAAAGCAATTTTACTCTAACTCTCAAAGCTTCCTAGTGAGAATATAAGCCAGAAATATCGTCGCAATTCTGAACTTTTGTCTCCATCACTATTTATCTCCAAGGTCTGCAGTCGAACCATGGAGCACAACCTGGTCTGCCAGTTGCTTGAATCCGCTGCACCATAGCACATTTACTATAACTCTCGAGTGGTCCTAGTGAGAATATAACCCAGAAACCTCGTCGCAATTCAAAACTTTTGTCTCAAAGACTACTTACCTGCAAGGACTGCAGTCGAACCATGCTGCATCACCTGGTGGACCAGTAGCATATATCCGATGCACCCAAGCAAGTTTACTGCAACTCTCGAAGCTTCCTAGTTAGAATATAACCCAGAAATTAGGTCGCAACTTAGAACTTTATTCTCCAGGACTACGTATCTGCAAGGTCTGCAGTCGATATATTGAGTACAACATGGTCTACCAGGAGCTTGAATCCGATGCACCAAAGGAAGTTTACTGTAACTCCCGAAACTTCCTAGTGAGAATATAACCCAGAAATGTCGTCGCAATTCAGAACTTTAGTCTCCAATACTACTTATCTGCATGGTCTGCAGTCGAACCATGAAGCACAACCTGGTCTAATAGTAGCTTGAATCCGATGCACCAAAGTAAGTTTACTGCAATTCTCGAAGCTTCCTATTGAGAATATAGCCGAGAAATTTCGTCGCAATGCAAAACTTTAGTCTTTAAGGCTACTTATCTGCAAGGTCTTCAGTCGAAACATGGAGCACAACATGGTCTAATAGTAGCTTGAATCCGATGCACCAAAGGAAGTTTACTGTAACTCTCGAGAGTTCCTAGTGAGAATACAAACCGAAATTTCGTCGCAATTCTGAACTTTAGTCTCCAAGACTACTTATCTGCATGGTCTGCAGTCGAACCATGAAGCACAACCTGGTCTAATAGTAGCTTGAATCCGAAGCACCAAAGTAAGTTTACTGTAACTCTCGAAGCTCCCTAGTGAGAATATAAGGGTGATTTTGGTCGCAATTCCGAACTTTAGTCTCCAACACTATTTATCTGCAAGGTCTGCAGTCGAACCATGAAGCACTACCTGGTCTACCAGTAGCTTGAATCCAATGCACTACACCACGTTTACTGTAACTCCCGAAGCTTCCTAGTTAGAATATAATTCAGAAATTTCGTCGCAATTCCGACCTTTAGTCTCCAAGACAACTTATGTGCAAGGTCTGCAGTCGAACCAAGGAGCAAAACCTGGTCTACCAGTGTCTTGAAACCGATGCACCAAAGCAAGTTTACTGTAACTCTAGAAGCTTCCTAGTGAGAATATAACGCAGAAAATTCGTCGCAATTCTGAACTTTAGCTCCAAGACTACGTGTCAGCATGGTCTGAGGTCGAAACATGGAGCACAACCTGGTCTGAAAGTTGCTTGAATCCGATGCACCAAACCAAGATTACTGTAACTCTCGAAGCTTCCTAGTGAGAACATAACGCAGAAATTTCGGCTCAATTCGGAATTTTATTCTCCAAGACCACTTCTCTGCAATGTTTGCAGTCGAAAATTGGAGAACAACCTTTTCTACCAGTTGCTAGAATCCGATGCACCAAAGCAAGTTTACTGTAACTCTCGAGAGTTCCTAGTGAGAGTACAACCCGAAATTTCGTCGCAATTCTGAACTTTACTCTCCAAGACTACTTATCTGCATGGTCTGCAGTCGAACCATGAAGCACAACCTGGTCTAATAGTAGCTTGAATCCGATGCACCAAAGTAAGTTTACTGTAACTCTCGAAGCTCCCTAGTGAGAATATAAGGGAGAAATTTGGTCGCAATTCCGAACTTTAGTCTCCAACACCATATATCTGCAAGGTCTGCAGTCGAACCATAAAGCACTAAATGGTCTACCTGTAGCTTGAATCCGATGCACCAAAGCAAGTTTACTGTAACTCAAGAAGCTTCCTAGTGAGAATATAACTCATAAATTTCGTCGCAATACTGAACTTTAATCTCCAAGACTAATTATCTGCAAGGACTGCAGTCGAATCATGGTGCACAACCTGGTCTACCAGTTGCTTGAATCCGATATACCAAAGCAAGTTTACTATAACTCTCCAAGCTTCCTAGTGAGACTATAACCCAGAAACTTCGTCGCAATTCAGAACTTTAGTCTCCAAGTCTACTTATCTGAAGGTCTGCTGTCGCACCATGGAGCCACACCTGGTCTACCAGTAGCATGAATCCGATGAACCAAAGCTAATTTACTATAATTCTCGAAGTTCCTAGTGAGAATATAACCCAGAAATTTCATCGGAATTCAGAACTTTAGTTTCCTAGACTACTTATCTGCAAGTTCTGCAGTCGAATCATGGAGCACAACCTGGTATGAAAGTTGCTTGAATCCGATGCACCAAAGCAAGTTTACTGTAACTCTAGAAGCTTCCTAGTGAGAATATAGCTCAGAAATTTCGTCTCAATTCAGAACTTTATTCTCCAAGACCACTTATCGGCAAGGTTTGCAGTCGAATATTGGAGCACAACCTTTTCTACCAGTTGCTAGAATCCGATGCACCAAAGCAAGTTTACTGTAACTCCCGAAGCTTTCTAGTGAGAAAATAACTCATATATTTCGTCACAATTCAGAACTCTATTGGCCAAGACTATTTATCTGCAAGGTCTGAAGTCGAACCAAGGAGCACAACCTAATCTCCCAGTTGCTTGATTACGATGCATCAAAGCATGTTTACTGTAATTCTCGAAGCTTCCTAGTGAGAATATAACCCAGAAATTTAATCGGAATTTAGAACTTTAGTTTCCTAGACTACTTATCTGCAAGTTCTGCAGTCGAATCATGGAGCACAACCTAGTATGAAAGTTGCTTGAATCCGATGCACCAAAGCAAGTTTACTATAACTCTCGAAGCTACCTAGTGAGAATATAACTCAGAAATTTCGTCGGAATTCAGAAATTTATTTTCCAAGACCTCTTATCTGCAAGGTCTGCAGTCGAATCATGGAGCACAACCTGGTCTGAAAGTTGCTTGAATCCGATGTACCAAAGAAAGTTTACTGTAACACTCGAAGCTTCCTAGTGAGAATATAACTCAGAAATTTCGTCTCAATTCAGAACTTTATTCTCCAAGACCACTTATCTGCAAGGTTTGCCGTATAATATTTTAGCTCAACCTTTTCTACCAGATGCTAGATTCCGATGCTCCAAAGCAAGTTTACTGTAACTCTTGAACCTTCATAATGAGAATATAACCCAGAAACTTCGTCGCAGTTTCAGAACTAAAGTCTCCAAGACTACTTATCTGCAATGTCTGCAGTCGAACCAGGGAGCACAACCACGTCTACCAGTAGCTTGTATCCGATGCACCAAAGGAAGTTTACTGTAACTCTTGAAACTTCCTAGTAAGTGTATAACCCAGAAATTTCGTCGCAATTCCGAACTTTACACTCCAAGATTACTTATTAGAAGGTCTTCTGTCGAATCATGGAGCACAACATTGTCTACCAGTAGTCTAAATCCGATGCACCAAAGCAAGTTTCCTGTAACTCTCGAAGCTTCCAAGTGACTATATAACCCAGAAATTTCGTCGCAGTTCGGAACTTTAGTCTCCAAGAATACTTATCTGCAAGGTCTGCAGTCGACCCATGGAGCAGAAACTGGTCTACCAATACCTTGAAACCGATGCACCAAAGCAAGTTTACTGTAACTCTCGAAGCTCCCTAGTGAGAATATAACCCAGAAATTTCGTCGCAGTTCCTAACTTAAGTCTCCAAGAATACTTATCTGCAAGGTCTGCAGTCGTCCCATGGAGCAGAACCTGGTCTACCAGTAGCTTCAATTCGATGCACCAAAGAAAGTGTACTGTAACTCTCCAATCTTCCTAGTGAGAATACAACTCATTAATATCGTAGCAAATCTGAACTGTAATCTGCAAGGCTTCTTATCTGCAAGGACTGCAGTCGAATCATGGAGCACAACCTGGTCTACCAGTTGCTTGAATCCGATATCCAAAAGCATGTTTACTATAAGTCTCCATGCCTACTAGTGAGTCTATAACCCAGAAACATCGTCGCAATTCAGAACTTTAGTCATCAAGATTATTTATCTGAAGGTATGCTGTCGAACCATGGAGCCCAACCTGGTCTACCAGTAGCTTGACTCAGATAAACCAATGCTAGTTTAATTCTTGAAGTTCCTAGTGAGAATATAACCCAGACATTTCGTATTAATTTAGAACTTTAGTCTCCAACAATCCAACACTATTTATCTGCAAGGTCTGCAGTCGAACCATGGAGCGCAACCTGGTCTACCAGAAGCTTGAATCCGATGCATCAAAGCAAGTTTATGTAACACTCGAACTTCTTAGTGAGAATATGACCCAGAAATTTCGTCGCAATTCTGAACTTTAGTCTCCAAGAATACTTCTCTCCTAGGTCTGCTGTCTAAATATGGAATATAACCTGGTCTACCAGTAACTTGCATCCGATGCTCCAAAGGAAGTTTACTGTAACTTCCGAAACTTCCTAGTGAGAACATAAACCAGAAATTTCGTCGCAATTCAGAACTCTAGTCTCCAAGACTTTTTATCTGCATGGTCTGCAGTCGGACCAAGATGCATCACATGGTGGACCAGAAGCTTGAGTACAATGCACCAAAGCATGTTTACTGTAACTCTCGAAGCTTCCTAGTGAGAATATAACCCTCAAAATTCGTCGCATTTCAGAACTTTAGTGTCCAAGACTACTTCTCTCCTAGGTCTGCGGACTAAATATGGAATACTACCTGGTCTACAAGTTTGGAAGGTAGGAAACGGATACTGGCAGATGTAAAGCTGTGAGTACCGGGGCGTGAGTCGTGCTTCGGTAGCTCAGATGGTAGAGCACTTGCTCGCGAAAGGCAAAGGTCCCGAGTTCGAGTTTCGGTCGGGCACACAGTTTTAATCTGCCAGGAAGTTTCATATCAGCGAACACTCCGCTGCAGAGTGAAAATCTCATTCTGGAAACATCCTCCAGGCTGTGTCTAAGCCATGTCTCCGCAATATCCTTTCTTTCAGGAGTGCTAGTTCTGCAAGGTTCGCAGGAGAGATTCTGTAAAGTTTGGAAGGTAGAAGATGGATACTGGCAGAAGTAAAGCTGTGAGTACCGGGGCGTGAGTCGTGCTCGGTAGCTCAGATGGTAGAGCACTTGCCCGCGAAAGGCAAAGGTCCCAAGTTCGAGTCTCGGTCGGGCACACAGCTTTAATCTGCCAGGAAGTTTCATATCAGCGAACACTCCGCTGCAGAGTGAAAATCTCATTCTAACAACATCCCCCAGGCTGTGTCTAAGCCATGTCTCCGCAATATCCTTTCTTTCAGGAGTGCTAGTTCTGCAAGGTTCGCAGGAGAGCTTCTGTAAAGATTGGAAGGTATCAGACCGATACTGGCAGAAGTAAAGCTGTGAGTACCGGGGCGTGAGTCGTGCTTCGGTAGCTCAGATGGTAGAGCACTTGCTCACGAAAGGCAAAGGTCCCGAGTTCGAGTTTCGGTCGGGCACACAGTTTTAATCTGCCAGGAAGTTTCATATCAGCGAACACTCCGCTGCAGAGTGAAAATCTCATTCTGGAAACATCCTCCAGGCTGTGTCTAAGCCATGTCTCCGCAATATCGTTTCTTTCAGGAGTGCTAGTTCTGCAAGGTTCGCAGGAGAGCTTCTGTAAAGTTTGGAATTTAGGAGACGGATACTGGCAGAAGTAAAGCTGTGAGTACCGGGGCGTGAGTCGTGCGTCGGTGGCTCAGATGGTAGAGCACTTGCCCGCTACAGGCAAAGGTACCGAATTCAAGTCTCGGTGGGGCACACAGTTTTAATCTGGCAGGAAGTTTCATATCAGCGAACACTCCGCTGCAGAGTGAAAATCTCATTCTGGAAACATCCCCCAGGCTGTGTCTAAGCCATGTCTCCGCAATATCCTTTCTTTCAGGAGTGCTAGTTCTGCAAGGTTCGCAGGAGAGCTTCTGTAAAGTTTGGAAGGTAGGAGACGGATACTGGCAGAAGTAAAGCTGTGAGTCCCGGCCGTGAGTCGTGCTTCGGTAGCTCAGATGGTAGAGCACTTGCCCGCGAAAGGCAAATGTCCCGAGTTCGAGTCTCGGTCGGGCACACTGTTTTAATCTGCCAGGGAGTTTCATATCAGCGAACACTCCGCTGCAGAGTGAAAATATCATTCTGTTCTACCAGTAACTTGCATCCGATGCTCCAGAGGAAGTTTACTATAACTCCCGAAACTTATTAGTGAGAATATAACCCAGAAATTTCGTCTCAATTCAGAACTTTGGTCTCCAAGACTACTTATCTCCAAGGACTGCAGTCGGAACATGGTGCATCACTTGGTGGACCAGAAGCTTGAATCCAATGCAGCAAAGCAAGTTTAATGTAACTCTCGAAGCTTCCTAGTGAGAATATAAGCCAGAAATTTCGTAGCAATTCTGAACTTTAGTCTCCAACACTATTTATCTGCAAGGTCTGCAGTCGAACCATGGAGCCCAACCTGGTCTACCAGCAACTTGAATCCGATGAACCAAAGCTAATTAACTAAAATTCTCGAAGATCCTAGTGAGAATATAACCCAGACAGTTCGTATCAATTCAGAACTTTAGTCTCCAGCACTATTTATCTGCAAGGTCTGCAGCCGAACCATGGAGCCCAACCTGGTCTACCAGCAACTTGAATCCGATGAACCAAAGCTAATTAACTAAAATTCTCGAAGATCCTAGTGACAATATAACCCAGACAGTTCGTAGCAATTCAGAACTTTAGTCTCCAGCACTATTTATCTGCAAGGTCTGCAGCCGAACCATGGAGCGCAACCTGGTCTACCAGAAGCTTGACTCCGATGCAACAAAGCAAGTTTATTGTAACACTCGCAGCTTCTTAGTGAGAATATGACCCAGAAATTTAGTCGCAATTTAGAACTTTAGTCTCCAAGACAACGTATCTGCAAGGTCTGCAGTCGAACCATGAAGCACAACCTGGTCGACAAGTAGCTTAAATCCGATGCACCAAAGCAAGTTTACTGTAACTCTCGAAGACTCCTAGTGAGAATATAACCCAGACATTTGGACGCAATTAAGAAATTTTGTCTCCAAAAACACTTAACTGCAAGGTCTGCAGTCGGACCATGGTGCATCACATGGTGGACCGGAAGCTTAAATTAAATGCACCAAAAAATGTTTACTATAACCCTCGAAGCTTCCTAGTGAGAATATATCTGACATTTTGTCGCAATTCAAAGCATTAGTCTCCAAGACTGCTTCTCTGCAAGGTCTGCAGTCAAACCATGGAACACAACCTGGTCTACTAGTAGATTGAATCCGATGCAGCAAAGCAAGTTTATTGTAACTCTCTAAACTTCCTAGTGAGAATATAAGCCAGAAATTTCGTCGCAATTCAGAAGTTTAGTCTACAAGACTACTTCTCTCCTAGGTCTGCAGTCGAACCATGGATCATCAACTGGTGGACCAGTAGCTTGAATCCAACGAACCAAAGCAAGTTTACTGTAACTCTCGAAGCTTCCTAGTGAGAATATAACGCAGAATTTTCGTCGCAAATCAGAACTATAGTCTCTAAGGCTACTTATCTGAAGGTCTGCTGTCGAACCATTGAGCACAACCTGGTCTACCAGTAGCTTGAATGCGATGATCCAAAGTTAGCTTACTGTAATTCTCAAAGCTTCCTAGTGAGTATATAACCCAAAAATTTCGTCGCAATTCAGAACTTTAGTCTCCAGGACCACTTATCTGCAAGATCTGCTGTCGACATACGGAGTACAACCTGGTCTCTCAGTAGCTTGAAACCCATTCACCAAAGCAAGTTTACTGTAACCCCCGAAACTACCTAGTTAGAATATAACCTAGAAATTTCGTCGCAAATCACAATTTTAATCTCCAAGACTACTTATCTGCAAGGTGTGCTGTCGGACCATTGAGCATCAGCTGGTGGACCAGAAGCTTGAATCCAGTGCTCAAAGCCAGTTTACTGTAACTCTCGAAGCTTCCTAGTAACAATATAGCCCAGATATGTCACCGCAATTCAGAACTTTAGTCTCCAACATTATTTATTTGCAAGGTCTGCAGTCGAACCATGAAGCACAACTTGGTCTACCAGTAGCTTGAATACGATGCACCATAGAAGGTTTACTGTAACTCTCGAAGCTTCCTAGTTAAAATATAACAAAGAGATTTTGTCGCAATGCAGAACTAAGGTCTCCAAGTCTATTCAGCTGCAAGGTCTGCAGACGAACCATGAAGCACATCTTGGTCTACCAGTAGATTCAGTCCGATGTACCAAAGCAATTTTACTCTAACTCTCGAAGCTTCCTAGTGAGAATATAAGCCAGAAATATCGTCGCAATTCTGAACTTTAGTCTCCATCACTATTTATCTCCAAGGTCTGCAGTCGAACCATGGAGCACAACCCGGTCTGCCAGTTGCTTGAATCCGCTGCACCATAGCACATTTACTGTAACTCTCGAGGGGTCCTAGTGAGAATATAGCCCAGAAATCTCGTCGCAATTCAAAAGCTTTGTCTCAAAGAATACTTATCTGCAAGGACTGCAGACGAACCATGCAGCATCACCTGGTGGACCAGTAGCATATATCCGATGCACCCAAGCAAGTTTACTGCAACTCTCGAAGCTTCCTAGTGAGAATATAACCCAGAAATTAGGTCGCAACATAGAACTTTATCTCCCGGACTACTTATCTGCAAGGTCTGCAGTCGATATACTGAGTACAACATGGTCTACCAGGAGCTTGAATCCGATGCACCGTAGGAAGTTTACTGTAACTCCCGAAACTTCCTAGTGAAAATATAACCCAGATATGTCGTCGCAATTCAGAACCTTAGTCTCCAAGACTACTTATCTGCATGGTCTGCAGTCGAACCATGAAGCACAACCTGGTCTAATAGTAGCTTGAATCCGATGCACCAAAGTAAGATTACTGCAATTCTCGAAGCTTCCTATAAAGAATATAAGCGAGAAATTTCGTCGCAATGCAAAACTTTAGTCTTTAAGGCTACTTATCTGCAAGGTCTTCAGTCGAAACATGGAGCACAACATGGTCTAATAGTAGCTTGAATCCGATGCACCAAAGGATGTTTACTGTAACTCTCGAAGCTCCCTAGTGAGAATATAAGGGTGATTTTGGTCGCAATTCCGAACTTTAGTCTCCAACACTATTTATCTGCAAGGTCTGCAGTCGAACCATGAAGCACAACCTGGTCTAATAGTAGCTTGAATCCAATGCACCAAAGTAAGTTTACTGTAACTCTCGAAGCTCCCTAGTGAGAATATAAGGGTGAAATTTGGTCGCAATTCCGAACTTTAGTCTCCAACACTATTTATCTGCAAGGTCTGCAGTCGATCCATAAAGCACTACCTGGTCTACCAGTAGCTTAAATCCGATGCACCAAAGCAAGTTTACTGTAACTCTAGAAGCTTCCTAGTGAGAATATAACTCATAAATCTCGTCGCAATTCTGAACTTTAATCTCCAAGACTAATTATCGGCAAGGACTGCAGTCGAATCATGGAGCACAACCTGGTCTACCAGTTGCTTGAATTCGATATACCAAAGCAAGTTTACTACAACTCTCCAAGCTTCCTAGTGAGACTATAACCCAGAAACTTCGTCGCAATTCTGAACTTTAGTCTCCTAGACTACTTATCTGAAGGTCTGCTGTCGCACCATGGATCCCAACCTGGTCTACCAGTAGCTTGAATCCGATGAACCAAAGCTAGTTTACTATAATTCTCGAAGTTCCTAGTGAGAATATAACCCAGACATTTCGTAGCAATTCAGAACTTTAGTCTCCAACACTATTTATCTGCAAGGTTTACAGTCGAACCATGGACCACAACCTGGTCTACCAGAAGCTTGAATCCGATGCACCAAAGCAAGTTTATGCAACACTCGAAGCTTCTTAGTGAGAATATGACAGAAATTTTGTCGCATTTCAGTACTTTAGTGTACAAGACTACTTCTCTGCAAGGTCTGAAGTCAAACCATGGACCACAACCTGGTCTATCAGTAGCTTAAATCCGATGCACCAAAGCAAGTTTACTGTAACTATCGAAGCTGCCTAGTTAGAATATAACCCAGAAATTTGGTCGGAAATAAGAACTTTTGTCTCCAAGACTATTTATCTGCAAGGTCTGCAGTCGAACCATGGAGCACAACCTCGTCTATCAGTAGCTTGTATCCGATGCACCAAAGAAAGTTTACTGTAACTATTGAGGGTTCCTAGTGAGAATACAACCCAGAAATTTCGTCGCAATTCTGAACTTTAGTCTACAAGAACACTTATCTGCTTGGTATGCAGTCGTACCATGAAGCACCACCTGGTCTAATAGTAGCTCGAATCCGTTGCACCAAAGTAAGTTTACTGTAACTCTCGAAGCTTCCTAGTGAGAATATAAGCGAGAAATTTCGTCGCAATTCCGAACTTTAGTCTCCAACACTATTTATCTGCAAGGTCTGCAGTCGAACCATGGAGCGCAACCTGGTCTACCAGAAGCTTGAATCCGGTGCACCAAAGCAAGTTTACTGTAACACTCGTAGCTTCTTAGTGAGAATACGACAGAAATTTTGTCCAATTTCAGAACTTTAGTCTAGAAGACTACTTATCTGCAAGGTCTGCAGTCAAATCATGGATTACAACCTGGTGTACCAGTAGCTTGAATCCGATGAACCAAAGTAAGTTTACTGTAGCTCTCGAAGCTTCCAAGTGAGAATATATCCCAGACATTTCGTCGCAATTCAGAACTTTAGTCAGCTACACTATTTATCTGCAAGGTCTCCCGTCGTACCATGGACAAAGCCTGGTCTACCAGTAGCTTTAATCCGATGCACTAAAGCAAGTTTACTGTAACTCTCGAAGCTTTCTAGTGAGAATATAAACCAGAAAATTGTTGGCAATTCTGAACTTTAGTCTCCAAGGCTACTTATCTGCAAGGTCTGCAGACGAACCATAAAGCACAACCTGGTCTAAGTATCTTAAATCCGATGCAACAAAGCAAGTTTACTGTATCTCTCGAAGCTTCCTAGTGAGAATATAAGATAGATATTTCGTCGCAATTCTCATCTTTAGTCTCCAATACTATTTATTGCAAGGTCTGCAGGCGAACGATGGAGCACAACATGGTCTACCAGTACCTTGAATCCAATGCACCAAAGCAAGCTTACTGTAACTCTCGGAACTTCCTAGTGAGAATATAACCCAGAAATTTCGTCGCGATTCCGAACTTAAGTCTCCAAGACCACTTATCGGCAAGGTTTGCAGTCGAATATTGGAGCACAACCTTTTCTCCCAGTTGCTAGAATCCGATGCACCAAAACAAGTTTACTGTAACTCTTGAAGCTTCATAATGAGAATATAACCCAGAAATTTCGTCGCAAGTTCAGAACTAAATTCTCCAAGACCACTTATCTGCCAGGTCTGCAGTCGAACCATGGAGCACAACTTGGTCTACAAGTGTCTTGAAACCGATGAACCAAAGCAAGTTTACTGTAACTCTCGAAGCTTCCTAGTGAGAATATAATCCAGAAAATTCGTCGCAATTCTGAACTTTAGCTCCTAGACTACGTGTCTGCATGTTCTGCAGTCGAAACATGGAGCACAACCTGGTCTGAAAGTTGCTTGAATCCGATGCACCAAAGTAAGTTTACTGTAACTCTCGAAGCTTCCTAATGAGAATATAGCTCAGAAATTTCTTCTCAATTCAGAACTTTATTCTCCAAGACCACTTATCGGCAAGGTTTGCAGTCGGATATTGGAGCTCAATCTTTTCTACCAGTTGCTAGAATCCGATGCACCAAAACAAGTTTACCGTAACTCTTGAAGCTTCATAATGAGAATATATCCCAGAAATTTCATAGCAAGTTCAGAACTAAAGTCTCCAAGACTAATTATCTGCAAGGTCTGCAGTCGAACCATGGAGCACAACCTCGTCTACCAGTAGCTTGTATCCGATGCACCAAAGCACGTTTACTGTAACTCTCGAGGGTTCCTAGTGAGAATACAACCCATAAATTTCGTCGCAATTCTAAACTTTAGTCTACAAGACTACTTATCTGCTTGGTGTGCAGACGTACCATGAAGCACAACCTGGTCTAATAGTAACTTGAATCCGATGCACCAAAGTAAGTTTACTGTAACTCTCGAAGCTTCCTAGTTAGAATATAACCCAGAAATTTGGTCGCAATTAAGAACTTTTGTCTTCAAGACTATTTATCTGCATGGTCTGCAGTCGAACCATGTAGCACAAACTGGACTAATAGTAGCTTGAATCCGATGCACCAAAGTAAGTTTACTGTAATTCTCAAAGCTTCCTATTGAGGTTATAAGCGAGAAATTTCGTCGCAATGCTAAACTAAAGTCTCTAAGGCTACTTATCTGCATGGTCTTCAGTCGAAACATGGAGCACAACATGGTCTACCAGTTGGTTGAATCCGATGCACCAAACCACGTTTACTGTAACTCCCGTAGCTTCTTAGTGAGAATATAATTCAGAAATTTCGTCGCAATTCCGATCTTTAGTCTCCAAGACAACTTATCTGCAAGGTCTGCAGTCGAACCATGGAGCAAAACCTGGTCTACCAGTGTCTTGAAACCGATGCACCAAAGCAAGTTTACTGTAACTCTGGAAGCTTCCTGGTGAGAATATAAGGCCGAAAATTCGTCGCAATTCTGAACTTTAGCTCCAAGACTACGTGTCTGCATGGTCTGCTGTCGAAAAGTGGAGCACAACCTGGTATGAAAATTGCTTGAATCCGATGCACCAAAGTAAGTTTACTGTAACTCTCGAAGCTTCCTAATGAGAATATAGCTCAGAAATTTCGTCTCAATTCAGAACTTTATTCTCCAAGACCACTTATCGGCAAGGTTTGCAGTCGAATATTGGAGCACAACCTTTTCTACCAGTTGCTAGAATCCGATGCAACAAAACAAGTTTACCGTAACTCTTGAAGCTTCATAATGAGAATATATCCCAGAAATTTCATAGCAAGTTCAGAACTAAAGTCTCCAAGACTAATTATCTGCAAGGTCTGCAGTCGAACCATGGAGCACAACCTCGTCTACCAGCAGCTTGTATCCGATGCACCAAAGCAAGTTTACTGTAACTCTCGAGGGTTCCTAGTGAGAATACAACCCAGAAATTTCGTCGCAATTCTGAACTTTAGTCTACAAGACTACTTATCTGCTTGGTGTGCAGACGTACCATGAAGCACAACCTGGTCTAATAGTAACTTGAATCCGATGCACCAAAGTAAGTTTACTGTAACTCTCGAAGTTTCCTAGTTAGAATATAACCCAGAAATTTGGTCGCAATTAAGAACTTTTGTCTTCAAGACTATTTATCTGCATGGTCTGCAGTCGAACAATGTAGCACAAACTGGACTAATAGTAGCTTGAATCCGATGCACCAAAGCAAGTTAACTGCAACTCTCGAAGCTTCCTAGTGAGAATGTAGCTGAGAAATTTCGTCTCAATTTAGAACTTTATTCTCAAAGACATCTTATCGGCTTGGTTTGCAGTCGAATATTGGAGCACAACCTTTTCTACCAGTTGCTAGAATCCGATGCACCAAAACAAGTTTACTGTAACTCTTGAAGCTTCATAATGAGAATATAACCCAGAAATTTCGTCGCAAGTTCAGAACTAAAGTCTCCAAGACTACTTATCGGCAAGGTCTGCAGTCGAACCATGGAGCACAACCTCGTCTACCAGTAGCTTGTATCCGATGCACCAAAGCAAGTTTACTGTAACTCTCGAAGCTACCTAGTGAGAATATAACTCAGAAATTTCGTCGGAATTCAGAAATTTATTTTCCAAGACCTCTTACCTGCAAGGTCTGCAGTCGAATCATGGAGCACAACCTGGTCTGAAAGTTGCTTGAATCCGATGAACCAAAGCAAGTTTACTGTAACACTCGAAGCTTCCTAGTGAGAATATAACTCAGAAATTTCGTCTCAATTCAGAACTTTGTTCTCCAAGACCACTTATTTGCAAGGTTTGCCGTAGAATATTTTGGCTCAAATTTTTCTACCAGTTGCTAGATTCCGATGCTCCAAAGCAAGTTTACTGCACCTCTTGAACCTTCATAATGAGAATATAACCCAGAAATTTCGTCGCAGTTTCAGAACTAAAGTCTCCAAGACTACTTATCTGCAACGTCTGCAGTCGAACCATGGAGCACAACCTCGTCTACCAGTAGCTTGTATCCGATGCACCAAAGGAAGTTTACTGTAACTCTCGGGGGTTCCTAGTGAGAATACAACCCAGAAATTTCGTCGCAATTGTGAACTTTAGTCTCCAAGACTACTTATCTGCATGGTCTGCTGTCGAACCATGGAGCACTACCTGGTCTACCAGTAGCTTGACTGCAATGCACCAAAGGAAGTTTACTGTAACTCTCGAAACTTCCTAGTAAGTATATAACCCAGAAATTTCTTCGCAATTCCGAACTTTAGTCTCCAACACTATTTATCTGCAAGGTCTGCTGTCGAACCATGGAGCACTACCTGGTCTACCAGTAGCTTGACTGCAATGCACCAAAGGAAGTTTACTGTAACTCTCGAAACTTCCTAGTAAGTATATAACCCATAAATTTCGTCGCAATTCCGAACTTTACTCTCCAAGATTACTTATCAGAAGGTCTGCTGTCGAATCATGCACAACATTGTCTAGCAGTAGTCTAAATCCGATGCACCAAAGCAAGTTTACTGTAACTCTCGCAGCTTCCTAGTGAGAATATAACACCGAAAATCCGTCGCAATTGTGAACTTTTGTCTCCAAGACTACGTGTCAGCATGGTCTGCAGTCGAAACATGAAGCACAACCTGGTCTACCAATACCTTGAAACCGATGCACCAAAGCAAGTTTACTGTAACTCTCGAAGCTTCCAAGTGAGAATATAACCAAGAAATTTCGTCGCAGTTCGGAACTTTAGTCTCTAAGAATATTATCTGCAAGGTCTGCAGTCGACCCATGGAGGAGAACCTGGTCTACCAGTAGCTTGAATTAGATGCACCAAAGCAAGTTTACAGTAACTCTCGAAGATTCCTAGTGAGAATATAACCCAGAAATTTCGTCGCAGTTCCGAACTTTAGTCTCCAAGAATATTTATCTGCAAGGTCTGCAGTCGTCCCATGGAGCAGAAGCTGGTCTACCAGTAGCTTGAATTCGATGCACCACAACAAGTTTACTGTAACTCTCGAAGCTTCCTAGTGAGAATATAACTCATTAATTTAGTAGCAATTCTGAACTGTAATCTGCAAGGCTACTTATCTGCAAGGACTGCAGTCGAATCATGGAGCACAACCAGGTCTACCAGTTGCTTGAATCCGATATACCAAAGCATGTTTACTATAAGTCTCCATGCCAACTAGTGAGACTATAAACCAGAAACATCGTCGCAATTCAGAACTTTAGTCTTCAAGACTACTTATCTGAAGGTATGCTGTCGAACCATGGAGCCCAACCTGGTCTACCAGTAGCTTGAATCAGATAAACCAAAGCTAGTTTACTTAAATTCTTGAAGTTCCTAGTGAGAATATAAAACAGACATTTCGTATTAATTTAGAACTTTAGTCTCCAACACTATTTATCTGCAAGGTCTGCAGTCGAACCATGGAGCGCAACCTGGTCTACCAGAAGCTTGAATCCGATGCACCAAAGCAAGTTTATGTAACACTCGAACTTCTTAGTGAGAATATGACCCAGAAATTTCGTCGCAATTCTGAACTTTAGTCTAGAAGACTACTTATCTGCAAGGTGTGCAGTCAAGCCATGGAGCACAACCTGGTCTAGCAGTGGCTTAAATCCGATGCACCAAAGCAAGTTTACTGTAATTCTCGAAGCTTCCTAGTGAGAATATAACCCAGAAATTTGGTCGCAATTAAGAACTTTTGTCTCCATGAATACTTATCTCCAAAGAACTGCAGTCAGGCCATGTTGCACAACCTGGTTTACCAGTAGCTTGAATCCGATGAAACAAAGCAAGTTTACTGTAGCTCTCGAATCTTCCAAGTGAGAATATAACTGACACATTTCGTCCAAATTCAGAACTTTAGTCTCCAATACTACTTCTCTCCTAGGTCTGCGGTCCAAATATGGAATACAACCTGGTCCACCAGTAACTTGCATCCGATGCTCTCAAGCAAGCTTACTGTAACTCCCGTACCTTCCTAGTGAGAATATAAACCAGAAAGTTCGTCGCAATTCCGAACTAGTCTATAAGACTACTTATCTGCAAGGACTGCAGTCGAACCATGGAGCAAAACCTGGTATACCAGTAGCTTGAATCCGATGCACCAAAGCAAGTTTACTGTAACCCTCGAAGCTTCCTAGTGAGAATATAACCCCGAAACTTCATCGCAATTCTGAACTTTAATCTCCAAGACTACTTATCTGCAAGGACTGCAGTCGAATCATGGAGCACAACCGGGTCTACCAATTGCTTGAATCCGATACACCAAAGCAAGTTTACCATAAATCTCCAAGCCTCCTAATGAGACTATAACCCAGAAACTTCGTAGCAATTCAGAACTTTAGTCTCCAAAACTACTTATCTGAAGGTCTGCAGTCGAACCATGGAGCCCAACCTGGTCTATCAGTAGCTTGAATCCGATGAACCAAAGATAGTTTACTATAATTCTCGATGTTCCTAGTGAGAATATAACCCAGACATTTCGTAGCAATTCAGAACTTTAGTCTCCAACACTAGTTATCTTCATGGTCTGCAGTCGAAACATGGAGCGCAAGCTGGTCTACCAGAAGCTTGAATCCGATGCACCAAAGCAAGTATATGTAACACTCGAAGCTTCCTAGTGACAATACGACCAAGAAATTTCGTCGCAATTCAGAACTTTAGTCTAGAAGACTACTTATCTGCAAGGTCTGCAGTCAAAATATGGAGCACAACCTGGTCTACCAGTAGCTTGAATCCGATGAAACAAAGCAAGTTTACTGTTGCTCTCGAAGCTTCCAAGTGAGAATATAACTCAGACATTTCGTTGCAATTCAGAACTTTAGTCTGCTACACTATTTATCTGCAAGGTCTCACGTCGAATCATGGACAAAACCTGGTCTACCAATAGCTTGAATCCGATGCACCAAAGCAAGTTTACTGTATCTCTCGAAGCTGCCTAGTGAGAATATAACTCATAAATTTCGTATCAAATTCTGAACTTTAATCTGCAAAGCTACTTATATGCAAGGACTGCAGTCGAATCATGGAGCACAACCTGGTCTACCAGTTGCTTGAATACGATATACCAAAGCACGTTTACTATAAGTCTCCAAGCTTCCTAGTGAGACTATAACCCAGAAACATCGTCGCAATTCAGATCTTTAGTCTTCAAGACTACTTATCTGAAGGTATGCTGTCGAACCATGGAGCCCAACCTGGTCTACCAGTAGCTTGAATCAGATAAACCAAAGCTAGTTTACTTTAATTCTTGTAGTTCGTTGTGAGAATATAACCCTTCCATTTCGAATTAATTTAGAACTTTTGTCTCCAACACTATTTATCTGCAAGGTCTGCAGTCGAACCATGGAGCGCAACCTGGTCTACCAGAAGCTTGAATCCGATGCACCAAAGCAAGTTTATGTAACACTCGAACTTCTTAGTGAGTATATGACCCAGAAATTTCGTCGGAATTCAGAACTTTAGTCTAGAAGACTACTTATCTGCAAGGTCTGCAGTCAAAATATGGAGCACAACCTGGTCTAGCAGTAGCTTAAATCCGATGCACCAAAGCAAGGTTACTGTAACTCTCGAAGCCTCCTAGTGAGAATATAACCCAGAAATTTGGTTTCAATTAAGATCTTATGTCTCCGAGAATACTTATCTCCAAGTTCGGAAGTCGGACCATGGTGCATCACATGGTGGACCAGAAGCTTAAATAAAATGCACCAAAGAAAGATTACTGAAAACCTCGAAGCTTCCTAGTGAGAATATAACCCAGAAATTTCGTCGCAATTCCGTTCTTAAGTCTCCAAGACTACTTATCTGCAAGGTCTGCAGTCGAATCATGGAGCACAACCGGGTCTACCAGTTGCTTGAATCCGATTTACCAAAGCAAGTTTACTATAACTCTCCGAGCTTCCTAGTGACACTATAACCCAGAAACTTCCTCGCAATTCAGAACTTTAGTCTCCAAGACTACGTATCTGAAGGTCTGCTGTCGAACCATGGAGCCTAATCTGGTATACCTGTAACTTGAATCCGATGAACTATGCTAGTTTACTGTAACTCTCGAAGTTCCTAGTTAGAATATAACCCAGACATTTCATAGCAATTCAGAACTTTAGTCTCCAACACTATTTATCTTCATGGTGTGCAGCCGAAAGATGGAGCGCAACCTGGTCTACCAGAAGCTTGAATCCGTTGCACCAAAGCAAGTATATGTATTACTCGAAGCATCTTAGTGACAATACGACCAAGAAATTTCGTCGCAATTCAGAACTTTAGTCTAGAAGACTACTTATCTGCAAGGTCTGCAGTCAAAATATGGAGCACAACCTGGTCTAGCAGTAGCTTAAATCCGATACACCAAAGCAAGTTTACTGTAACTCTCGAAGTCTCCTAGTAAGAATATAACCCAGAAATTTGGTTTCAATTAAGAACTTATGACTCCGAGAATACTTATCTCCAAGGTCGGAAGTCGGTCCATGGTGCATCACATGGTGAACCAGAAGCTTAAATGAAATGCACCAAAGAAAGATTACTGAAAACCTCGAAGCTTCCTAGTGAGAATATAACCGAGAAATTTCGTCGCAATTTGGAACTTAAGTCTCAAGGCTACTTATCTGCAAGGTCTGCAGTCGAAGCATGGAGCAAAACCTGGTCTACCAGTAGCTAGAATCCGATGACCCAAAGCAAGTTTACTGTAACTCTCGATGGTTCCTTGTGAGAATACAACCCAGAAATTTCGTCGCAGTTCTGAACTTTAGTCTCCAAGACTACTTATCTGCATGGTCTGCAGTGGAACCATGAAGCACAACGTGGTCTAATAGTAGCTTGAATCCGATGCACCAAAGTAAGTTTACTGTAACTCTCGAAGCTTCCTAATGAGAATATAAGAGAGAAATTTGGTCGCAATTCCGAACTTTAGTCTCCAACACTATTTATCTGAAAGGTCTGCAGTCGAACATTGGAGTACTACCTGGTCTCCCAGTAGCTTGAATCCAATGCACCAAAGCAAGTTTACTGTAACTCTCGAAACTTCCTAATGAGAATATAAGCCAGAAAGTTCGTCGCAATTCCGAACTTTAGTCTCCAAGACTACTTATCTGCAAGGTCAGCAGTGGAAAAAAGGAGAATCACCTGGTGCACCAGTAGCTTGTATCCGATTCCCCCAAGCTAATTTACTGTAACTCTCGAAGCATCCTAGTGTGAATTATAACCAAGAAAAATACGTCGCAATTCAGAACTATAGTCTCCAAGACAACATATCTGCAAGTTCTGCTGTCGAACCATGGAGCACAACCTGGTCTACCAGTAGTTTGAATCCGATGCACCAAGACAAGATTACTGTAACACTCGAAGCTACCTAGTGAAAACATAAATCAGAAATTTCGTCGCAATTCGGAACTTTAGTCTCTAAAAATCAGAAATTTTGTCCCAATTCAGTACATTAGTCTACATGACTACTTATCTGCAAAGTCAGCAGTGGAACCATGGAGCATCACCTGGAGGACCAGTAGCTTAAATCTGACGCACCAAAGCAAGTTTACTGCACCTCTCGAAGCTTCCTAGTGAGAATATAATCCAGAAATTTCACCGCAATTCAGTACTTTAGTCTCCAAGCCTACTTATCTGCAAGGTCAGTAGTGAAACCATGGACCATCACCAGTTGGAAAAAAACCATAACTCCGATGCACCAAAGCAAGTTTACTGTAGCTCTAGAAGCTTCCTAGTGAGAATGTAACCCAGAAACCCTCGTTGAAATTCAGTAGTTTAGACTCCAAGCCTATTTATTTCCAAGGTCAGCAGTGGAACCATCGAGCATCACCTGGCGGATTGGTAGCTTAAATCCGATGCACCAAAGTACGTTTATTGTAACTCTCGAGTCTTCCTAGTGAGAAAATAACCCAGAAATTTCCTTGCAATTCAGAACTTTAGTCTCCAATCCTACTTATCTGCAACGTCAGCAGTGGAACCATGGAGCATCACCTGGTTTACCAGTAGGTTAAATCCGATGCAGCAAAGTAAGTTTACTGTAACTCTCGAAGCTTCCTAGTGAGAATATAACCCAGAAATATCGTCGCAATTCCGAACTTTAGTCTCCAAGCCCACTTGTCTGCAAATTCAGAGGTGGAACCATGAAGCATCACACTTTTGTACCAGTAGGTTATATCCGAGGCACCAAAGCAAGGTTGCCGTAACTTTCGAAGCTTCCTAGTGAGAATATAACCCAGACGTATCGTCGCAATTCAGAACTTTAGTCTCCAAGCCAACCTATCTGCAATTTCAGCAGTGGAACAGTGGTGCATGACCTGGTATACCAGTAGATTAAATCCGTAGCACCAAAGCAAGTTAACTGTAAATCTCGAAGCTTCCTAGTGTGCATGTATCCCAGAAATTTCGTCCCAATTCAGAACTTTAGTCCCAAAGTCTACTTATCTGCTAGGTCATCAGTGGATCCATGCAGCATCCCCTGGTGGAACAGTAACTTGAATCCGATACACTAAAGGACGTTTACTGTAACTCTAGAAGCTTCCTAGTTATAATATAACCCAGAAATTTCGTCGCAATTCAGAACTTTAGTCTCCAAGCCTACATATCTGCAAGGTCAGCAGTGGAACCATGGAGCATCACCTGGTGGACCAGTAGCTTAAATCCGGTGCACCAAAGCAAATGTACTGTAACTCTCGAGGCTCTCTAGTGGGAATGTGACCCAGAAGCGTCGTCGCAATTCAGAACTTAAGACTCTAACCCTACTTATCTGCAATGTCAGCAGAGGAACCACGGAGCATCACCTGCTGGACCAGTTGCATAAATCCAATGCATCAAAGCAAGTTTATTGTAACTCTCGAAGCTTATTAATGAGAATAGATTCCAAAAATTCGTCACAATTCAGAACATTAGTCTCCAAGCCTACATATCTGCAAGGTCAGCAGTGGAACCATGGAGCATCACCTGGTGGACCAGTAGCTTAAATCCGGTGCACCAAAGCAAATGTACTGTAACTCTCGAGGCTCTCTAGTGGGAATGTGACCCAGAAGCGTCGTCGCAATTCAGAACTTAAGACTCTAACCCTACTTATCTGCAATGTCAGCAGAGGAACCACGGAGCATCACCTGCTGGACCAGTTGCATAAATCCAATGCATCAAAGCAAGTTTATTGTAACTCTCGAAGCTTATTAATGAGAATAGATTCCAAAAATTCGTCACAATTCAGAACATTAGTCTCCAAGCCTACTTATCTGCAACGTCAGCAGTGGAACCATGGAGCATCACTTGGTGGACCAGTAGGTTAAATCCGATGAACCAAAGTAAGTTTACTGTAACTATCGAAGCTTCCTAGTGAAAATATAACAAAGAAATATCGTCGCAATTCCGAACTTTAGACTCCAAGCCCACTTATCTGCAATGTCAGAAGTGGAACCATGAAGCATCACCCTTGTGTACCAGTAGCTTACATCCAAGGCATCAAAGGAAGGTTGCCGTAACTTTCGAAGCTTCCTAGTGAGAATGTAATCCAGAAATAGCAACGCAATTCAGAACATTAGTTTCCAAGCCTACTTATCTGCAAGGTCAGCAGTGGAACCATGGAGCATCACCTGTTGGATCGGTAGCTTAAATCCAATGCACCAAAGTAATTTTATTGTAACTCTCGAGTCTTTCTAGTGAGAATACAACCCAGAACTTTCGTCCCAATTCAAAATTTTAGTCTCCAAGCCAACGTGTCTGGAAGGTCAGCAGTGGAACCATGGAGCATCACCTGGTGGACCAGTAGGTTAAATCCGATGCGCCAAAGTAAGTTTACTGTAACTTTCGAAGCTTCCTAGTGAGAATATAGCCCAGAAATATCGTCGCAATTCCGAACTTTAGTCTCCAAGCCCACTTATCTGCATTTTCAGAAGTGGAACCATGAAGCACCACACTTGTGTACCAGTAGATTAAATCCGAGGCATCAAAGCAAGGTTGCCGTAAATTTCGAAGCTTCCTAGTGAGAATATAACCCAGACATATCGTCGCAATTCAGAACTTTAGTCTCCAAGCCTACGTATCTGCAATTACAGCAGTGGAACAATGGAGCATCACCTGGTGGACCAGTAGATTAAATACGTAGCACCAAAGCAAGTTAACTGTAAATCTCGAAGCTTCCTAGTGTGCATGTAACCCAGAAATTTCGTCGACATTCAGAAGTTTAGACTCCAAGCCTACTTATCTGCAAGGTCAGCAGTGGAACCAAGAAGCATCATCTGGTGGACCAGTGTCCTAAATGCCATGCACCAAAGCAAGTTTTCTGTAACTCTCGAAGCTTCCTAGTGAGAATGTAACCCAGAAATGTCGTCGCACTTCAGAACTATATTCTCCAAATCTACTTATCAGCAAGGTCAGCAGTGGAACCATGGAGTATCACCTGTTGGAAAAGTAGCTTAAATATGATGCACCAAAGCAACTGTACTGTAACTCTCGAAGCTTCCTAGTGAGAATGTAACCCAGAAATATCGTCGCAATTTAGAACTATAGTCTCGAAACCTACTTAACTACAAGGTCAGCAGTGCTACCATGGAGCATTACCTGGTGGACCAGTAGGTTGTATCCCATGCACCAAAGTATATGTACTGTAAATCTCAAAAGCTTCCTAGTGAGAATGTAACCCAGAAGTTTCGTCGCTAGTCATAACTTTAGTCTCCAAGCCTACTTATCTGCAAGGACAGCAGAGGAACCATGGATCATCAGCTGGTGGACCAGTAGCTTAAATCCGACGCACCAAAGCAAGTTTACAGTAACTCTCGAAGCTTCCTAGTGAGTATATATTCCGAAATATTTCATCGCATTTCCGAACTTTAGTCTTCAAACCTACTTATCTGCATGGTCAGCAGTAGAACCATGGAGCATCACCTGTTGGAAAGGTAGCTTAAAAATGATGCACCCAAGCAAGATTACTGTAACTCTCAAAGCTTACTGGTGAGGATATAATCCATAAATTTCATCGTAATTCAAAACTTTAGTCTCCATGCCTACTTATCTCAAATTTTCGATGTGTGATCATGGAGCATCACCTGGTTTACCAGTAGCTTGAATCCTATGCACAATATCAAGTTTACTGTAACTCTCGATGCTTCCTAATGTGAATGTAACCCAGACATTTCGTTTCCATTCCGAACTTTAGCCTCCAAGCCTACGTATCTGCAAGGTCAGCAGTGGAAGCATGGAGCATCACCTGGTGGACCAGTAGCTTAAATCCGAAGCACCAAAGAAAGTTTACTGTAACTCTCGAAGTGTCCTAGTGAGAATGTAACCCAGAAATATCGTTGCAACACAGAACTTTAGTCTCCAATCCCACTTATCTGCAAGTTCAGCAGAGGAACCATGGAGCATCACCTGGTGGACCAGTATTTTGAATCCGATGCACTAAATTAAGTTTACTGTAACTCTCGATGCTTCCTAATCAGAATGTAACACACACATTTCGTGGCAATGCAAAACTTTAGTCTCCAAACCTACGTATCTGCAAGGTCAGCAGTGGGACCATGGAGCATCACCTGGATGACCAGTTGGTTTAAGGCGATGCACCAAAGCCAGTGTACTGTATCTCTCGAAGCTTCCTAGTTAGAATGAAACAAAGAAATTTCGTCACAGTTCAGAAATTTTGTCTCCAAAACTACTTGTATGCAAGAACAGCAGAGGAACCATGGAGCATCACCTAGTGGATCAGTAGCTTAAATCCGAATTACCCAAGCAAGTTAACTGTAACTCTCGAAGATTCCTAGTGAGAATGTATCCCAGAAATTTCGTCGCAATTCAGAACTATAGTCTCCAATCCTACTTATCTGCAAGATCAGCAGAGGAACAATGGAGCATCACCTGCTGGACCAGTTGCATAAATCCGATGCATCACGGCAAGTATACTGTAATTCTCGACGCTACCTAGTGAGAATAGAAACCAAAAATATCGTCGCGATTCACAACATTAGTCTCCAAGTCTACTTATCTGCAACGTCAGCAGCGGAACCATTTAGCATCATCTGGTGGACCAGTGTCCTAAATGCAATACGACAAAGCAAGTTTTCTGTAACTCTCGAAGCTTCCTAGTGAGAATGTAACCCAGAAATTTCGTCGCAATAAAGAACTTTAGTCTCCAAGCCTACTTATCTGAAAGGACAGCAGAGGATCCATGGAGCATCACCTGGTGGACCAGTAGCTTAAATCCGACGCACCAAAGCAAGTTTACTGTAACTCTCGAAGGGTCCTAGTGAGAATATAACACAGAAATTTCATCGCAATTCAGAACTTTAGTCTCCAAGCCTACTTATCTGCAAGGTCAAAAGTGGAACCGTGGTTGCATCACTTGGTGGACAAGTAGGTAAAATGCGATGCGCCAAAGTATATATAGTGAGAATGTACTAGTGAGAATGAAATCCAGAAATTTCGTCGCAATTCAGAACTTTAGTCTCCAACCCTACTTATCTACAAGGTGAGCAGTGCTACCATGGAGCATCACCTGGTGAACCAGTAGCTAAAATCTGACGCACAAAAGCAAGTTTACACTAACTCTCGAAGCTTCCTAGTGAGTATATAACCCGAAAAATTTCATGTCATTTCCGAACTTTAGTCTCCAAGGCTACTTATCTCCAAGGTCAGCAGTGGAACCATGGAGCATCCCCTGGTGGACCAGTTGTTTGAATCCGATTCACCAATGTACGTTTTGTGTAACTCTCGAACCTTCCTATGGAGAATTTAACATAGAAATTTCGTCGCAATTCAGTACTTTAGTCTCCAAGCTTACTTATCTATAAGGTCAGCATTGCAACCAAGGAGCATCACCTGTTGGATAGATAGCTTCATTCCGATGCACCAGAGCAAGTTTACTGTAACTCTCGCATCTTCCTATTGAGAATATAACCCAGAAATTTCACCGCAATTCAGAAACTTAGTCTCCAAGGATACTTATCTGCAATGTCAGCAGAGGAACCATGGAGCATCACCTGGTGGACCTGTAGCAGAAATTCGATGCTATAAAGCACGTTTACAGAAACTCTCGAAGATTACTAGTGAGAAAGTAACCCAGAAATTTAGATGCAATTCTGAACTTTAGTCTCCAAGCCTACTTATTTGCAAGGTCAGCAGTGGAACCATGGAGCATCATCTGGTGGACCAGTATCTTAAGTCCGATGCACCAAAGCAAGTTTAATGTCACTCTAGAAGCTTCCTAGTGAGAATATAACACAGAAATTTCATTGCACTTCAGAACATTAGTTTCCAAGAATACGTATCTGCAAGGGGTAGCAGTGGAACCATGGAGCATCACCTGGTGGACCAGTAGCTTGAATCCGATGCACCAAAGCAGGTTTACTGTAACTCTCGAAGCTTCCTAGTGAGAATACAATACAGAAATTTCGTCGCAATTCAGAACTTTAATCTCCAACACTACTTATCTGCGAGGTCAGCAGTGGAACCATGGAGCATCCCCTGGTGGACCAGTTGTTTGAATCCGATTCACCAATGTACGTTTTGTGTATCTCTCGAACCTTCCTATGGAGAATTTAACATAGAAATTTCGTCGCAATTCAGAAATTTAGTTTCCAACTCTACTTATCTGCAAGGTCAACGGTGGAACCATGGAGCTTCACCTGATGGACCAGTAGATTAACTCCGATGCACCATAGCAAGTGTACTGTAACTCTCGAAGCTTCCTAGTGAGAATGTAACACAGAAATGTCGTCGCAACTCAGATCTTTAGTCTCCAACCCTACTTATCTGCAAGATCAGCAGTGGAACCATGCAGCATAACCTGGTGGACCAGTAGCTTCAATCCGATTCACCAAAGCAAGTTAACTGTAACTCTCAAAGCTTCCTAGTGAGAATGTAACCCAAAAATTTCATCGCAATTCCGAATTCCAGTCCCCAAGCCTACTTATCTGCGAGGTCAGCAATGGAACCATGAAGCATCAACTGGTGGACCAGTAACTTGAATCCGATGCACCAAAGCACGTTTACTGTTACTCTCAAAGCTTCCTAGTAAGAAATTAACCCAGAAACTTATTCGCAATTCAGAACTTTAGTCGCCAAGGCTACTTATCTCCAAGGTCAGCAGAGGAATCATGGAGCATCACCTGGTGGACCAGTAGCTTAAATTCAATGCAAAAAAGCCAGTTTACTGAAGGTCTCGAAGCTTCCTAGTTAGAATGTAACTCAGAAATTTCGTCGCATTTCGGAACTTTAGTCTCCAAGCCCACTTCTTTTCAAGGTCAGAAGTATAACCATGGAGCATCACCTGGTTTACCTGTAGCTTAAATCCGATGCACCAAAAAATGTTTACTGTAACTCAAGGAGCTTCCTAATGAGAATATAACAAAGAAATATCGTCGCAATTCAGAATTTCAGTATCCAAGACTACTCATCTGCAAAGTCAGCAGTGCAACCATGGAGCATCACCTGGTGGACCAGTAGGTTAAATCCGTTGCACCAAAGCAACTGCACAGTAACTGTGGTAGCTTCCTGGTCAGAATGTAATATAGAAGTTTCGTCGCATTTCAGAACCTTAGTCTCCAACCCTACTTATCTGCAAGGTCAGCAGTGGAACCATGGAGCATCACCTGGTGGACCAGTAGCTTGAATCCGATGCACCAAAGTACGTTTACTGTAACTCTCGAAGCTTCCTAGTGAGAATGCAATCCAGAAATTTCGTCGCAATTCAGAACTTTAGTCTCCAACACTACTTATCTGCGAGGTCAGCAATGGAACCATGGAGCTTCACCTGGTGGACCAGTAACTTGATTCCGATGCACCAAAGCATGTTTACTGTAACTCTCGAAGCATCCTAGTAAGAATATAACCCCGAAATTTCGCGGCAATTCAGAACCTTAGTCTCCAAGCCTACTTATCTGCATCGTCAGCAGTGGAACCATTTAGCATCATCTGGTGGACCAGTGTCCTAAATGCAATGAGACAAAGCAAGTTTTCTGTAACTCTCGAAGCTTCCTAGTGAGAATGTAACCCAGAAATTTCGTCGCAATTCAGTACTTTAGTCTCCAAGCCTACTAAACTGCAAGGTCAGTAGTGGAGCCATGGAAAATCATAAGTTGGAAAAAAAGCATAACTCCGATGCACCAAAGCAAGTTTACTGTAGCTCTCGAAGATTTCTAGTGAGAATGTAACCCAGAAATATCGGCGAAATTCAGAATTTTCGACTCCAAGCCTATTTATTTGCAAGGTCAGCAGTGGAACCATGGAGCATCACCTGGTGGATCGGTAGCTTAAATCCGATGCACCAATGTAAGTTTATTGTAACTCTTGAGTTTTCCTAGTGAGAATATAACCCAAAACTTTAGTCGCAATTCAGAACTTTAGTCTCCAAGCCTACTTATCTGGAAGGTCAGCAGTGGAACCATGGAGCTTCACCTGGTGGATCAGTAGGTTAAATCCGACGCACCAAAGCAACTGTACTGTAACTCTCGAAGCTTCCTAGTGAGAATGTAACCCAGGAATTTCGTCGCAATTTAGAACTTTAGTCTCCAACCCTACTTATCTACAAGGTCGGCAGTGCTACCATGGAGCATCACCTGGTGGAAAAGTAGGTTAAATCCGATGCACCAAAGAAAGTTTACTGTAACTCTCGAAGCTTCGTAGTGCGAATATAACACAGAAATATCGTCGCAATTCCGAACTTTAGTCTCCAAGCCAACTTATCTGCAATTTCAGAAGTGGAACCATTAAGCATCACACTTGTGTACCAGTATTTTAAATCCGAGGCATCAAAGCAAGGTTGCCGTAACTTTCGAAGCTTCCTAGTTGGAATATAACCCAGACATATCGTCGCAATTCAGAAATTTAGTCTCCAAGCCTACATATCTGCAAGGTCAGCAGTGGAACCATGGAGCAGCACCTGGTGGACCAGTAGCTTAAATCCGATGCACCAAAGCAAGTTAACTGTAACTCTCGAAGCTTCCTAGTGAGAATGTAACGCAGAAATTTCGTTGCAATTCAGAACTTTAGTCTCCAACCCTACTTATCTACAAGGTGAGCAGTGGTACCATGGAGCATCACCTGGTGAACCAGTAGCTAAAATCTGACGCACAAAAGCAAGTTTACACTAACTCTCGAAGCTTCCTAGTGAGTATATAACCCAAAAAATTTCATGTCATTTCCGAACTTTAGTCTCCAAGCCTACTTATCTGCAAGGTAAGCAGTGGAACCATGGAGCATCACCTGTTGGAAAAGCAGCTTAAATATGATGCACCAAAGCAAGTTTACTGTAGCTCTAGAAGCTTCCTAGTGAGAATCTAACCCAAAAATTTCATCGCAGTTTGAACTTTAGTCTCCAAGCCTACTTACCTGCAACGTCAGCAGTGGAACCATGGAGCATGACCTGTTGGAAAAGTAGCTTAAATATGATGCACCAAAGCAAGTTTACTGTGGCTGTAGTAGCTTCCTAGTGAGAATGTAACCCAGAAACCGCGTCGAAATACAGAAGTTTAGACTCCAAGACTATTTATTTGCAAGGTCAGCATGGAACCATGCAGCATCAACTGGTGGACCAGTAACTTGAATCCCATGCACCAAAGCACGTTTACTGTAACTCTTAAAGCTTAGTAAAGAGAATGTAACCCAGAATTTTCGTCCCAATTCAGATCTTAAGCCTACTTATCTACAATGTCAGCTGCACTACCATTTGGCATCTCCTGGTGCACCAGAAGGTTAAATCCGATGCACCAAAGTAAGTGTACTGTAACTCTCGAAGCTACATAGTTACAATGTAACCCAGATACTTCGTCGCAATTCAGAACTTTAGTCTCCAAGCCTACTTATCTGCAAGGACAGCAGAGGAACCGCGGAGCATCACCTGGTGGACCAGTAGCTGAAAATCGACGCACCAAAGCAAGTTTACAGTAACTCTCGAAGCTTCCTAGTGAGTATATAATCCGAAATAATTCATCGCATTTCCGAACTAAAGTCTCCAAGACTACTTATCTGCAAGGTCAGCAGTTGAACCATGGAGCATCATCTGTTGGAAAAGTAGCTTAAATGTGATGGACCAAAGCAAGTTTACTGTAGCTCTCGAAGCTTCCTAGTGAGATGGTAACCAACAAATTTCGTCGAAATTCAGAACTTTAGTCCCCAATCATATTTATTTGCAAGGACAGCAGTGAAACCATGGAGCATCACCTGGTGAATCGGTAGCTTAAATCCGATGCACCAATGCAAGATTACTGTAACTCTCGAATCATCCTAGTGCGAATATAACCCAGAAATTTCGTCGCAATTCAGTACTTTAGTCTCCAAGCTTACTTATCTATAAGGTCAGCATTGCAACCAAGGAGCATCACCTGTTGGATAGATAGCTTCATTCCGATGCACCAGAGCAAGTTTACTGTAACTCTCGCATCTTCCTATTGAGAATATAACCCAGAAATTTCACCGCAATTCAGAAACTTAGTCTCCAAGGATACTTATCTGCAATGTCAGCAGAGGAACCATGGAGCATCACCTGGTGGACCTGTAGCAGAAATTCGATGCTATAAAGCACGTTTACAGAAACTCTCGAAGATTACTAGTGAGAAAGTAACCCAGAAATTTAGATGCAATTCTGAACTTTAGTCTCCAAGCCTACTTATTTGCAAGGTCAGCAGTGGAACCATGGAGCATCATCTGGTGGACCAGTATCTTAAGTCCGATGCACCAAAGCAAGTTTAATGTCACTCTAGAAGCTTCCTAGTGAGAATATAACACAGAAATTTCATTGCACTTCAGAACATTAGTTTCCAAGAATACGTATCTGCAAGGGGTAGCAGTGGAACCATGGAGCATCACCTGGTGGACCAGTAGCTTGAATCCGATGCACCAAAGCAGGTTTACTGTAACTCTCGAAGCTTCCTAGTGAGAATACAATACAGAAATTTCGTCGCAATTCAGAACTTTAATCTCCAACACTACTTATCTGCGAGGTCAGCAGTGGAACCATGGAGCATCCCCTGGTGGACCAGTTGTTTGAATCCGATTCACCAATGTACGTTTTGTGTATCTCTCGAACCTTCCTATGGAGAATTTAACATAGAAATTTCGTCGCAATTCAGAAATTTAGTTTCCAACTCTACTTATCTGCAAGGTCAACGGTGGAACCATGGAGCTTCACCTGATGGACCAGTAGATTAACTCCGATGCACCATAGCAAGTGTACTGTAACTCTCGAAGCTTCCTAGTGAGAATGTAACACAGAAATGTCGTCGCAATTCAGATCTTTAGTCTCCAACCCTACTTATCTGCAAGATCAGCAGTGGAACCATGCAGCATAACCTGGTGGACCAGTAGCTTCAATCCGATGCACCAAAGCAAGTTAACTGTAACTCTCAAAGCTTCCTAGTGAGAATGTAACCCAAAAATTTCATCGCAATTCCGAATTCCAGTCCCCAAGCCTACTTATCTGCGAGGTCAGCAATGGAACCATGAAGCATCAACTGGTGGACCAGTAACTTGAATCCGATGCACCAAAGCACGTTTACTGTTACTCTCAAAGCTTCCTAGTAAGAAATTAACCCAGAAACTTATTCGCAATTCAGAACATTAGTCGCCAAGGCTACTTATCTCCAAGGTCAGCAGAGGAATCATGGAGCATCACCTGGTGGACCAGTAGCTTAAATTCAATGCAAAAAAGCCAGTTTACTGAAGGTCTCGAAGCTTCCTAGTTAGAATGTAACTCAGAAATTTCGTCGCATTTCGGAACTTTAGTCTCCAAGCCCACTTCTTTTCAAGGTCAGAAGTATAACCATGGAGCATCACCTGGTTTACCTGTAGCTTAAATCCGATGCACCAAAAAATGTTTACTGTAACTCAAGGAGCTTCCTAATGAGAATATAAGAAAGAAATATCGTCGCAATTCAGAATTTCAGTATCCAAGACTACTCATCTGCAAAGTCAGCAGTGCAACCATGGAGCATCACCTGGTGGACCAGTAGGTTAAATCCGTTGCACCAAAGCAACTGCACAGTAACTGTGGTAGCTTCCTGGTCAGAATGTAATATAGAAGTTTCGTCGCATTTCAGAACCTTAGTCTCCAACCCTACTTATCTGCAAGGTCAGCAGTGGGACCATGGAGCATCACCTGGTGGACCAGTAGCTTGAATCCGATGCACCAAAGTACGTTTACTGTAACTCTCGAAGCTTCCTAGTGAGAATGCAATCCAGAAATTTCGTCGCAATTCAGAACTTTAGTCTCCAACACTACTTATCAGCGAGGTCAGCAATGGAACCATGGAGCTTCACCTGGTGGACCAGTAACTTGAATCCGATGCACCAAAGCACGTTTACTGTAACTCTCGAAGCATCCTAGTAAGAATCCAAACCCGAAATTTCGTGGCAATTCAGAACCTTAGTCTCCAAGCCTAATTATCTGCAATTTCTGCAGTGAAACCGCAGAGCATCACCTGGTGGACCAGTAGCTTAAACCCGATGCACCAAAGCAAGAGTACTGTAAGTCTCGAAGCTCCTAGTGAGAATGTAAGCCAGAAATTTCGTCACAATTCAGAACTTTAGACTCCAAGCCTACTTATGTGCGAGGTCAGCAGAGGAACCTGCTGGACGAGTTGCATTAATCCGAAACATCAAAGCAAGGTTACTGTAACTCTTGCAGCTTCCTAGTGATAATATAGCCCAGAACTATCGTCGCTATTCAGAACATTAGTCTCCAAGCCTACCTATCTACAAAGTCAGCAGTGCAACCATTTAGCATCTCTTGGTGGACTTGTAGGTTAAATCCGATTCACCAAAGTAAGTCTACTGTAACTCTCGAAGCTTCCTAGTGCGAATGTAAACCAGGAATTTCTTTGCAATTCAGAACTTTAGTCTCCAAGCCTACTTAACTGCAAAGACAGCAGAGGAACCGTGGAGCATCACCTGCTGGACGAGTTGCATTAATCCGATGCACCAAAGCAAGTTTCCTTTAATACTCGAAGCTTACTAGTGAGAATCTAACCAAGAAATTTGGTCGCAATTCAGAACTTTAGTCTTCAAGCCTACTTACCTGCAACCTCAGCAGAGGGACCGTGCAGCATCACCTGGTGGAACAGTGGCCTAAATCCGATGCACCAAAGCAAGTTTACTGTAGCTCTCGAAGCTTCCTAGTGAGAATGTAACTCAGAAATTTCGTCGAAATTCAGAACTTTAGTCTCCAAGCCTATTTATTTGCAAGGTCAGCAGTTGAATCAAGGTGCATCACCTGTTGGAACGGTAGCTTAGTGTTGGAGACTAAATTTCAGAACTGCGGCCAAATTTCTGGGTTACATTCTAATTAGAAAGCTTCGAGAGTTACAGTACACTTGCTTTCCTGCATCGGATTTAAGCTACTGGTCCACCAGGTTGTGCTCCATGGTTCCACTGCTGAAATTGCAGTTTAAAAGGCTTGGAAATTAAAGTTCGGAATTGGTACGAAATTTCTGGGTTGTATTCTCTTTAGGAGGCTTCGAGAGTTACAGTACACTTACTTTGGTGCATCGAATTTAACCTACTGATCCACCAGGTAATCCTCCATGGTTGCACTGCTGTCCTTGCAGATAAGTAGGCTTGGAGACTAAAGTACTGAATAGCGACTATATTTCGGGGTTAAATACTCACTAGGAAGTTTCGAGAGTTATAGTAAACTTGCTTCAATGCATCTGATTAATGCTTTTGGTCCAACACGTGATGCTCCATGGTTCCTCTGCTGATCTTGCAGATACGTAGCATTGGAGACTAAAGCTCTAAATTGCGACGAAATTTCAGGGTGACATTCTCACTAGGATGCATCAATAGTTACAGCAAACTTGCTTTGGTGCATCGAATTTTAGCTACTGGTCCACCAGGTAATGCTCCATGGTTCCACTGCTGATCTTGCAAATAAGTAAGCTTGGAGACTAAAAATCTGAATTGCGACGACATTTCTGGGTTACATTCTCATTAGGAAGCATAGACAGTTGCAGTAAACTTGCTCTGGTGCATCGGATTCAAGCTACTGCTCCACCTGGTGATGCTCCATGTTAGCACTTCTGACCTCGTAGATAAGTAGGCCTGTAGAATAATCTTCTCATTTGCGACGAACTTTCTGGGTCACATCCTCACTAGAAAGCTTCTAGAGTTACATTACAATTGCTTTGATGCATCGGATTTAAGCTACTGTTCCACCAGGTGATGCTCCATGGATCCTCTGCTGACTTTGCCGATAAGTAGGCATGGAGACTAAAGTCCTGAATTGCGACGATTATTCTGGGTTACATTGTCACTAGGAAGCTTCGAGAGTTATAGTACAGTTGCTTTGGTGCATCGGATTTAACGTACTGGTCCAACAGGTGATGCTCCATTGTTAATCTGCTGACCTTGCAGATAAGTAGGCTTGGAGACAAAAGTTCTGAATTGCGACCATATTTCTGGGTTACTTTCTCACTAGGAAGCTTCGAGAGTTACAGTACACTTGCTTTGGTGCATCGGATTTGAAGTACTGGTCCACCTGGTGATGCTCCATTGTTCCTCTGCTGACTTTGCTGATAAGAAGGCTTGGAGAAAAAAAATCTGAATTGCGACGAAATGTCTGGTTTACAGTCTCATTAGGAAGCATCGAGAGTTACAGTAAACTTGCTTTGGTGCATCCGATTCAAGATACTGGTCCACAAGGTTTACCAGTATCTTGAATGAGATGCACCAAAGCAAGTTTACTGTAAGTCTCGAAGCTCCTAGTGAGAATGTAACCCAGAAATTTGGTCGCAATTCAGAACTTTAGTCTCCAAGCCTACTTATCTGCAAGCTCAGAAGAGGAACCGTGGAGCATCAGCTGGTGGAACAGTGGCTTAAATCCGATGCACCAATGCAAGTTTACTGTAACTCTCGAAGCTTCCTAGTGAGAATATTACTAAGAAATTTCGTCGAAATTCAGAAGTTTAACTTCCAAGCCTACTTATCTGCGAGGTCACCAGTGGAACCATGCAGCAATACCTGGTGGACCAGTAGCTTGAATACGATGCACCAAAGCAAGTTTACTGTAATTCTCGAAGCATCCTTGTTAGGATAAGTCCCAGAAATTTCGTCGCAATTCAGTACATTAGTCTCCAAGCCTACTTATCTGCAAGATCAGCAGGGGATCAATGGAGCATCACCTGCTGGTCCAGGTGCATTAATCCGATGCACTAAAGCAAGTTTACGGTAACTCTAGAAGCTGCCATGTGGGAATGTATCCCAGAAATTTCGTCGCAATTCAGATCTTTAGTTGCCAGACTTACTTATCACCAAGGTCTGCAGAGGAACAGTGGAGCATCACCTGGTGGACCTGTATTTTAAATCTGATGCACCAAACCAATAGTACTGTAACTCACGATGCTTCCAGGTGAGAATATAACCAAGGATTTTCGTCGCAATTCAGACCTTTGGTCTCCAATCCTAGTTATTTGCGAGGTCAGCAGTGGAACCATGTAGCATCACCTGGTGGACCAGTAGCTTCAATCTGATGCACCAAAGCAAGCTTACGGTAACTCTTGAAGCTTCCTAATGAGAATGAAACCCAGAAATTTCGTTGCAATTCATATCTTTAGCCTCCAAGCCTACTTGTCAGCAAGGTCTGCAGAGGATCAATGTAGCATCATCTGGTGGACCAGTAGGTTGAGTCCGATGCATTAAAGCAAGTGTACTGTAATTCTCGAAGCTTCCTAGTGAGAATATAGCCCAGATATATCGTCGCAATTCAGAACTATAGTCTCCAAGCCCAGTTATCAGCAAGGTCAGCACTGGAACCATGGAGCATCACCTGGTAGACCAGTCGCTTAAATTCGATACAGCAAAGGAAGTTTACTGTAACCATGAAACACTGGTCTACCAGGTGATGCTCCATGGTTCCACTGCTGACCTTGCAGATAACTAGGCTTGGAGACTATAGTTCTGAATTGCGACGATATATCTCGGCTATATTCTCACTAGGAAGCTTCGAGAATTACAGTACACTTGCTTTAATGCATCGGACTCAACCTACTGGTCCACCAGATGATGCTACATTGTTTCTCTGCAGACCTTGCTGATAAGTAGGCTTGGAGGCTAAAGTTCACAATTGCGACGAAATTTCTGGGTTACATTCTCACTACGAAGCTTCGAGAGTTACAGTAAACCTGCTTTGGTGCATCAGATTGAAGCTACTGGTCCACCAGGTGAAGCTCCAAGTTTCCACGGCTGACCATGCTGATAAGTAGGATTGCAGACTAAAGTTCTGAATTGCGATGAAATTTCTGGGTTATATAATACTAGGATGCTTTGAGTGTTACAGTATACTTCCTTCCTAGTGAGCATGTAACCCAGAAATTTCAGTGCGATTCAGAACTTTAGTCTCCAAGCCTACTTATCTGCAAGGTCTGCAGAGGAACAGTATAGCATCACCTGGTGGACCAGTACGTTAAATCCGATGCACCACAGCAGGTGTACTAAAACTCTCGAAGCTTCCTAGTGAGTATGTAACCAAGAAATTTGATCGCAATTTAAAACTTTAGTCTCCAAGCCTGCTTATCTGCAATGGGAGAAGTGCAACAATGGAGCATCAACTGGTGGACCATTAGGTTATAGCAGAGGCACCAAAGCAAGTTTACTGTAACTTACGAAGCTTCCTAGTGAGAATGTGAACAAGGAATTTCGTGGCAATTCAAAACTTTAGTCTCCAACACTATTTATCTGCAAGGTCAGCAGAGGAACCATTAAGCAGCACCTGGTGCTCCAGTAGCTTAAATCCGATACACAAAAGCAAGATAACTGTAACTCTCGGAGCTTCCTGATGAGAATATAACATACAAATTTCGTGGCAATTCAGAACTTTAGTCACTATGTTTACTTATCTGCAGTTTTAGCAGTGCTACCATGGAGCATCACCTGGTGGACCAGTAGCTTGAATCGGATGCACCAAAGCAAGTTTACTGTAACTCTCGAAGGCTCCTTGTGAGATACAACCAAGAAATTTCGTCGCAATTCAGAACTTTAGTCTCCAAGCCTACTTATCTGCAATTTCAACAGTGGAACCACGGTGCACCACCTGGTGGACCAATAGCTTAAAACCGATGCACCAAAGCAAGTGTACCGTAAATCTCGAAGCTTCCTATTGAGAATGTGAGCAAGAAATTTGGTCGCAATACAGAACTTTAGTCTCCAAGCCTAATTATCAGCAAGGTCAGCAGTGGAAACATGGAGCATCACATAGTGGACCAATAGCTTAAATCAGATGCACCAAAGCAAGCTTACGGTAACTCTCGAAGCTTCCTAATGAGAGTGAAACCCAGAAATTTTGTTGTAATTCAGATCTTTAGCCTCCAAGCCTACTTGTCAGCAAGGTCTGCAGAGGAACAACGTAGCATCACCTGGTGGACCAGTAGCTTGAGTCCGATGCATTAAAGCAAGTGTACTGTAACTCTCGATGCTTCCTAGTGAGTATGTAACCAAGAAATGTGGTCGCAATTCAGAACTGTAGTCTCCAAGCCTACTTATCTGCAAGGGGGGCAGTGCAACAATGGAGCATCACCTGGTTGACCATTAGGTTAAACCAGAGGCACCATAGCAACTGTACTGTAACTTACGAAGCTTCCTAGTGAGAATGTGACCAAGAAATTTCGTGGCAATTCCAAACTTTAGTCTCCAACCCTACTTATCTGCAAGGTCAGCAGAGGAACCATTAAGCATCACCTGGTGGACCAGTAGCTTAAATCCAATACACAAAAGCAAGTTAACTGTAACTCTCGATGCTTCCTGGTGAGAATAAAACATAAAAATTTCGTCGCAATTCAGAACTTTAGTCTTCAAGCCTACTTATCTGCAATTTCAGCAGTGGAACCATGGAGCACCATCTGGTGGACCAGTAGCTTAAATCCGATGCACCAGTGCAAGTTTACGTTAATTCTCGTACCTTCCTAGTGAGAATGAAACAAAAAATTTCGCCGCAATTCAGAACATTAGTCTCCAAGCCTAGGTATTTGCGAGGTCAGCAGTGGAACCATGGAGCATCACCTGGTGGTCCAGTAACTTGAATCCGATGCACGAAAGCAACTTCACTCTAACTCTCAATGCTTCCTAGTGATAATATAACCCAGAAATTTGGTCGCAATTCAGAACTTTAGTCTCCAAGCCTACTTATCTGCAAGCTCCGAAGAGGAACCGTGGAGCATCACCTGGTGGAGCAGTAGCTTAAACGTGATGCTCCAAAGCAAGTTTGCTGTAAGTCTCGAAGCTCCTAGTGAAAATGCAACCTAGAAATTTCGTCGCAATTCAGACGTTTAGTCTCCAAGCCTACTTATCTGCAAGGTCAGCAGAGGAACCTTGGAGCATCACCTGCTGGACCAGTTGCATTAATCCGAAGCATCAAAACAAGGTTACTGTAAGTCTCGAAGCTTCCTAGTGAGAATGTAACCAAGAAATTTCGTAACAATTAAGTACTTTTTGCTCCAAGCCTACTTATCTGCAAGGTCACCAGAGGAACCATTGAGCATCACCCGCTTGACCAGTTGCATCAATCCGATGTACCAAAGAAAGCTTACGGTAACTCTCTAAACATCCTAATGAGAATATAACCTATGAATTTCGTCGCAGTTCAGAGCTTTATTCTCCAAGCCTACTTATCAGCAAGATTAGAAGAGGAACAATGGAGCATCACCTGCTGGTCCAGTATGTTAAATCCGATGCATCAAAGCAAGTGTACTGTAACTCTCGAAGCTTCCTAAGTAGAATGTATTCCAGAAATTTCGTCGCAACTCAGATCTTTAGGGTCCAAATCTACTTACAAGCAAGGTCTGCAAAGAAACAGTGGAGGGTCACCTAGTGTACCAGTAGCTTGAATCCGATGCACCAAAGCAACTTTACTGTAACTCTTGATGCTTCCTAATGAGAATGTAACCCAGAAATTTCGTCGCAATTAGGAACGTTAGTCTCCAAGCCTACGTATCTGCAAGGTCAGCATAAGAACAATGGAGCATTACCTGCTGGACCAGTTACATTAATCCGATGCATCAAATCAAGTTTATGGTAACTCTCGAAGCTCCCTAATGAGAATGTAACCAAGAAATGTCAATGCAATTCATACCTTTAGTCTCCAAGCCTACTTCTCAACAAGATCTGCATCACCTGGATGACCAGTAGGTTAAATCCGATGCACCAAAGCAAGTGTACTGTAACTCTCGAAATTTCCACTTGAGAATATAACAAAGAAATTTCGTCGCAATTGAGAACTTTAGTTTCCATGCCTATTTATCTGCAATTTTAGCAGTGGAACCATGGAGCATCACCTGGTGGACCAGTAGCTTGAATCCGATGCACCAATGCAAGTTTACTGTAAGTCTCGAAGTCTCCTTGTGAGAACACAAACCAGATATTTCGTCACAATTCAGAACTTTAGTCTCCAAGCCCACTTATCCGCAATTTAAGCTGTGGAACAATAGTGCAGCATCTTGTTTACCAGTAGCTTAAATCCGATGCACCAATGCAAATTTACGGTAATTCTCGAACCTTCCTAGTAAGAATGTAACAAAGAAAATTCGTCGCAATTCAGAACTTCAGTCTCCAGGCCTACGTATCTGCGAGGTCTGTAGTCGAACAATGGAGTATCACCTGGTGGTACAGTAACTTGAATCCGATGCAGATTCCTAGTCAGAATGAAACCCAGAACATTCGTCGCAATTTAGAACTTTAGTCTCCATGCCAACTCAACTGCAATTTTAGCAGTGGAACGATGGAGCACAACCTGGAGTACCAGTACCTTGATTCCGATGCACAAAAGCAAGTTTACTGTATCTCTTGAAGTCTCGTAGTGAGAATACAACCCAGAAAGTTCATCCCAATTCAGAACCTTACCCTCCAAGCCTACTTATCTGCAATTTCTGCAGTGGAACATCAGAGCATCACATGGTGACCCAGCAGCTTAAATCCGATGCACTAAACCAAGTTTACTGTAAGTCTCGCAGTTTCGTAGTGAGAATGTAAGCCAGAAATTTCGTCGCAATTCAGTACATTAGTCTCCAAGCTTACTTATCTACAGGGTCAGCAGAGGAACCATGGAGCATCACCTGCTGGACCAGTTGCATTAATCCGATGGACCAAAGCAAGATTACGGTAGCTCTCGAAGCAATCTAATGAGAATAAAACCCAGAAATTTCGTCGCAATTCAGATCTTTAGGCTCCAAGCCTACTTATCAGCAAGGACAGCAGAGGAACATTGGAGCATCACCTGGTGGACGAGTAGCTAGAATCCGATGCACCAAAGCAAATTTACTGTAACTCTCGAAGCTTCCCAGTGAGAATGTAACCCAGAAATTTCATCGCAATTCAGATGTTTAGTTTCCATGCCTACTTATCTGCAATAATAGCAATGGAACCATTTAGCATCACCTGGTGGACCACTAGCTTCAATCCGATGCACCAAAGCCAGATTACTGTAACTCTTGAAACCTTCTAGTGAGATTACAACCCAGAACTTTCGTCGCAATTCAGAACCTTAATCTCCAAGGCTACTAATCTGCAATTTTAGCAGTGGAACAATGGAGCACCACCTGGTGGACCAGTAGCTTAAATCCGTTGCACCAATGCAAGTTTACGGTAATTCTCGAACCTTCCTAGTGAGAATGTAACCCTGAAATTTCGAAAAATTCAGAACTTTAGCCTCCAAGCCTACTTATCTGCGAGGTCAGCTGTGGAACCATGGAGCATCACCTGCTGGACGACTTGCATTAATCCGATGCATCAAAGCAAGTTTACTGTAACTCTCGAAGCTTCCTAGTTAGAATATAACCCAGAAATATCGTCTATATTCAGAACTTTAGTCTCCAGGCCTACTTATCTACAAGGTCAGCAGTGCATCCATGGAGCATTTTCTGGTGGACCAGTAGGTTAAATCCGATGCACCAAAGTAAGTGTACTGTAACTCTCGAAGCCTCCTAGTGAGAATGTTACCAGAAATTTCGTCGCAGTTCAGAACTTTAGTCTCCAAATTACTTATCTGCAAGGTCAACTGAAGAACCGTGGAGCATCACCTGCTGGTCCAGTTGCCTTAATCCGATGCACCAAAGCAACTTTACGGGAATCCTATAAGCTTATTTGTGAGAATGTAACCCAGAAATTTCGTCGCAATTCAGAACTTTAGTCTCCAATCCAAATATCTGCGAGGTCAGCAGTGGAACCATGGAGCATCACCTGGTAAACCAGTAGCTTGAATCCGATGCACCAAAGCAACTTTACTCTAACTCTCGATGCTTCCTAATGAGAATGTAACCCAGAAATTTCGTCGCAATTCAGAACATTAGTTTTCAAGCCTGCTTATCTGCAAAGTCAGTGTTGGAACCATGGAGCATCACCTTGTGACCAGTAGCTTAAATCCGATAAACCAAAGAAAGTTTACTGTAACTCTCGAAGCTTCCTAGTGAGAAGATAACCCAGGAACTTCATCGCAATTCAGAACTTTAGTCTCCAATCCTACTTATTTGCAAAGTCAGGAGTGGAACCAGGGAGCATCACCTGGTGGAACAGTAGCTTAAATCCGATGCACCATAGCAAGTTTACGGCAACTCTCAAAGCTTCCTAATGAGAATGTAACCCAGAAATTTCATCGCAATTCAGATCTTTAGTCTCCAAGCCTACTTATCAGAAAGGTCTGCAGAGGAACAATGGAGCATCACCTGGTTGACCAGTAGGTTAAACCCGATGCATTAAAGCAAGTGTAATGTAACTCTCGAACCTTCCTGGTGAGTATATATTCAAGAAATTTCGTCGCAATTCAGAACTGTAGCTTCCAAGCCTACTTATCTGTAAGGTCAGCAGTGGAAGCATGGAGCATCACCTGGTGGACCAGTAGCTTGAATACGATGCACCAAAGCAAGTTTACTGTAACTCTCGAAGCTTCGTAGTGAGAATGTAACCCAGAAATTTTTATCTCAATTCAGAGCTTTAGTCTCCAAGCTTAGTTATTTGCAAGGTCAGCTGAGGAACCAGCGAGCATCACCTGCATTAATAAAGCTGTGAGTACCGGACTTGAGTCGTGCTTCAGTAGCTCAGTTGGTAGAGCACTTGCACGCGAAAGGCAATGGTCCCGAGTTCGTGTATCGGTTGGCCACCACTTTTAATCCGCCAGAAAGTTTCATATAAGCGCACACTCCGCTGCAGACTGAAAATCTCATTCTGGAAATATCCCCCAGGCTGTGGCTAAGCCATGTCTCCGCAGTATCCTCTCTTTCAGGAGTGCTAGTTCTGCAAGGTTCGCAGAAGAGCTTCTGTAAAGTTTGGAAGATAGGAGACGTATAAGGCAGAAGTAAAGCTGTGAGTACCGGACGTGATTCGTGCTTGGGTAGCTCAGTTGGTAGAGCACTTGCCCGGGAAAGGCAATGGTCCCGAGTTCGAGTCTCGGTGGGGCACACAGGTTTAATCTGCCAGGAAGCATCATATCAGCGCACACTCCGCTGCAGAGTGAAAATCTCATTCTGGAAACATCCTTTAGGCTGTGGCTAAGCCATGTCTTCGCAGTATCCTTTCTTTCAGGAGTGATAGTTCTGCAAGTTTCGCAGAAGAGTTTCTGTAAAGTTTGGAAGGTAGGAGACGAATACTGGCAGTAGTAAAGCTGTGAGTACCGGACGCCAGTCGTGCTTCGGTAGCTCAGTTGGTAGAGCACTTGCCCGCGGATGGCAAAGGTCCCGAGTTCGAGTCTCGGTCGGGCACACACTTTTAATCTCCCAGGAAGTTTCATATAAGCGCACACTCCGCTGCAGAGTGAAATCTCATTCTGGAAACATCCCCCAGGCTGTGGCTAAGCCATGTCTCCGCAGTATCCTTTCTTTCAGGAGTGCTAGTTCTGCAAGGTTCGCAGAAGAGCTTCTATGAAGTTTGGAAGGTAGGCGACGGATACTGGCATAAGTAAAGCTGTGAGTACTGGACGTGAGTCGTGCTTCAGGAGAAATTCGTTGAGGAGCATGTTGGTGTGAGACCATTCCGTCATAATGATGGCAGTGTTAGTAATGTCCAAATCGTGCTTCGGGATACGGAGTAAGAACCGTCAGGGTATTTAATGTGCCACCTGAGTGCCCTAATGATCTGATTGCACGTTGTCTGTCACTGTACGGCGCTGTTTTGTCAGTTACAAATGAAAAATGGTCGAGTGCTTATCGCTACCACGTTAACAGCGGGGTGCGAAGTGTACGTGTAGACTTGGAAAAGCATATACCTTCGTATGTTGCCATTGTCGCTGTCGTGCACAGGTAACTTACATTTGCCAACCCCCTACCTGTTCGATCTGCCATTCAACTGAACATCTGCTGATGAACTGTACACGTCGACGTCCATTTCAACTTCCACGGGAACGTCTTGCAGACGGTATTGAAAAGCTTGTTCCACTATTGAGTGAGGTGGTCGCGGGGTCTGTACCAGCACCCCGACAGCCGAAACAAGAGCGAGCAGAGCAGCGAGCAGCTGCAGCAGCGCTCCCGCAGGAAATTTGCTGACGTCAGTCGCAACCCCGCGTGGGCGACCACGTTGACAGACTGAACCGGCGGTGGCGGGCAGGGCGGCGCGCGCACTGCGCAGCACCCCGACAGCAATGAGCCGTAGTGGCAGCAGAACGAGGAGATGCAGCAATAGCTGCATGACCATCGCGCTGCGACCTTCCCCTCCCTGACCCGTTATTGGTTTTGACATTTCGTTTCGTACTCGAAACATTACCAACGAGTTTGGTTCAAAGCCGGAGAGACGGACGATCCGAAACTCAGAGCTCATTGTCCTCTGAACCATCATGGGTGACACCCAAACCTACAACATTACCACACTTAACGTCAATAGAATTCAAAGTACGGTGCAACTCCGTTCGCTAACAGATTTCTTGTATGGTACCAGCGTTGACATTGCCCTTCTACAGGAGGTAGTCACAGCCTTAGAAGTGCCTGGTTACGTTCTTATTGATACATCAATCTTCAGGATGCTGTTGGCACTGCCATCCTTTTGCGCGACGGTATACCCTTTACGGATGTGCAGCGGCTGCCCAGTGGTCATGGCATTTCTCTTCGAGTCAATGGTGTGCAGATTGTTAACGTGTACGCCCCCTCAGGTAGCACTCATAGGAGAGATCGTTCAAAATTTTATAAAACCGAAGTTCCCATTCTTTTAGCGCTTATCGTGAACATCTCATCCTTGGTGGTGACTTCAGTTGTGTGCTCAGCAACAGAGACCAAACTCCTAACACGCACAGATGTATTGAACTTGAACATTTAATTCATGGCATGCGTCTTCACGATACATGGGAACAACTGCACGGTGAAGAGGTAGCGTACACCTTCGTAACCAGTCATTCTGCCAGTCGGCTGAATAGGATCTATGTGTCCGATGCCCTCCAGCGGCACACTGTGAACTGTGACATAGCTCCTGTCAACATCTCTGACCATTGTGCATATTAGTGTTACCTCAACCTACAACGCCAGCCAATTTACCGCGGTAAGGGCTACTGGAAATTGAATGTCAGCCTTCTGCAGGATGCCCAACTTGAGGAGGAGGTGACCTTAACGTGGCAACAGCTCCAGCGGCACCGACGTCGTTGCGCTAGGGCTCTACAGTGGTGGATTCAGTGTGCTAAGCCTAAATTACGCCGCACCCTCATGAGCTACGCCCGACAAAAAAGCTTTTGGCAGAAACAGACTCTAGAATTTTATTATCACTGTTTGAGAGAACTGTACAGTCGCACTAACAATCCTTCTCGTGACATCGACGTAAGGATCAAACGATACAAAGCGAAAATCACGGCGATACAACGCCGACGAATGCATGGCATCATCGTGCGAGCCCACCCCAAGGACGTTGCCGCCGAAGAACGGGCCTCTCTGTATCACATCCTGAGAACGACGAAACGGTGTAAAGCCATGTTGATTGAAGCCGTCGTTGATGACGCTGAGAATGCCATCACGAAGCAACGTGACATCATCTCGCACGTCTACGACTATTATAGTCAACTTTACAAGAAGCAACTCGTTGATGAACACTCGTGCGAGAATTTTCTTAGGACCTTGAGCTGTCACTTGTCACAACTGGATAATGCAAAGCTGGAATCTGTTTTCACAGAGGACGAAATCTGCCTGGCGGTCCACAGTGCAAAGAAAGGGAAATCACCAGGACCCGATGGTCTCAGTGCTGAGTTTTACCAGCGATACTGGAACCTCCTCGGTCCCACAGTCCTCGATATAGCGCATTAACTCTGGCACCTGGAAGTCATACCGAAGGCATTTACGGAACGTATCATCCTGCCCTTACCGAAAAAAGGGAACAGCAGGAAGGTCGAAAACATGCGACCCATCACACTACTCAATGCCGACTTCAAAATCATCACCAGATCGATTAAGCTAAGAATGCAAACCGTTATGTACAAGCTTTTAGGCAGTTACCAGTACAGTGCAGTGCAAGGCCGGAGTGCAATCTCAGCTGACTGCGATTTGAGGGACATCATCTGTTCGTATGCTGAAACTAAAGGACAGGGCGCTCTGATCTCTCTAGATTTTGAGAAGGGTTATGACCGTGTACGTCATGATTTCCCCTTTCAAAGCATGAAGAAAGTAAGATTTGGACCTCATCTAATAGAATTAATTCGCAAACTTACTACAAACGCCTCTTCACAGATTCTCATTAATGGCCCTATTACAAAAGAAGTTTCCATTGAGCAATCCATCCGCCAAGGATGTCCTCTGTCAATGATTTCGTACGCCACTGCAGTAGGGCCGCTGCTGAGCAACTTGAGCGCATAGCGGGATCGGGCTTAGCGTCGAGTCTGTCACTATCCCATGCACTGCGTATGCTGACGATATATGCGTAACTGTGTCATCATCGCAACAACTTCTGTCAGCAGCAACTCTTCTACAAACATTCACGTTTCTTTCAGGAGCAATACTCAATAGAACTAAAAGCACGGTTTTGCAGATCGGTGGCGGTATAGGAGACATATCCCATGTTACCTGGTACAAGGTAAAGGATTCTCACACAACCCTCGGTATTACTTTTGAGGCCAAACCAGACAAATTCCTGACCAAGAACTGGTCACACATTCCTAATAAATTACGTGCTGCTTTGATGCTTCACTCCGACCGTGACTTGAACATACTACTGAAAGTTAAGACCATCGAGATCGCCATTACGAGCAAGATGAATTATTTGGCGCAAATTCTTCCAATCTCCGACCACCTAGCCAAGAGTATACAACAAGCGTTCTGTTGGTTTATTTTTAGGGGGCATATTTTCAAAGTTCATTTCGATACCTTAACCTTACCTTCGTCCAAAGGTGGCCTTAACCTCATTAAAGTACACAAAAAATATGTCACCCTGCTCCTAAATCGCATCAGGAAGGAGTTTCGTACCCGGAGGACAAGTCTCATCAGAAACCTCATTCAGCGGTGGATGCCTCCTAGCTTTGACCCACCCGTTAATATCGCCGGCATTCCACTTTCTTACCGACATGTGCGACTGTTCTACATGCAAATGAGCTACATTGGACACAACATCGTCGATACCGGAAGCCTGACGAACAGGAAGCTTTATGACATTCTCATGGCAACAAACCACAGGAATCATCTCGAAGAGAAACATCCACATACACATTGGAGTATAATATGTCTGAATGTGCACAACGACATGTTACCATCACGCGTCATAGCCGACTGGTATCTCACAGTCAACGATAAAGTAGCAACGAATGAAAAGCTACATAAAATAGGCCTTCATCCAAAGCCCAACTGTGACGCATGCGGAAGAGTCGATACGCTCATTCATAGGTTGACGTGCGGACATGCAGAAAAAATTACAACATTCGTTCGTCAACGATTGTCAGAGATAGACCGTACGACGCCCAGTGGTGTAGACCTTTTAGAGATCACTCAGCCACAAAAACTGAGGTATCCACGAGCAAAAAACAACGCTAAAACGTGGATCATGGGCCACACAGCATCGTTTATTATGCAGAATAGGCATGCTACTTTCCTAGACTATTATTCTTACATAGAAATTGAACACTTTAAAATAAGCCAACATTGTGACTACGAGGAAGATATTTGGAAATATGCTGAAAATCATAATTAACGGTTAAATCCTTCTAATACAATATTTGGATAGCAGAGGTTGCCAGTTGCCTGTATGTATGAATCCTATTTGCTTCCTGGGACTTTAGTTCTTGCCGGAATTTTAAGATACTATTCAGATGCTCACCAATGCAGAAGGCATTTTTTTTCCTTCCCATTTTCCTCTCAACATTTGCCTTCTCTCGCAGAGCAGCGGCGCAACTTTCCTTTCGACAATGAAGTGATAGTCTTTTGTGCACCTCAGGAAGACATTTCCTCTCTTTTCTTATATTGCGCACCGGCAGCCTACAACTGATATATACTATGTTCATTCTATTCTCACTACAAATCGGAGCACATGTTTATTTTCCTTTCCTTAAAAAAATTAAAAAAATTAAATAAAAAAAGGGGGTAAAAAAAAGGGGTAGCGTCTTTGATTCGTAATCAAAACGTCTTCGGTCGCGCGTTCGATCCCCGCCTATGCCTAAATTTTGATAAGAAAATATAAAAAAAAAGTTGGTACAGCACTTGCCAACGAAAGGCAAAGGTCCCGAGTTCGAGTCTCGGTCGGGCACACAGGTTTAATCTGCCAGGAAGTTTCATATCAGCGCACACTCCGCTGCAGAATGAAAATCTCATTCTGTAACCCAGAAATATCGTCGCAATCCAGAACTTTAGTCTCCAAGGGTACATATCTGCAATTTCAGCAGTGAAACCATCTAGCATCACCCTTGTGGACCAGTAGCTTAAATCCGATGCACCAAAGCAAGTTTATGGTAACTCTCGAAGCTTGCTGATGAGAATGTAACCGAGAAATTTCGTAGCAATTCAGAAAATTAGTCTCCAAGCCTACTTATCTGCAAGGTCTGCAGAGGAACAATGGCGCATTACCGGGTGGACAAGTAGCTTAAATCCGATTAACCAAATCAAGTTTACTGTAATTCTCGAAGCTTCCTAGTGAGAATACAACTTAGAAATATCGTCGTAATGCAGAACTTTAGTCTCCAAGCCTACTTATCTGCAAGTTCAGCAATGGAACCATGGAGCATCACCTGGTGGACCAGTAGCTTGAATACGATGCATCAAAGAAAGTTTACTGTAGCTCTCGAAACTTCCTAATGGGAATATAACCCAAAAATTTCGTCGCAATTCAGAACTTTAGTCTATAAGCCTACTTATCTGCATGGTCAGTAGTGGAACCATGGACTGCTACGAAATTTCTCGGTTACATTCTCATCAGCAAGCTGGTGGACCAGTAGCTCAAATGAAATGCACTAAAGCAAGTTTACTGTAACTCTCGAAGTTCCTACTAAATATGAAACCCAGAAATTTCGTCGCAATTCAGAAATTTAGTCTCCAAGCCTATTTATCAGCAATTTTAGCAGTGGAACCATGGAGCATCACCATGTGGACCAGTAGCTAGAATCAGATCCACCACAGCAAGTTAACTGGAACTCTCGAAGCTTCCTAGTACGAATACAACCCAGAAATTTCGTCGCAATTCAGAAATTTAGTCTCCAAACCCACTTAACTGCAAAGTCAGCAGTGGAACCATGGAGCATCACCTGGTGGACCAGTAGCTTAAATCCGATTGCCCAGAGCAAGTTTAACTCTCGAAGCTTCCTACTGAGAATGTAACCCAGAAATTTCGTCGCAATTCAGATCTTTAGTCTCCAAGCCTCCTTATCAGCAAAACCTGCTGAGGAACAATGGAGCATCACCTGGTGGTATAGCAGATTTACTCCGATGCACCAAGGCATGTGTACTATTACTCTCGAAGCTTCCTAGTGAGAAGGTAACCTAGAAATTTGGTCACAATTCAGAACTTTATTCTCCAAGTCTTTTTATTTGCAAAGTCTGCAGAGGAACAATGGCGTATCACCTGGTGGACAAGTACCTTAAATCCGATTAACCAAAGCAAGTTTACTGTATCTCTCGAAGCTTCCGTATGAGAATATAAACCAGAATATCGTCATAATTCAGAACTTTAGTCTGAAAGCCTACTTATCTGCAAGGTCAGCAATAGAACCACGGAGCATCACCTGGTGGACCAGTAGCTTGAATACGATGCACCAAAGCAAGTTTACTGTTGCTCTCGACGCTTCCTAATAAGAATATAAAGCAGAAATTTTGTCGGAATCCAGAACATTAGTCACCAAGCCTAATTATCTGCAAGGTCTGCAGTGGAACCATGGAGCATCACCTGGTGAACCAGCAGCTAAAAGCCGAAGCACCAAAGAAAATTTACTGTAGCTGTCGAAGCTTCGTTGTGAGAATGTAACCCAGAAGTTTCGTCGCAATTCAGAACTTTAGTCTCCAAGTCTACTTATCTGCAAGGTCAGCAATAGATCCACAGAGCAACACCTGGTGGACCAGTAGCTTGAATACAATGCACCGAATCAAGATTACTGTAGCTCTCAAAGCTTCCTAATGAGAATATAACCCAGAAATTTCTTTTGAATTCAGAACTTTAGTCTCCAAGCCTAATTATCTGCAAGGTCTGCAATAGAGACATGGAGCATCACCTGGTTGACCAGTAGCTAGAATCCGATGCACCACAGCAAGTTTACTGGAACTCTCGAAGCTACTAGTAGGAATACAACCCAGATATTTTGTCGCATTTCAGATGTTTAGTCTCCAAGCATACTTATCTGCAATTTCAACAGTGGAACCATGGAGCATCACCTGGTGGACCAGTAGCTTGAACCCGATCCACCAAAGCAAGTTCAAGTAACTCTCGAAGCCTCCTAGTGAGAATAAAACCCGACAATTATGTCCCAATTCAAAACTTTAGTCTCCAAGACTAATTATCGGCTATTTCAGAAGTGGAACAATGGAGCACCACCTGATGGACCAGTAGTTTAAATCCGATGCACCAATGCAAGTTTTCGGCTATTCTCGAACCTTCCTAGTGAGAATATAACCTAGAAATTTCGTTGCAATTCAGAACTTCAGTCACTAAGCCTACTTATCTGTGAGCTCAGTAGGTTAACCATGGAGCATCACCTGGTGGACCTGTAGATTGAATCCGATGGACCAAAGCAACTTTACTGTAACTCTTGATGCTTCCTAATGAGAATGTAACCCAGAAATGTCGTCGAAATTCAGAACTTTAATCTCCAAGCCCTCTTATCTGCAAGGTAAGCAGAGGAACCATGGAGCATCACCTGGTGGACCAGTAGCTTCAATCCGAGGCAACAAAGGAAGTTTACTGTATCTCTCGATGCTTCCTAGTGAGAATATAATCCAGAAATTTCATCCCAATTCATAACATTATTCTCCGATCTTACTTATCTGCAAGGTCAGCAGATGAACCATGGAGCATCACCTGGTGCACCAGTAGCTTAAATCCAAATAACCAAAGCAAGTTTACTGTAACTCTCGAAGCTTCCTAATGAGAACATAACCCAGAAATTTCGTCGCAATTCAGTTTAGTCTCCAAGCCTACTTGTCTGCAATTTCAACGGTGGAGCCATGGAGCATCACCTGGTGGACCAGTAGCTTGTACCCGATACACAAAAGCAAGTTAATGTAACTCTCGAATCCTTCTTGTGAGAATAAAACAATGAAAATTCGTCCCAATTCAGAACTTTAGTCTCCAAGTCTACTTATCTGCAAGGTCAGCAATAGATCCACGGAGCACCACCTGGTGGACCAGTAGCTTGAATACAATGCACTAAAGCAAGATTACTGTAGCTCTCAAAGCTTCCTAATGAGAATATAACCCAGAAATTTCTTTTGAATTGAGAACTTTAGTCTCCAAGCCTAATTATCTGCAAGGTCAGCAATAGATCCACGGAGCACCACCTGGTGGACCAGTAGCTTGAATACAATGCACTAAAGCAAGATTACTGTAGCTCTCAAAGCTTCCTAATGAGAATATAACCCAGAAATTTCTTTTGAATTGAGAACTTTAGTCTCCAAGCCTAATTATCTGCAAGGTCTGCAATAGAACCATGGAGCATCACCTTGTTGACCAGTAGCTAGAATCCGATGCACCACAGCAAGTTTACTCTAACTCTCGAAGCTTCCTAGCGAGAATGAAACAAAGAAATTTAGTCGCAATTCAGAAATTTTGTCTCCAAGCCTACTTATCTGCAATTTCCACAGTGGAGCCATGGAGCATCACCTGGTGCACCAGTAGCTTGTACCTGATGCACAAAAGCAAGTTCAATGTAACTCTCGAAAGCTCCTTGTGAGAATAAAACACAGAAATTTTTTCCCAATTCAGAACTTTAGTCTCCAAGCCTACTTATCTTCAATTTCAGCAGTGCAACAATGGAGCACCAACTGCTGGACAAGGAACTTAAATCCGATGCACCAATGCAAGTTTACGGTAATTCTCTAACGTTCCTAGTGAGAATGTAAACCAGAAATTTCTCCGCAATTCAGAACTTTATTCTCCAAGCATACTTATCTGCGAGGTCAGCAGTGGACCCATATAGCATCACCTGGTGGACCAGAAGCTTGAATCCGATGCACCAAAGCAACTTCACTGTAACTCTTGATGCAGCCTAATGAGAATGAAACAAAGAAACTTTGTTACAATTCAGAACTTTATTCTATAAGCCTACTTATCTGCAAGGACAGCAGTGGAACCATATAGCATCACCTGGTGCACCAGAAGCTTGAATACGACACACCAAAGCAAGTTTACTGTAACTCTAAAGGCTTCCTATTGAGAATATAACACAGAAATTTCGTTGCAATTCAGAACTTTACTCTCCATGCCTACTTATCTGCAATTTTAGCAGTGGAACCATGGAGCATTACCTGGAGGAGCAGTAACTCAAATCCGATGCACCAATGCAAGTTTACGGTAATTCCCTAAACCAGAAATTTCGTCGCAATTCAGAACTTTAGTCTCCAAGCATACTTATCTGCTAGGTCAGCAGTGGAACCATGGAGCATTACCTGGTTTACCAGTAGCTTGAATCCGATGCACCAAAGCAACTTTATTGTAACTCTTAATGCTTCCCAATGAGAATGTAATCAAGAAATTTCGTTGCAATTCAGATCTTTAGTCTCCAAGCCTGCTTATCTGCAAGGTCAGCAGAGGAACCATGGAGCATTACCTAGTGGACCAGTGGCTTGAATCTGATGCATCAAACAGCTTTACTGTAACTCTCGATGCTTCCTAATGAGAGTGTAACCCAGAAATTTTGTCGCTATTCTGAAATTTGGTCCCCAAGCCTACTTATCTGCAAGGTTAGCTGAAGAACAATGGAGCATCCCCTGGTGGTCCTGAAGGTTCAAGCCGATGCACCAAGACAAGTGTACTGTAAATCTCGAAGCTTCCTAGTGAGAATGTAACCCAGAAATTTGGTCCCAATTCAGAACTTTAGTCTTCAAGCCTACATATCAGCAAGGTCTGCAGATTAACAATGGAGCATCACCTGGTGGTCCAGAAGTTTCAATCCGTTGCACCAAGGCAAGTGTACTGTAACTCTCGAAGCTTCCTAGGGAGAATTTAACCCAGAAATTTGGTCGCAATTCAGAACTTTAGTCTCAATGCCTACTTACCTGCAAGGTCAGCAGAGGAACCATGGAGCATTACCTGGTGGAACAATAGCTTAAATCCCATGCATCAAAGCAAGTTTACTGTACCTCTCGAAGCATAATAGTGAGAATATAATACAGAATCTTCATCGCAATTCAGAACTTTAGTCTCCAGCATACTTATCAGCAATGTCTGCACTGGAAGAATGGAGTATCACCTGGTGGACCAGTAGCTTAAATCCGATACACCAAAGTATGTGTACTGTAACTCTCGAAGCTTCCTAGTGAGAATGTAACCCATCAATTTCGTAGCAATTCAGATCTTTTGTCTCCAAGCCAACTTATCTCCAATTTTAGAAGTTGAAGCATGGAGCATAATCTGGTGTACCAGTATCTCGAATCCAATGCACCACAGCAAGATAACTGGAACTCTTGAAGTTTCCTAGTACGAATACAACCCAGAAATTTCGTCGCAAATCCTAAATTTAGTTTCCAAACCTACTTAACTACAAGGTAAGCAGTGAATCCATGAAGCATCACCTGGTGGACCAGTATCTTAAATTCCATGCACCAAATCAAATTACCTGTAACTCTAGAACCTTCCTAGTGGGAATATAACCCACAAATGTCTTCGAAATTGAGATCCTTAATCTCCAAGCCTACTTATCAGCAAGGTCAAAATGGAACCATGGAGCATCACCTGGTGGACCAGTATCTTCAATTAGATTCCCCAAAGGAAGTTTGCTCTAACTCTCGAATCTTCCTAGTGAGAATGTAACAAAGTAATTTCGACTCAATTCAGAAGTTTAGTTTCCAAGCCTACTTATCTGCAATTTTAACAGTGGAACCATGGAGCAACTCCTGGTGGGCCAGTAGCATGTACCTGATGCACCAAAGCAAGTTCAATGTAACTCTCGAAGGCTCCTTGTGAGAATACAACCCAGAAATTTCGTCCCAATTCAGAACTTTAGTCACCAAGAGTACTTATCTGCGAAGTCAGCAGTGGCACCATAGAGCATCACCTGGTGGACCAGTAGTTTGCATCCGATGCACCAAAGCAACATTACTGTGACTCTTGATGCTTCCTAATGAGAATGTAACCCAGAAATTTTGATACAATTCAGAACTTTAGTCTATAAGCCTACTTATCTGTAAGTACAGCAGTGGAACCATGGAGCATCACCTGGTGGACCAGAAGCCTGAATGCGATGCACCAAAGCAAGTTTACTATAACTCTCGAACTCTCCTAGTGAGAATGTAACCCAGAAAATTCGTTGCAATTCAGAACTTTAGTCTAGATGCCCTCTTATCTGCAATTTTAGCAGTGCAACCACGGAGCACAATCTGGTAGACCAGTAGCTTGAATAAGATGCACCAAAGCAAGTTTACTGTAACTCTCGAAGCTTCCTAGTGACAATGTAAACCAGATATTTCGACTCAATTCAAATGTTTTGTCTCCATGCATACGTACCTGCATATTTAGCAGTGGAACAATTGGGCATCACCTGCTGGACCAGTAGCTCGAATCCGATGCACCAAAGCAAGTTTACTGTAACTCTCGAAGCCTCCTAGTGAGAATACAACCCAGAAATTTCGTCGCAATTCAGAACCTTAGTCTACAAGCCTACTTATCTGCGATTTCTGCAGTGGAACCATGGAGCTTCACCTTTTGGACCAGTAGGTCAAATCCGTGCACCAAAGCAAGTATACTGTAAGTCTAGAAGTTTTCTGGTGAGAATGTAACCCAGAAATTTCGTCGCAATTCAGAACTTTAGTCTCCAAGCCTACTTATCTGCATGGTCAGCAGAGGAACTATTAAGCATCACCTGGTGGACCAGTGGCTTGAATCAGATGCACCAAATAACTTTACTGCAACTCTCGATGCTTCCTAATGAGAATGTAACCCAGAAATTTCGACGCAATTCAGAACTTTGGTCTCCAAGTCTACTTATCTGGAAGGTCAGCAGTGGAACCATGGAGCATCACTTGGTGGACCAGTAGCTTAAATCAGATGCACCAAAGCAAGTTTATTGTAACTTCCGAAGCTTCATAGTTAGACTATAACCCATGAAATTTCATCGCAATTCAGAACTTTAGTCTCAGAACCTACTTATCTGCATGGTCAGCAGTGTAACCATGGAGCTTCACCTGATGGACAAGTAGCTTAAATCCGATGCGCCAAGGCAAGTGTACTGTAACTCTCGAAGCTTCCTGGTGAGAATGTAACCCAGAAATTTGGTCGCAACTTAGAACTTTAGTCTCCAAGCCAACTTATCTGCAAGGTCAGCAGAGGAACCATGGAGCATCACCTGGTGAAACTGTAGCTTAAATCCTATGCACTAAAGCAAGCTTCCTGTATCTCTTGAAGCTTCCTAATGAGAATGTATCTTAAAAATTTCGTCGCAATCAGACCTTTAGTCTCCAAGCCTACTTATCTGCAAGGTCAGCAGAGGAACCATGGAGCATCACCTGGTGGACTAGTAGATGAAATCCGATGCACCAAAGCACGTTTACTGTAACTCTCGAAGCTTAATAGTGAGAATGTAACCCACAAATTAAGTCGCATTTCAGAACTTTAATCTCCAAGTCTACTTATCTGCAAGATCTGCAGAGGAACAATGGAGCGTCACCTGGTGGACAAGTAGCTTAAATCCGATTAACCAAAGCAAGTTTACTGGCACTCTCGAAGCTTAGTACTGAGAATATAACCCAGAAATTTCGTCGGAATTTAGAACTTTAGTCTACAAGCCTACATACCTGCAAGGTCTGCAGTGGAACTATGGAGCATCACCTGGTGGACCAGTAGCTAGAATCCGATTCACCACAGCAAGTTTACTGTAACTCTCGAAGCTTCCTTGTGAGATTGTAACCCAGATATTTCTTTACAATTCAGAACCTTAGTCCCCAATACAACTTATCTACAAGTTCAGCAGAGGAACAATGGAGCATCACCTGCTGGATCATTTACATAAATCCGAAACATCAAAGCTAGTTTACTGTAACTCTCGAAACATCCTAGTGAGAATATAATCCAGAAATTTCAACCCAATTCAGAAGTTTAGTCTCCAAGGCTACTTATCTGCAAGCTCAGCAGAGGAAATATGGAGCATCACGTGGTGGGCCAGTATCTTAAATCCCATGCACTAAAGCAAGTTTACTGTAACTCTCGAAGCATAATAGTGAGAATATAATACAGAATATTCGTCGCAATTCAGAACTTCAGTCTCCAGGCCTACTTATCTGCAAGGTGTGCCGTGGAACCATGGAGCAACACCTGGTGGACCAGCAGCTGAAATACGATGCACAAAAGCAACTTTACTGTAGCTCCCGAAACTTCCTTGTGAGAATGTAACCCAGAAATTTCGCTTCAATTCAGAACTTTAGTCTCCAAGCCTACTTATTTGCAAGGTCAGCTGTACAACCATGGAGCATCACCTGGTGGATCAGTAGCTGAAATCCGATGTATGAAAGCAAGTTTACGGTAACTCTCGAAGCTTGCTGATGAGAATGTAACGCAGAAATTTCGTCGCAATTCAGAACTTTTGTCTCCAAGTCTACTTACCTGCAAAGTCTGCAGAGGAAAAATTGTGCATCACCTGGTGGAAAAGTAGCTTAAGTCCGATTAACCACATCAAGTTTACTGTAACTCTCGAAGCGTCCTAGTGGGAATATAAACCACAAATTTCACTGCAATTCAGAAATTTTGTCTCAAAGCCTATTTATCTACAAAGTCAGCAGTGGAACAATGGAGCATCACCTGGTGGACCAGTAGCTTTATCCGATGCAACAAAACTAGTTTACTGTAACTCTCGAAGCTTTCTAGTGAGAATGTACACAGTAAATCCTTTGCAAATCAGACCTTTAGTCTCCAAGTTTACTAATCAGCAAGTTCGGCAGTGGAAACATGGAACATCACCTGGTTTACCAGTAGCTTGATCCTATGCAGCAAAGCAAGTTTACTGTAGCTCTCGAAGCTTCCTAGTGAGAATGTACACAGATATTTCCTCGCAATTCGGAACATTAGCCTCCAAATTTACTTATCCGCAAGGTCATCAGTGGAACCATGGAGATTACCTGGTGGACCAGTAGCTTAAATCAGAAGCACCAAATCAAGTTTACTCTAACTCTCGAAGCTACCTTGTGAGAATGTAACAAAGACGTTTCGTCGCAATTCATAAATTTAGTCCCCAAAATTACTTCTCTGCATTTTCAACAGTCGAAAAATGGAGCATCAAAAGGTGGACCAGTAGCTTGAATCGATGCCCCAAAGCACGTTTACTGTAACTCTCGAAGCTCCATAGTGAGAATATAAACCAGAAATCTCGTCTCAAATCAGACCTTTAGTTTTCAAGCCTACATATCTACAAGGTCAGCAGTCGAACCATGGAGCATAACCTGGTGGACCAGTAGCTTCAATCCGATGCACCAAAGCAAGTTTACTGTAGCTCTCGAGGCTACCTAGTGGGAATGTAACCCCTAAACTTCGTCGCAATTCAGAAATTTCGTCTCCATGAATACTTCTCTGCACGTTTAGCTGTGGAACCATGGAGCATCACCTGGTGGGCCAGTGGATTAAATCCGATAACCAAAGAAATTTTAGTGTAACTTCCGAATCTTCCTACTTGGAATATAAGCCACAAATTTCATCACAATTCAGAACTTTAGTCTCCAAGCCTACTTATCTGCAATGTCTGCAGAGGAACAATGGAGCATCACCTGGTGGCCCAGTACGTTAAATCGGATGCACAAAAGCAAGTTAACTGTAACTCTCGAAGCTTCCTAGTCAGAATATAACCCACAAATTTCATCGCAATTCATAACTTTAGTCTCCAAGCCTACGTATCACCTAGGTCAGCAGTGGAAACATATAAAATCACCTGGTGGACCAGTAGTTTCAATCCGATGCATCAAAGAAAGTTTACTGTAGCTCTCGAGGCTACCTAGTGTGAATGAAGCCCAGAAATTACGTCACAATTCAGAACCTTAGTCTCCAAGCCTACGTAACTGAAAGGTCAGCAGAGGAACCATGGAGCATCACCTGGTGGACCAGTAGGTTAAATCCGATGTACGAAAGCTAATGTACTGTAATTCTCGAAGCTACCTAGTGAGAATGTAACCAAGAAATTTCCTCGCCATTCAGAACTTTAGTCTCCAATACTACTTATCTGCAAGGTCAGCAGAGGAACCATGGAGCCTCACCTGGTGGAACAGTAGCTCAAATCAGATGTACCAAAGCAAGTTTACTGTAACTCTCGATGCTTCCTAATGAGAATGTAACACAGAAATTTCAACGCAAATCAGAACTTTAGTTTCCAAGCCTACTTATCTGCAAGGTCAGTTAGCGAAACCATGGAACATCACCTGATGGACCAGTAGCATAAATCGGATGCATCAAAGCAAGTTTACTCTAACTCTGGGAGATTTGTAGTGAGAATGTAACCCAGATATTTCGTCGCAATTCAGAACTTCAGTCTCCAAGCCTACTTATCTCCAACTAGAGCAGTGGAACCATTGAGCATCACCTGGTGGACCAGTAGCTTAAATCATATGCACCAAAGCAAGTTTACTCTAATTCTTGAAGCTACCTAGTGGGAATGTAACAAAGAAATTTCGTCGCAATTCAGATCTTTACTCTCCAATACTACGTATCTGCAATGTCTGCAGTGGAACAATGGAGCATCACCTGATGGACCAGTAGGTTAAATCGGATGCACCAAAGCAAGTTTACTGTAAGTCAAGAAGCTTCCTAGTGGGATTATAACCCACAAATTTCGTCGCAATATAGAACATTAGTCTCCGAGATTACTTATCTGCAATTTCAGCAGTGGAACCATGGAACATCACCTTGTAGTACAGTAGCTAGAATTCGATCCACCAAACCAAGTTTACGGTAACTCGGGAAGCTCCCTAATGAGAACGTAACCCAGACATTTCGTCGCAATTCAAAACCTTAGTTTCCAAGCCTACTTATCAGCAATTTTAGCAGTGGAACCAAGGAGCATCACCTGGTTGACCAGTAGCTAGAATCCGATGCACCAAACCAAGTTTACTAGAACTCTCGAAGCTTCTATTGAGAATACAACACAGACATTTTGTCGCAATTCAAAACTTTAGTTTCCAAGCCTACTTATCAGCAATTTTAGCAGTTTAACAATGGAGCATCAAATGGTGGACCAGTAGCTAGAATCCGATGCACCAAAGCAAGTTTACTGTAACTCTCATAGCTTCCAAGTGAGAATACAAACCAGAAATTTCGTCGTAATTCAAAAATTTAGTCTTCAAGCCCACTTATCTGCAAGGTCAGCAGAGATACCATGGAGCATTACCTGGTGGACCAGTAGCTTAAATACGATGCACCAAAGCAAGTTTACTGTAACTCTCGAAGCTTCCTAGTGGTAATGTAACAGAGATATTTCATCGCAATTCAGAAGTTTAATCTCGAAGAATACTTAACTGCAATTTCAGAAGTAAAAATACTGAGCATCACCTGGGGACCAGTTGCTTACATCATTGCACCAAAGCAAGGTAACCGTAACTCTCAAAGCTTCCTAGTAAGAATATAAAATTAAATAGCGTCACAATTCAGAACTTTATTCTCCATGCATACTCATCTGCAAGGTCAGCAGGGGAACTATGGAGCATCACCTGGTGGACCCGTATCTTAAATCCGATGCAAGTTTACTGTAAGTCCCGAAGCTTCCTAGTGAGAATGTAACCTAGAAATTTCGTCGCTATTCAGAACTTAAGTCTCCAAGCCTACGTATCTACTGGGAAAGCAGAGGCACAGTGGACCATCACCTAGTGGACCTGTCGCACAAATCCAATGCACCAAGTTTACTGTAACTCTCGAAGATTCATAGTGAGAATATAATACAGAGATTTCATCGCAATTCATAACTTTAGTCTCCAAGCCTACTTATCTGCAAGGTCAACAGTGGAAGCATGGAGCATCACATGGTGGACCAGTAGCTTAAATACGCACCACCAAAGCAAGTTTACTGTAACTGCCGAAGCTTCCTAGTGAGAATATAACCCAGATATAGCGTCGCAATTCAGAACTTTAGTCTCCAAGCCACCTCATCTGCAAGGTCAGCAGTGCAACTATTGCGCATCACCAGTTGGACCAGTAGGTTAGATCCGATGCACCACAGCAAGTGTACTGTAACTCTCGTAGATTCCTAGTGAAAATGCAACCCAGAAATTTCGTCGCAATTTAGAACTTTATCCTCCAAGCCTACTTATCTGCAAGGTCAGCAGTGCAACCATTTAGCATCACCTGGTGGACCAGTAGCTTGATCCGATGCACCAAAGCAAATTTAGTGTAGCTGTCGAATTTTCCTAGTCAGAATGTACCCAGAAATTTCGTCGCAATTCAGATCTTTAGTCTCCAAGTTTAATTATCCGCATGGTCAGCAGAGGAACCGTGGAGCATCACCTGGTGGAAAAGTAGCTTAAATCAGATGCACCAAAGCTTGTTTGCTGTAACTCTCGAAGCTTCCTAGTGAGAATGTAACCCAGAAATTTCATCAGTATTCAGAACATTAGTCTCCAAGTTTACTTATCCGCAAGGTCAGCAGTGGAACCATGGAGCATCACCTGGTGAACCAGTAGCTTGAATACGATGCACCAAAACAAGTTCACTGTAGGTGGCAAACTTCCTAGGGAGAATGTAAACAAGAAATGTCGTCGCAATTCAGAACATTAGTCTCCAAGTCTACTTATTTGCAATTTCAGCAGTGGAAACATAGAGCATTACATGGTGGTCCAGTTGCATGAATGCGATGCACTAAAGTAAGTTAACTGCAACTCTCGCAGCTTCATAGTGAGAATACGACCAAGACATTTCGTAGCAATTCAGGACTTTAGTCTCCAAGCCTACTTATCTGCAAGGTCAGCAGTGGAACCATGGAGCATCACCTAATGGACCAGTAGCTTAAATCCGCTGCACCAAAGCAACTTACTGTAAATCTCGCAGCTTCCTAGTGAGAATGTAACGCAGAAATTTCGTCGCAATTAAGAAGATTAGTCTCCAAGCCTACTTATCTGCAAGGCCAGAATTGTAAATATATAGCAAAACCTGGTGGACCAGTAGCTTAAATCAGATGCACCAAAGCAAGTTTACTGTTAGTCTCGAAGCTTCCTAGTGAGAATGTAACCTTGAAATTTTGTCGCTATTCAAAACTTAAGTCTCCAACCCTACGTACCTGTAAGGGGAGCAGAGGTACAATGGAGCATAACATGGTGGACCAGTAGCTTAAATCAAATGCACCTAAGCAAGTTTACTGTAACTCTCGAATCTTCCATGTGAGAATATAATCCAGAAAATTCATCGCAATTCAGAACTTTAGTCTCCAAGAATACTTATCTGCAAGGTCAGCAGTGGAACCATCGGTCATCACCTGGTGGTCCAGTAGCTTGAATAAGATGCACCAAAACAAGTTCACTGTAGGTCGCAAAGCTTCCTATTGAGAATAAAAACAAGAAATGACGTCGCAATTCAGACATTAGTCTCCAAACCTACCTATCTGCAATGTCAGCAATGGTACCATGGAGCAACAGGTGGAGGACCTGTAGCTTAAATCCGATGCAACAAATCAAGTTTACTGTAACACACGAAGCTTCCTAGTGAGAATCTAACCTAAAAATTTCCTCGCAATTCAGAACTTTAGTCTCCAATCCTACTTTTTTGCAATTTCAACACTGGAAGCATTACCTGGTGGACCAGTTGCTTGAATGCGATGCATTAAAGCAAGTTTACTGCAACTCAGGAAGCCTGCTAGTGAGAATACGACCGAGAAATTTAGTCGCAATTTAAAACTTTAGTTTCCATGCCTACTCATCTCCAAGGTCAGCAGAGGAAACATGGAGCATCACCTGGTGTACCAGTAGCTTAAATCCGATGCACCAAAGCAATTTTATTGTAACTCACGAAGCTTCCTAGTGGGTATATAACCCAGAAATTTTATCGCAATTCAGAACTTTAGTCTCACAACCTACTTATCTGCAAGGACAGGAGTAACACCATGGAGCCTTACTTGGTTTACCAGTTGCTTGATTCCTATGCACCAAAGCAAGTTTACTGTAACTCTCAAAGCATCCTAGTGGTAATATAACCTAGAAATATAGTCGCAATTCACATCTGTAGTCTCCAAGCCCCGTATCCACAAGGTCAGCAGTGCAACCACGGAGCATCACCTGGTGGACCAGTAGGTCAAATCTGATGCACCAAAGTAAGAGTACTGTAACTCTCGACGTTTCCTAGTGAGAATAAAACCCAGAAATATCGTCGCGATTCAGAACTTTAGTCTCCAAGCCTACTTATCTGCAATTTCAGTAGTGGAAACATGGAGCATCAGCTGTTGGACCAGTAGCTAGATCCCGATGCACCAAAGAAAGTTTACTGTAACTCTAGAAGTTTCCTAGTGAGAATATAACCCAGAAATGTCGTCTCAATTCAGAACTTTAGTCTCCAAGACTACTTATCAGCAAGGCCAGCAGTGGAACCATGGAGCATCACCTGGTGGACCAGTAGCTTGAATACGATGCACCAAAACAGGTTCACTGTAGGTCGCAAAGATTCCTAGTGAAAATGTAAACAAGAAATGTAGTCGCAATTCAGAATTTAGTCTCCAAGCCTAGTTATCTGCAATGTCAGCATTGGAACCATGGAGTAACACCTGGAGGATCAGTAGCTAAAATTCGATGCAACAAAGTAAGTTTACTGGAACACTCGATGCTACCTAGTGAGAATGTAAACAAGAAATTACGTCGCAGTTCAGAACTTTAGTCTCCAAGCCTACTTATTTGCTATTTCAGCAGTAGAACCATGGAGCATAACCTGGTGGACCAGTAGCTTGTTTCCGATGCACCAAAGCAAGTTTTCTGTAACTCTCAAAGATTCCTAGTGAGAATGTAACCCAGAAATTTCGTCGCAATTCAGAAGCTTAGTCCCCAAGCCTACTTATCTGCAAGGTCAGCAGTGGAACCACGGAGCATCACCTGGTGGACAAGTAACTCTAATCCGATTCATCAAAGCACGTTTATGTAACTCTCGATGCTTAATAATGAGAATGTAACCCAGAAAATTCATCGCAATTCAGAACTTTAGTCTCCAAGATTACTTCTGTGCAAGGTCAGTTAGTGAAACCATGGAACATCACCTGATGGACCAGTAGCATAAATCCGATGCATCAAAGCAGGTTTACTGTACCTCTCGAAGCTTCCTAGTAAGAATACAGACCAGAAATTTCGTCGCAATTCTGAAATTTAGTCTCCAAGTATACTTATCCGCAAGGTCAGCAGTGGAACCATGGAGCATCACGTGGTGGACCAGTAGCTTAAATCCGATGCACCAAAGCAAGTTTACTCTAACTCTCGAAGCTTCCTTGTGACAATATAACACAGAAATTTCTTGGCATTTCAGAAGTTTTGCCTCCAAGCCTACTTATCTGCAATGTCAAAATTAGAACCATGGAACATCACCTTGTGGACCAGTAGCTTGAATCCGAGGCAACAAAGCAAGTTTACAGTAACTCTCGATGCTTCCTAATGAGAATGTAACCCAGAAATTTAGTCGCAATTCACAACTTTTGTCTCCAAGCCAAGTTATCTGCAAGGTCACCAGTGGAACCATGGAGCATCACCTGGTGGACCATTAGCTTGAATCCGATGCACCAAAGCAAGTTTTCTGTAACTCTCGAAGCTTCCTAGTGCGAATATAACCCCGAAATTTCGTCGAAATTCAGAACTTTAATCTCCAAGCTTACTTATCTGCAAATTCATCAGTGGAACCATGAAGCATCACCTGGTGGACCAGTAGCTTGAATCCGATGCACCAAAGTAATTTTACTGCAACTCTCTATGCTTCCTAGTGAGAATGTAATCAAGATATTTCGACACAATTCTGACCTTTGCTCTCCAAGCCTACTTATCTGCAAGGTCAGCAGTATAACCATGGAGCAATAACTGGTGGACCAGCAGCTTGAATCCGATGCGCGAGAGCAAGTTTAATGTAGCTCTAGAAGCTTCCTAGTGAGAATGTAACCCAGAAATTTCGTCGTAATTCAGAACTTTAGTCTCCTAGCCTACTTATCTGCAAACATAAATTTAATCGCAATTCTGAACTTTAGTCTCCAAGCCTGATCTGCGAGGTCTGCAGTAAAGCCATCGAGCATCACCTGGTGGACCAGTAGCTAGAATCCGATGCCCAAAGTAAGTTTACTGTACCCTTCGAAGCTACCTAGTGAGAATATAAGGCAGAAATTTAGTCGCAATTCAGAACTTTTGTCTCCAAGCCTACTTATCAGCAAGGTCAGCAGTGGAACCATGGAGTATCACCTGGTGGACAAGTAGCTTAAATCTGATACACCAAAGGAAGTTTACTGTAACTCTTGAAGCTTCCTAGAGGTAATATAACCAAGAAATTTCATCGCAATTCAAAACTTTAGTCTCCAAGCCTACTAATCGGCAAGGTCAGCAGTGGCACCATGGAGAAATACAGGGTCGACCAGTAGCTTAAATCCGAAGCACCAAAGCACGTTCACTGTATCTCTCGAGGCTTCCTAGTGAGAACATAACCTAGAAACTTCGTGGCAATTGAGAACCTTAGTCTCCAGCCCAATTATCTTCAAGTTGTGCAGTGGAGCCATGGAGCATCACGTGTCGGACCAGTAGGTTAAATCCGATTCGCCAAAGCAAGTTTACTGCAACTTTCGAAGCTTCCTAGTGAGAATATAACCCAGACATTTCGTCTCAATTCAAAACTTTAGTCTTCAAGCTTACTTATCTGCAAGGTCAGCAGACTAACCATGAAGCATTACCTGGTGGACCAGTAGCTTAAATCCTATGCAACAAAGCAAGTTTACTGTAATTTTCGAAGCTTCCAAGTGATAATATAACCAAGAAACTTCATCTCAATTAAGAACTTTAGTGTTTAAGCCTACTTATCGGCAAGGTCAGCAGTGGAACCATGGAGCAATACCTGGTGGACCAGCAGCTTGAATCCGATGCACCAAAGCAAGTTTAATGTAGCTCTAGAAGCTTCCTAGTTAGAATGTAACCCAGAAATTTCGTCGCAATTCAGAGTTTTGGCCTCCAAGCCTAGTTATTTGCAAGGTCAGCAGTGGAACAATGTAGCATCACCCGGTGGACCAGTAGCTTAAATCCGAAGCACTTAAGCACGTTCACTGTTTCTCTCGAAGATTCCTAGTGCGAACATCACCTAGAAATTTCGTGGCAATTCAGAACCTTAGTCTCCAGCCCAATTATCTTCAAGGTGTGCAGTGGAGCCATGGAGCATCACGTGGCGGACCAGTAGGTTAAATCCGATGCGCCAAAGGAAGTTTACTGCAACTCTCGAAGCTTCCTAGTGAGAATATAACCCAGACATTTCGTCGAAATTCTGAACTTTTGTCTACAACCTACTTATCTGCAAGGTCAGCTGAGGAACCATGGAGCAATACCTGGTGGACCAGTAGCTTGAATTCCATGCACCAAAGCAAGTTAACTGTAACTCTCCAAGCTTCCTAGTGAGAATATAACCCAGAAATTACGTTGCAATTCAGAACTTTAGTCTCCAATACTACGTATCTGCAATTTAAGCAATTGAACCATCGAGCATCTCCTGGTGGACCATTAGCTTTAATCCGATGCCGCAAAAAAAGTTTTCTGTAACTCTCGAGGCTTCCTAGTGAGAATGCAACCCAGAAATTTCGTCGAAATTCAGAACTGAAGTCTCCAAGCTTACGTATCTGCAATTTCAGCAGTGGCACCATGGAGAATCACCTGGTGGACCAGTAGATTAAATCCGATGCACCAAAGCAACTTTACTCTACCTCTCGGATTTTCCTAGTGAAAACATATCCCAGAAATGTCGTCGCAATTCAGAACTTTAGTCTTCAAGCCTACTTATCTTCAAGGTCAGCAAATGAACCATGTAGCATCACCTTATGGACCAGTAGCTAAAATCAGATGCACCAAAGCAGGTTTACTGTAACTCTCGAAGCTTCCTAGTGAGAAGATAACCCAGAAATTTTGTTGCAATTCAGAACCTTAGTCTCCAAGCCTACTTATCTGCAAGGTCAGCTGTGGAACCATGGAGCATCACAAGGTCGACCAGTAGGTTAAATCCGATGCACCAATGCAAGTTTCCTGTAACTCTCGAAACTTCCTAGTGAGAATGTATCGCAGAAATTTCGACGCAATTCAGAACTTTAGCCTCTAAGGCAACTTATCTGTAAGGTCAGGAGAGTAACCATGGAGCATCACCTAGGTGACCAGTAGCTTAAATCCGAAGCACCAGAGCAAGTTTTCTGTCACTCTCGAATATTCCTAATGAGAATTTATCCAAGAAATTTCGTCACAATTCAGAACTTTAGCGTGAAATTTTAGCAGTGGAACTTTGGAGCATCACCTGGTGGAACCGTAGCTTGAATCAGATGCAAGAAAGTAAGTTCACTGCAACTCTCGAAGCTTCCTAGAGAGAATGTAATACAGCAATTTCGACACAATTCTGAACTGTAGTCTCCAAGCCTAATTATCTGCAAGGTGAGCGGTGGAAATAAGGGGCATTACCTGGTGGACCAGTAGGTTAAATCCGATCGCAATAAAGCAAGTTTACTGTAGCTCTCGAAGCTTCCTAGTGAGAATATAACCCCTATACATCGTCGCATTTCTGAACTTTACTCTCCAAGCATACTTATCTGCAAGGTCAGCAGTGGAACCATGGCGCATCACCTAGAGGACCAGTAGGTTCAATCAGATGCACCAAAGCACGTTTACTGCATCTCTCTAAGCTTCCTAATGAGAATATAACCCCGAAATTTCGTCGCAAATCAGAACTTTAGTCTCCTAGCCTACTTATCTGCAAGGTGAGAAGTGGAACAAGGGAGCAGTACCTGGTGGACAAGTAGGTTAAATCCGATGCAATAAAGCAAGTTACTGTAGCTCTCGAAGCTTCCTAGTGAGAATATAAACCCGAAACTTTGTCGCAATTTAGAACATTAGTCTCCAAGCATACTTATTTGCAAGGTCAGCAGTGGAACCATGGAGTACCACCTGGTGGACCAGTAGGTGCAATCAGATGCACCAAAGCTAGTTTACTGTAACTGTCGAAACTTCCTAGTGCGGATGTATCCCAGAAACTTCGTTGCAATTCAGAACTTTAGCCTCCATGCCTACATATCTGCAAGGTCAGAACAGGAATCATGTCGCATCACCTGGTGGAACAGTAGCTTAAATCCGAAGCACCAAAGCAAGTTTACTGCAACCCAGAAACTTCCTAGTGAGAAGGTAACCCAGAAATTTCGTCGCAATTCAGAACTTTAGTCTCCAAGCCTACTTATCTGCAAGGTCAACGGTGGAACCATGGAGCATCACCTGGTGGACCAGTAGGTTAACTCCAATACACCAAAGCAAGTGTACCGTAACTATCGAAGCTTCCTAGTCAGAATGTTAACCAGAAATTTCGTCGCAATTCAGAACTTTAGTCTCCAATCCTATTTATCTGCAAGGTCAGCAGAGGAACCATGGAGCACCACCTGGTGGACTAATAGCTAAAATCAGATGCACCAAAGAAAGTTTACTGTAACTCTTGAAGCTTACTAGTGGGAATAAAATCCAGAAATTTCATAGCAATTCAAACATTAATCTCCAAGCCTACTTATCTGCAAGGTCAACGGTGGAACCATGGAGCATCACCTGGTGGACCAGTAGGTTAACTCTGATACAACAAAGCAAGTGTACTGTATCTGTCGAAGCTTCCTAGTGAGTATTAAACACAGAAATTTCGTCGAAATTCAGAACTTTAGTTTCCAAGCCTACTTATTTGTAATTTTAGCATCGGTACCATGGAGCGTAACCTGGTGGACCAGTAGCTTGAATCCGATGCAGCAAAGCAAGTTTACTGAACCTCTCGAAGCTTCTTAGTTTGAACAAAGCACAGAAATATCGTCGCAATTCAGAACTTTTGTCTCCAAGCCTTCTTATCTGCAAGGTCAGCAGTGGATCCGTCGAGCAATACCTGGTGGACCAGTAGTTTGAATCCGATGCATCAAAGAAAGTTTAAAGTAGCTCTAGAAGCTTCCTAGTGAGAATGTAACCAAGAGATTTCGTCGCTATTCAGAACTTTAGTCTCCAAGACTACTTATCTGCAAGGTCAGCAGTGGATCCATCGAGCATCACCTGGTGGACCAGTATCTTAAATCCGATGCACCAAAGCACGTTTACTGTAACTCACGAAGCTTCCTAGTGAGCAAGTAACCCAGAAGTTTCGTTGCAATTTAGAACTTGGTTCTCCAAGCCTACTTATCTGCAAGGTCAGCAGTGGAAACTTACGACATCACCTGGTGGACCAGTAGCTTCAATCCGATGCAGAAGGCATGTTTTCCGTAACTCTCGAAGCTTCCTAGTGAGAATATAACCCAGAAATTTAGTCGTAATTCAAAACTTTTGTCTCGAATATTACTTATCTTCGAAGTCAGCAGTAGAACCATGGAGCATCACCTAGTGGACCAGTAGGTTATTTCCGTCGCACCAAACCATGCTTACTGTAACTCTTGAAGCTTCCTAGTGGGAATAAAATCCAGAAATTTCATAGCAATTTAGAACATTAGTCTCCAAGCCTACTTATCTGTAAGGTCAGCAGTGGAACGATGGAGCAGCACCTGGTGGTCCAGTAGGTTAAATCCGATGCACC